>NC_071282.1:10184160-10549160 GCF_023375685.1 Ictalurus furcatus
GGGGCACGTCTTTTTTAATCTTGTGTGGCCCAACCAGACATTGCCCTCCATTTTCGCCAATGTAAAAAAAAAAAAGAAATGAAAAGAAAAAACATTTTCCCCCTCGCTTGGGCATCAAGTGCACATGGGCCCCTGGGCCCGTGCCCATAATGCCCATTGGATAATCCGGTGCAGTTCTATGGTGGGTGTTTCTGTGACAAATGCATCCTTTGGTTTTATGGCCAAAAAGTTCAACTTTGGTGTCATCAGGCCATAACGTATTATTCCACATGGCTTATGGAAATTTAGCCGGGTTTGGATGTTTTATTTTTTTGGATAAAAAAAGGCTTTTATTTTACCACCATACACCAAAAGTCCAGCGATATGAAGAATTCAGAAGATTGTTGTAATATGTAGGGAGCAACCAGTTCTTGCTGGAAATTACTACAAATATTTTAATGTTGCTGTAGGCCTCTTGACAGCCTCCCTGATCAGTTTACTCCTGGTCTTCACATCAATTTCAAAGGGATGTCCTGTTTTTAGTAATGTGACTGTTGTGCCAAATTTTCTCCACTTGTCGATTATTTATAGCCATTGAGTTAGTCAGGATAATAAAGGTTTACTTGGACGGAGAAGCATGGCTGATAGGCTGCGCACAGGCATCAAGGGAGCCAATCAGTGTGTGGACAGAGTTTCATAGTTGAATTAGACATTTTTATGTTGCAATTTCACAATAGAGGTGAAAAAGGTTCCGACATGGTTTAACTTAGTTTTATGTTTTTACATCTCAATAACCTGCTATTTTAACAGTGGTGTGTAGACGTATTATATATACTGTAGCAGCCATATCACAAGATTCAAACTACTCATCAACACTAAGCATCGGAAGGCCAGATTGAAATGCGCAAAGAAATACTGTCATATCACAGCAAACCCATGACTACATTTCCCATCCTGCACTGCGGCCTACAAACATGGCCGCCATGGACTACACTTCCCACACACCTTTCACCTTCTCCCGAATTCTAATCACACACACCTGTTTCCAATCTCACACACACTCACACCACAGTATATAAGAGACTGATCAAATACTATGACTTTGCGTAGTATTGAGTGTATTCTCGTTACCAAGCGGTTGTTCCTCGTTTCTCATTTTGATTCACGTTTATTGACTTTGTTTCTTGTTTCTCGTTTTGGATTCTAGCCTTGCCCAGTTTATGCCTGTTTGTAGATCGCTTGACCCATTGCCTGTTTTGACCACTCTCTTGTATTATGATTTGGATTTGTCTGCCTATCTCTCTGTTAAATGGCTTTTACTGCACTTGTAACAGTCCTCAACTCCATCACGTACTGGAACGTGACAGAATACTACGCCATGACATGGATGCAGCAGGAAAGCGAGGAGAGCATCATGGCAGTGTACATGGGGATGTCTGGCCACCTTTCATGTCAGTCCAGTTTCCCCAGTGGACTGCCATGGACCTCCCGGAGGAGAATTGTGGATTGTTTAACTACCCGAAGCAGTTCTTGTTCCACAACCAAATGTACTTCTCTAGCCTAGTGCACCCCAAGCCGGACAAGACAGTGGCTTGGGTTCATGGTGTCCCGGTTATATAGCCTGGCCCGTGACTTCGCGGAGCATCTGGCCAGTACAGGGTCCAGTGCCCTCAATAATGTAACTCAGTTTGCAGAACTATTCTTGGAGGAGTTTGGGCATCCAGAGCAGAGCAAGGACCTGGATCAACAGTTGAGGGGAGTCGGTGTGACGAACACGGCTGACCTGCCATTCCACACCTATTATGAGTGGATTGACAGGGCAGCCTCCATAGCTCAGCTTCAGGCTCCAGCCAAGAGAGCAATGGTGGAGGTGACACCGACCTGCAAAACTGAGGGCTGCTGTAAAGAGGCCTAGTTACTGTGTCCCACATGCAGGAAACTTGGGATCCAGGGATCATATTTCTGCTCTCAGGGATGTTTCAAGTGTAACTGGCATACTCACAAACAGCTTCACAAGAGAGCACCTGCTGAGCTCCAGCCGGAGGTCAACGTGGCAACCTCATCTCCAGGGCTCCAACCTGAGACGCACGAGGTGGTCTTACTCACAGAGTTCCCTCCAGAGGTCAATGTGGCGACCTCGTCTCCAGATCTCCAACCTGAGACCCACGAGGTGGTCTCACCTGCTGAGCTCCAACCTGAAACCCACGAGGTGGTCTCACCCGCAGGGTTCCCGCCAGAGGTCAACATGGCAACCTCGTCTCCAGATCTCCAACCTGAGACCCACAAGGTGGTCTCACCTGCTGAGCTCCAGTTGGAGGTCAATGTGGCAACCTCCTCTCCTGAGCTCCAACCTGAGATGCACAAGGTGGTCTCACCCGCAGAGTTCCTGCTAGAGGTCAACGAGGTGACCTCCCAAGCCATGTTCATGTCCAAGATCGAAGAGGCGACCTTTCAAGCCCAGTTCCTGTCTGAGGTTGAAGAGACAATCTCCCAAGCCCAGTTCCTGTCCGAGGTCGTAGAGGCGACCTCTCAAGCCAAGTTCCCGTACGAGGTCGAAGAGACGACCTCTCAAGCTAAGTTCCTGTCCGAGGTCGAAGAGGCGACCTTTCAAGCCAAGTTCTAGTCCGAGGCAGCAGAGGCAACCTCTCAAGCCAAGTTCCTGTCAGATGTCAACGAGACGGCCTCTCACAACACGTTCCTGTCCGACATCAAAGAGGCAACCTTTCAAGCCAAGTTCCTGTCCGAGGTCAAACAAGCGACCTTTCAAGGAAGGTTCCTGTCTGAGGTCGAAGACGCGACCTCTCAAGCCAAGTTCCTGTCCAAGGTCGAAGAGGAGACCTCTCAAGCCAAGTTCCTGTCCGAGGTCGAAGAGGCGACCTCTCAAGCCAAGTTCCTGTTCGAGGCAGAAGAGGCGACCTCTCAAGCCATGTTCCTGTCTGAGGTCGACGAGGCAACCTCCCACAGCAAGTTCCTGTCTGAGGTCGACTAGGTGACCGTCCACGCCAAGTTCCAGTCTGAGGTCAATGAGGCGACCGTCCACGCCAAGTTCCAGTCTGAGATCGACGATGTGACTTTCCATGCCAAGTTCCAGTCTGAGATCGAAGATGTGACCGTCCACGCCAATGTCCAGTCTGAGATCGACGAGGTGGCCATCCACGCCAAGTTCCAGTTTGAAAACAACGTCATGACCAACCAAGATCTCATGTCTGAAGTCGACCTCACGACCAACCAAGTTATGCTCATGCCAGAGTCTGTTGATATGACCAACCAAGATCTCCACACGCCTGAAACCAACATCACGACCAACAAAGTTCTGATCACACCTGAGTCTGCTGAGACGGACAACCAATTTCTGTTCATGCCCGAGTCTAGTGAACAGGACAACCAAGTTCTACTCATGCCTGAAGCAGACGTCATGACTAACCAAGTTCTCCTCATGCCTGAGACTAATGGCACGATCAACCGAGTTCTCATCATGCCTGAGACTAACGATCTGATCAACCAAGTTCTCCTCATGCCTGAGACTGACAACACGATCAACCGAGTTCTCCTCATACCTGAGTCTGCTGACACAGCCAACCAAGTTCAGCCTGCAAAGTCGATGGAGAACAATGCTCAGACTCTCTGCCTGACTGAGGACACCACTCAGCATCCATATACAGCTGAGGATGTCACTCAGCCACCCTGTTCTACTGAGGAAGTTTCTCCACCTCCCGTTGCAGCTAAGAACTCCGCTTTGCTTCCCTACGCTGCTGTGGATACCACTACGCCATGGTCATATGAGGGGAATGTGTTCTGGCACTCCGGGAGTGCCGCTGGGGGGAGGGGAGGGGGGGCAAATATGCCTATTTGTAGATCACCTGACCAATTGCCTGTTTTGACCACGGTTCTGAATCGTGATTTGGATTTGTCTGCCTGTCGCTCATAAATAAAGTCTTTTACTGCACTTGTTTCCATCCTCAATTCCATAATGTGACAGGACTTGGGTATAAGAAAATAGCACAAGCACTGAAAATGCCCATTTCCACCATCAGGGCAATAATTAAGATGTTCCAGTCAACTGGAAATGTTATGATTCAACCTGGAGTTGGACGTGTGTCTATATCGCACTATGAAGAGGATGGTTTGAGTGGCTTAAAAATCTCCAAGGATCACAGCTGTAGAATTGCAGAAGTTAGTTGCATCTTGGGGTCAGAAAGTCCCCAAAACTACAATCTGAAGTCACCTACATCACCACAAGTTGTTTGGAAGGGTTTCAAGGAAAAAGCCTCTACTCTCATTCAAAAACAAACTCGAGCATCTTCAGTTTGCCAGACACTACTGGAACTTCAATTGGGATCGGGTTCTATGGGCAGATGAAACCAAAATACAGCTTTCTGTCAACGAACACCAGAGCTGGTTTTGGCACTCACAGTGAGGGAGCCATATGGAAAAGTACCTCATGCCCACGGTTAAACATGGTGGTGGCTCTTTCATGTTTTGGGGCTGTTTTTCTGCCAGAGGACCTGGACATTTTTTAGGATACGTGGCATCATGGACTCTATCACATACCAACAGATATTAAATGAAAACCTGACTGCCTCTGCCAGAAAGCTTAAAATGGACTGTGGTTGGATCTTCCAGCAGGACAATAATCCAAAACATACATCAAAATCAACACAAAAATGGTTTACTGACCAGAAAATCAAGGTTCTGCCATGGCCATCCCAGTCCCCTGACTTGAAACCCATAGAAAACCTGTAGGGTGAACTGAAAAGAAGAGTCCACCTCAAATTTGAAGGATCTGGAGATATTCTGTATGGAGGAATGGTCTCAGATCCCTTGCCATGTATTCTCCAAATTCATCAGGTGTAATAGGAGAAGACTCAGAGCGGTTATCTTGTCAAAGGGAGGTAGCACGAAATATTGACTAAAAGGGTGCCAATAATTGTTGCACACATATATTTAACAAAGATTTTTTTTATATATATAAACCTGTGTTGTGTTTGCAATTGTTTGATATCCATGAGCAGAGTATTTTGGTGAATTTTTTTGAACAAAAGGTCAAAAGTTTAAACAGTAAAAACAATTTTTCACAGCCTTCTTTGCTCAAGTGTATGTAGAGGGAAGTGATTACAGAAATGGTGGTACAAATGGAGAAAATAAAAACAGACCTGTTTGTTTTAAAATTAAATGATCTTTCATAATGGGTACAAGTGGAAACAAGCAAAACCCAGAGAGTGCCACAAGTCACAAAGTCGTTTTCCATCAATCCAGTGACATTATCTTGCTCTCAAAATCTCACTGTTACCAGGGAAGTAATGTTTATTTTCGCATGTGACTGATTAAAATCTAGAAGTGTATATGTATGTAGGTGCATATGATACTGTAGCCTGCAAGATTCGGATTGTTGTGATCTCCTAAATGTACAATATACAACAGACAGTCCATGAGTTGAGTTTCTGAGACTGAGTCTAAAGAAGAGTGAGCCTGAAACACAGACAACTATGAATTTTGGGTGTAAACATGTACAGCTGTCACGATTTGGAGAGACGGAGACGGATGCACGTGCAGATTTAAAGTTTAATAAAGAACAAAACAAAAGATAAATCAATACACCCGAGGCTGGAGAGCATAACGTAACAACAGAGGACAATCAAAGCCAGACAAAGAGTGCGGTGCAAACAGTCAGGTGCAGGTGGTCATGTGACAGTGATGCAGAGGTGCAGTGGCTGCTGGGAAATGAAGTCCAGAGTTCCTTCAGGCAACACATGACAACAGCCTAAAATATTTATAGAACAGATTTCCACATGTTTGATCAATGATGATGTCATCCTGATAATTCAACTCAGCTCTTTTTTCAAGATTCTCCATTTTAATTGTCAACATGCTTAAGGGTGGAATAGTATATAACCATACAACCCAATATCATGGTTTTCAGTATATCATAGAATCTGCATATATCTTTACATTTTCAAATAGAATGATGTTAAAGGTGGGGTTAGGGTTTTTTTAAATATTATTTATTGTTTTTTTATTACAAATAGCCAGGGCACTTTTTATAGTATTTGGTGAGGTTGTCCACATTTTATGCCAGGTTTAATAAAAATCGCTCCTCTGAGGAGAAACACTGGCCTCTGTGGCACCTCAGGCTCTGTAAACAGGAGAGAAAACACATAATGTGGACCACCACACCAAACTAAATCAGTACAAGGTGTCTACTTCACATTATCTGTTGTGGTATAGCATGATTTTAAATTTCATCTCATTATTCTTCATATTATCACACCCATAATTGTTGTCATTCCTTTCATTTATTACAAATCTGCTTTAAACTATAGAAACTGTTTGATAAAGTAGTTAATTAATTGTTCTTAAGAATATTATTGTCTCATCTGTGCAACCCCTGAGGCAGCTTTCCGAAGCAGGAACATTTTTTAATTGCAATTTTGCCATGGCAACAGTTGTAGCACCAAGGACAGAGCACGGTTTCATTAATCAAATATTAATGCAGCTATATTCCAAGAATCACTTTAATGTTGACAGTTAACCATCAAAGCAACACCAATAGGGTAGTGTGTATTATGATATAGTGAAAAGCTGTTATAACAATATAATTCACATTCATACTTTATACCCTGATTGACTGGGGCATTTCTGTAAAACATCTCCGACAGTTACCATGGCAACAGCACGTTTTACTGCCTGCAGAGCTGTAACGCTCTCTATAGCATTCACTACACATGCACACACACACACGCACACGCATGCACGTGCACGCACGCATGCACACACCAACAAAGAGATTGAAATACAAGGATTTAGTTTGTACCTTTATGAACCGTAAAACAATTTCAGATGAACATGCACATTTCTTTGGACAAATGGAAAATGCTTCTAATTCACTCGACATTTACATTTACATTTATAGCATTTGGTGGATGCCCTTATCCAAAGTGACTTACAGAAATGCTTTGAAGTCTCTATCAATAAATACATCCTGATACTGGTTCACTAGATAACAACTAAGAATACCATCAAACTAAAAACTGTATTGGGGAGGTAATATCATAAGAAAAGCACACAGATGATACAATAATAATAAAAAAAAATTAAGTGCTAATTTAAGTAGTTTAGGAAGAGGTAGGTCTTTATGCATCATTTGAAGACTGCCAGTGACTCAGCTGTTCGGACATCTAAGGGAAGTTCATTCCACCACCTAGGCAGCAGAACAGAGAAGAGTCTTGATGCATGCCTTCCTTGTACCCTGAGAGATGATGGGACCAGTCGAGCAGTGCTAGAGGATCAGAGGGAGCGTGGTGCAGTGTGTGATAAGAGCTTTGAACCACTTTGGTAAGTGGGTGTTGGTCCGTTTTTTGGCTTAATAGAAAAGCATCATGTTTTAAACAGCTAGAGGAAGCCAGTGGAGTTAGCATAGCAAAGGGGTGGTGTGAGATAACTTAGAATGCAGCTGCATTCTGGATCAGTTGCAGAAGTCAGTGGCACTCAGAGACAAACCTGCCAGGAGTGAATGGTAGTAGTCCAGTCTCAAAATGACAAGTGAATGAACAAGCACCTGAGTGGCCTGTGTGGATAGAAATGGACAAATCCTTCTAATGTTGTAAAGATGAAATCGGCATGAGCATGTCAGATTAGAAGTGTGAGAGGAAAAGGATAGTTGATTGTCAATGGTTAGCCCAAGGATGCATGCAGTGACCGAAGGTGAGATCTGAGTGATCCTGACATGGGGATGAATCACCTGGGATGAACAGCAGTTCAGTTTTGCTGGAATTAAGTTTCAGCTGATGAGCTGCCATCCATGATGAGCTGTCTGCCAGACATGCTGAGATCTGAGCGGAAACATGAGTGTCTCAGGGAGGGAAAGAGAGGATGAGTTGAGCGTCATCCGCAAAGCAGTGATATGAAAACCCATGAAAGATTATGTCCTCCCCAAGAGATTGAGTATAGAGGGATAACAGAAGTACAAGTACAATGGTTAAGGCTCTGGGTTACTGATCAGAAGGTCTGAGGTTAAAGCTCCAGCACTGCCAAGCTGTCACTGTTGGGCTCTTGAGCAAGGCCCTTAACCCTCCCTGCTCCAGGGGCGTTGTATCATGGCTGACCCTGCGCTTCTCAGCTTCTCAGTGACAGCCAAAAGGGCAGTCTCTGTGGAATGTGCCACTTTGAAGCCAGACTGGTTATTATCTTGGAAGTTGTTCTTTGAGAGATAAAGAGTGAGTTGATTGTAAACAGTGTGTTTAAGGATTTAGAAAGAAAAGAGATAAGTGATATTGGTTGGTAGTTGCTGAAGTCAGAGGGATCCAGAGTGAGTTTCTTCAGGATGGAAATAACCCTTGCTAAGGTAGCACAACAATGAGGTCAATGATATTACACAAAATCTCAGTTCTAAATGGTTCTCTTCCTCTGCTGATCATTATGCATTGTATGAATGTAATGATGACAACATAGTGCCACAGTCAGTTGGCCACAGTCTTCAGGACCATTCCTGAAGAGCAGTCAATAGGAGCTTTCCAGTGACTTCAATTGTTTTGGGGTTGTTTTTCATTAAAAAGCAATAAAGCTGTGATATTTTATATTGTCCTCTTCTGAAGAAATTTGGTAATTATTATTTGATACCTTTAATATTAGCATTTCTTAAGGACTGTACAGGCTACAGGCTACAACATCAGGCTACTGTGATGCTGAATGCTGTGATGTGAACCTAATTATGAACTTGGGAAAATCTTGGCAAGGATTCAGCTGTGGATTTCCTGAAGATCCTGAGTGCAGAAGGTCAGCTATGAGTGATGAAACTTCAGATTTGTCTGGGAGGTTTTCCTGAGAGACACTGAGGCTTCCATACAGTAAAAAAAAAATGGAGGGTTACACACTCCAATCCCTTATATGAGAGTTCGTGCCTCAGTGTTGTGAACATGGAATTATGAAAGCATAATACTCCACCAGGCTTGTCAAAGGGTCTCAACATGTGTGCACATGCACACAAGAAGGTATCCAAGGTGTTCAAATACTGCTCCTGGCAGTTAAAAGGGGTGAAATAGAACTGCTGTTTGCTGCACTGTATTACACCTGTACTACATTGATCAGAATTTACAATCAAAGACCAGAACTGCTAAAGATCCACTTCATCCTCAAATGTGCCACTTTGTTTTTGTATTGAATTCTGTGGTTCAGAGGTAAAGATTTCTCCAGTTTCTCCAATTCTTCAATTTCTCCAGTCATATGGCACTGGTAAAGAGTCCAGGCTTCAAAGCCTTACAGGAGCAATATGAGGACAACAGTATTATAGACTGAGTTTTGTGGTCAGTGAGATGTCATGGTATATCAGAACCCTGTTGCATAGTTGTGCCAGAGCCTGACTTGCTTTTACCTTTTGCTTTTACCTTTGTTTCCAAGGAAACTGCTACTGTCAACAAATCCTTAGCTCAGCGACATCAGTGGTGATTCTTGTCTGAGGGGCTTTGGAATTTGGAGCAAGCTGGAACAGTATCTCTGTTTTCCCCAGGCTGATGGTGAGGCTAAACTGCTTTGAGGCCTCTGAGAACTTGTTTAGTACGGCTTGCAGGTCTTCATGCTTGTTGGCAATCAGTGCAGAGTCATCTGCAAAAAGGGCCTCTTGAATCATGCTGTGGACCATCTTTGTTTTTGCTGACAGTCTCCACAGATCAAAGATGGAGCCATCATAGTGGTATCAAATGTAGACCAAGAACAGGTGAAGAACAGGTTGAATAAGACTGGTGATCTCAAAAGGGTCTGACTGGTCACTATTGGACAGCACCTGGCCTGTAGGGCAGCTGTACTTTGCCAGCAAATTCCACACTGAGCCTTTGCCAGGTTGGTTTCTGTTACCTGATGAGTCTGTTCAAGCTGATGTTGTTGAAGATCTTGCCTGTAATGGAGAGGAGGGAGATACACCTATAATTCTCACAGTCTGCTTTGCTGCCTTTGTTCTTGTACAGCACTACAATCAGGGCATTTCTAAAGTCATCAGACATCTTTTCATGTTCCCAGATTCACTGAATGATGCGATGGAAAATTTCAACTGCTCTTGGTCCAGCAGCTTTATGTATTTCTGCTGGGATGCTGTCCTTCCCAACTGCTCTGTCCAGGTTCATCTGTTTTATTGCATTGGTGAGATTCGAGAGTTGCGTTAGTGCTGGGGGGCTTAGAATGGAGGGTCTGTTGAGCAGCATGTAGAAGTACTCAGCCCAATGGTTTCTTAGGCCCTCTTGGTCCTTGATCAAGGCTGATCTGTGTGATGACAGTATGGGTGTTGGTCCTGTCGTTGAAGGTCCATGCACAGGTCTTCATGGCACAGTTTGGAGTTGTGACAGTTGGCATATTGTTGTAGGTCTTGTGCCTTCTTGTGTCTTTTATCTTCCGGAGATGTTTCTGGGTTTATCCTTTGAAGTGTTGCATCTGTCTGCTTTCAAAGTGTAGCTGGGGTCATGCTGCCATGCTGTTTAGGTCTTGTTCTTTTCTTCCAGAAGCTGTGTAATCTGCTAGTCATTTTCATCAAAACAGTCCTGGTGCACAGGTTTTTTTGCCCCCAGGATGGTTTTTGCAGTCTCTGTAACAACAGTTTTGAACTGCTCCCAACTATGGGGCGTGTTTGTACTTTGAAGTGATGTCACTCACAGTCACATTTTAGAGCATCTTGCGGTCACCGGACATTCACTGCACATTCAAGATTCTCACTTCTATTTCTCAAGAAATAAACACACAAAAATGACAAAATGTGTATTTTCTCACTCTGGAGTAGACAGAAAACCAAATACAATTGAAAATATTTTTTAAATTTTTCTCTCGTTAAAGTCCCCTAAAGCTAATCTCTCAGAAATGCATCTCATCAGTGTTTTATAGTAAACGAGTCAGTAAGGTACCATCTAAAAACTGCATGACCTGGGAAACTGTGTAAGATTCTACCAAGATTATAATTGTCTACTTCACAGGATATCTAAAGTATTGCACGTTTGATACAGTATGGATAGTATTTCTTTATAGGAATAGGAAACACAATTGCAAATACAGTTTGAAATTGTTTTTGAAAATTGTCCGCAAAATACTTCCATACCCACTCCCTTGACCTTAAAATTTTAATTCCAGTGGGATGGAGAGTCGTCAGAACCGAAAAATTCCTTGTGTGCACTGGGTGACCATGATGCCTTGACATAGCAGGCCCCCCCTTTCATAGGTACTACCGCTCCTTAGAAGTATGCCAAACACCCCTTCAGCCAAATCTCCATAACTATTCTCTGGTCAGCATGTCAGAACTGCTAGACTTTTTAGACTACAGTACAATAAACATGTAGTTACTTTCTTAAAACATGTTAACCTTATGGAATTTATATACTTTTATTATGCATTGCACTCTGCTTAAAATTAGCTAACAATATAGCTATTAATTAAGCTATACCTTGGGATCTTCTATGCTTTAGTGGCACTGGAAACAGTGTATTTGTATCAAGTATATTGTTCTTCCATTTGCTTAGTCTGAGCTTCAGTGAAATTGATGTTCACACATGTAGGAATCGAAAGTCGTGAGTGACATATCGAAGGAATCTTCTGGCGTCGAATATTTGGATTGATCACATTCCTTATTGTAACTAGCATTAAGAAAAATAAATCACAACTGGTTTCTGGTCACAACTGCTCACTGCATCTTGAGTTTTGGGTCCAAGTTACACACCTGAAGGAAATTAATGATCACTTTTCACATACTAATATAAAAGCTGAATTAGTGATTGTGCTAATGTTTTATTTTCCTATTTCCTGGCATATCCTGCTTTGGACTTGCTTTAATTATGCCAGGCAATAGTGGAATTGTATTTAATAAGACTACTGATAACATAGCATGTTTAATAATCCCTTCATTCCTTCTCTACTTTGCAGGTGTGGCACAGGATCTACATCAGTCCAGTCAATGCAATATTGACAGTATTGCTTAGTTACTGACATTCGGTTGTGACTTCATGTTCTGTGTAAAACAGAATGAATAAATATAAATAAAGTAATATATCACATTTTTTACAAGTAGAATTAGAGAGTGAGCCATCTAAAGAGAGTAGGAAGAGTTGATGCATATAAGAAGAGAATCAGAAAGGACCCAATATGTGAAGATACAATGTAATTAAATAACTACACAAATAAGGGAAAGAAATGCATGATTAATGGAAGAAGGGAAAACTACATACATCAAAGAATTTAATCTATAATAAAAATACATTAAATTTTTTTTTAAAAGTAAAAAACTGAAAAATAAATAAATAAATAAATAAATAAATAAATAAAAGTAACAACCAGTTTTATTTAAAATGTAAATCTATGATTAGAACAGCATATAGACCTGTATCAGAATATGATGTAAATTTGATATATTCAATGGTTGATATTCAACAAAGAATGAAAAAAATTTTCTTAAATTACATACAGTACATTACATAAACAAAAAAATTGCTATTGGCAAAATTCAGTGTTATTCATGGAAGTGCTGCAATTCAGAAAACTTTTGTATTGACAGCCAGTGCATAAAGATGCATAATTTGCTGTAAATACCATAAAACCTTTTTGAAGTAAGGCAAAGATATTTTTAACCCACACTGTCGACTGTTAACTATAATGGGGGAATGGTTTAAGCTGCCATCTCGTGGAAATAATTAGGATCAATAATTCAATCATTCTAATTCATTGTATGGTCTTATAACAGGCAACAATATGAATCAGTTTTATAGGACCATGTACATTCTATGGCGCAAACACTCTTTCCTGGTAACATTTCCACATTCCAGACTGATAACCCCTCCATACATACTGCTAAAATAATTCAAAAGTGATTTGATGAGTCAACCACCTCCCCAAAGCTCCACATTTAAACAATATTGATCCCTTATGAGAAATTCTGGAGTGAAGTTCAGTAGATATCCACTTCCTCAAAGAACTGAAAGAATGGTCCAACATCCCATCACAACATTCCAAGAAGGAGAAAAGTTGTTCAGGAGGAAAAGGATGCTCCTACTCCTTATTAGGTCCGTTATATTAATAAATTGTTATGGGCTTCTATTATTTTGTCCACTCCCTGTATATAGTATGTATATTCCTTTAACAGACAGTAAAATTTCATTATATGCAATACTATTTCCTGCCTATTGTCAGTTTTGTTGTAGGATAGGTGGCCTAAAATTAAATAAAATATAAATATATAATTAAAGTATTTCCTCATTGTTATATAGTACCACAATATATACATTTGTGCACTATTGTGCCATAATATTTATTAGGGTAGTGTGTAGTTTTGCCAACATTTTTGCTGGCCACTAATATATTACATGACTCATGCTTCAAATTTAAATTACCTTTAATAACAGCATGCTATAAGAACAAATTTTGAGACCCATATGTACCATACAGCACACAATGCAAGCTATAACATAAAATACAAATATAAATCCATTAGCCTACTGCATCTTAAAATTTATAATCTTAAGTAAATGTGTTTACAAGCATGTTGTGATGAATTAAATGCAAAATAATAAACATGCTGTTCAGTAAATGATACACTGTAGGTTTGAGACTTCCTCATATCTGTCCTTCATGCAGATTAGGCAATAGACTCTGCTGTGTTTCATATAACACATAATGACTCAGAAATGTCAGCTTTGCAAATACATTATAATGCAGCAATATTTCAACTGAATATACAGTCAGATTATTATCCTATGAAGACTTACAAGGACCGGGCATGCAGCACTAGGAAATAAGTTAAAGAAATCAATCAAAAAGGCCTGGAGTTGGAGCAGCTGGTGTCCAGCTTCAAGAAACAGTCTGAAAGCACACAGATATAAAGATGAAATTTTCAGCTTAGGGAGAAAGTTACAAGCATCACTGGACACTATGGGACAGTATCACAATAGTAGTATCTATCAATAATATCAATCAAAATCTGAAAGATCCTACCAATGGCTGGCCCATTCCATAGTTCATGTGAGAATACAAGAGCATGGCAATGTCACTGTGGCCAGCATTCAGGGCTATGGACATTGCAGTGCTGTCATCCTACCAGACACACACAGATATATACATGAAAGACTGTAACAATGATGTTTGATAATAAAGTTCCTGGTCCCAGAAAGAATATAGGCTGCTTACATTGTCACTCAGAGTGGCATCACAGCCTGGCTGAGCCAGTAGGAGACGGACAATATCAACATGGCCATGCTCACTGGCACACATAAGCGCGGTAGAGCCCTCATCATCCTGAATATTGACCTTTGACCCCGAAGTTAAGAGAACTTTCACCATATCCATACGTCCATGACTGACTGCCAGCATGAGAGCAGTCTGACCAGCCTACAATATTAGAACAATAGTATACATGCACATACAGTAGATATATTTACACTGCACAGAGACAGACACAACACCTGAATGGCCTTGGCATTGACGTCTCCATTCCTGAAGAGCTCCTCCACCACGCTCATGTCCTCCTTGGTTTCCACAGCAGCCAAAGCAGCCAACATGATGGGAGTGTATCCAGCCTTATTCTGCTGATTGGTATTACATACACCTGCACATCCAGCCACACATAGACACGCACACACACACGCACACACACACGCACACGCACACACACACAAACACTATATCCAGCTTGCACCAATAACAAGCAAACACTGTTAATCTAACAAGCAAGCAGCAAAATTATTAAGAATGCTAATATGGTAAGGGAACAGCACTTGTCCATGTTATGGCATTTTGCACAACTTGTCTGGTCACAAAGGAAAAGAATTGAATTGAAGGATAAAGTTTTTAATGTTGCTGCATTTACGCTTGCCTTTGGACTTTTGGGGAAGGTAATAAAAACGTAATCTTAATGAACCAGTGCTTTTTTTCCTGAGTGATCTATTTAGTTTCTCCATCAATAATGAAGTAATGCTAAAGCTGGCTCAATTACTCTGAAGTAGCTTGACAACATATGATGATAAATTTTTTTCTTAGATGGACAAAAAAATAATTACCCAGACACTGTTGTAACTTTCGACAATTTCTGAATTTAAAAACTTTGTTGACTTGGCCACTAGAAATGTGTACCTGCATCCAGCAGTTTCTGCACCACCCTGAAGTTAGAATGGGATACGCTGTAGTGCAGTGCTGTGTTGCCATTCTGGTCAGCCATGTTAGCCACATGAGTCAAAACAGCAGGAGAGACATGATGACACATGCTCAGAAACCTCTCAACTGTCTCTGGATATGCTTTCTTTTGACTGGACACACAGAACCAGTCTTGCTGGATCACGTTCAGGCAGGAACGCTTTAAGGTAGAGACATAATGATGATGAGTTCTATATATCTATTGTGGTGGTGTACAGAGTCAAAATTGTATCACTGTCCAAATAGTTATGGACCCAATTGTGTGTGTAAAAATATACATAAAAATATTCAACAACTGAGACATAAACTGAACAAGTTTCACAGACATTTGAGGAACAGAAAAGGAATGAGTCCCTGAACAAAGGGAGGTCAATATCAAAAGTAACAGTCTGGTGTGGCCACCGGCTGCTTTAAGTACTACAGCGCATCTCATCCTCATGGACTGCACCAGATTTGTCAGTTCTTGCTGTGAGATGTTACCCCACTCTTCCACCAAGGCATTTGCAAGTTGTCAATCATGTCCTGGGGGGGGGGGGGTGTAATTTTCCACTGCATGGATATCTTCTGTTGCTAGATTAGAAAAATGTGCGAAGAAGAAGGGGAATACTGAGTGGGTAGTGTAGGAGTTGGGGTAGAAGTGAAGGTCTGGCAGATTTAAAAAAAAATTTCAACAATTTTTCCAAGTCTTCAGCAGTCAGGGAGGACAGAGAAGGAGGAGCCGGTGGGTTGAGTAGTGAAGAAAAGATGCTGTGGAGCTTGTGAGGATCTTGTTCAGAAGTTTCCAGCTTTTCTTTGTAGTGAAGTGAATAACATTGAGTATCTCATTACAGTGGCACCTGTCAAGGGGTGGGATATATTAGGCAGCAAGGGAACAGTTCTCGAAGTTGATGTGTTGGAAGCAGGAAAAATGGGCAAGCATAAGGATCTGAGCAACTTTAACATGAGACAGATTGTTAGGGGTAGACGACTGGGTCAGGGCATCTCCAAAACGGCAGGTCTTGTGGGGTGTTCCTGGTATCATGGCTCACTGATGCAGAAGAGCACCAAAGGCTAGCCCATCTGGTCCGATCCCACAGAAGAGCTACTGTTCTTTTATTTTCTTTTACAAAAAGAATTTCCAAAACATTAGAAGTAGAATGAAACGCAATGAAGGCCATCATCAAACGAAGAAAATGGAGCACCACAGTGACATTACCAAGAACAGAATGTCCCTCCAAAATTTACAAAAGGACAAGACAAAAACTTACCAGGGAGACTGCCAAGCGACCAACAGCAACAAGAGACCAAGGGACCTGACTTGTGTGTGTGTGTGTGTGTGTGTGTGTATACAAACAGTCAGGTCCATAAGCATTTGGACAGTATCACAATTTATGTAATTTTGCCTCTGTAAACCACCACAATGTATTTGAAATGAAGCAATCAAGATGTGATTAAAATGTAGACTTTCAGCTTTAATTCAAGGGTTTGAACAATAATATTGCATTAACAGTTTAGGAATTACAGCCATTTTTTTAGTCCCTTCATTTTCACAGGCTCAAAAGTAATCGGACAAACTAACAGTCATAAATATTAGGATTATCTTTAATACTTGGATGCATGTCTTTTGCAGTCAATGACTGCCTGAAGTCTGGAACCCATGGACATAATCAAATGCTGAGTTTCTTTCCTTGAGATTCTTTGCCAGGCCTTTACTGCAACCGCCTTCAGTTGCTACTTGTTTGTGGGTCTTTCTACCTTCAGTTTTGTCTTCAGTAAATGAAAAGCATGATCAAATGGGTTAAGTTCATCTGGCATTTAAGAACATTTAATTTCGTTGATTTAAGAAGCTCTTGGGTTGCTTTTGCGGTACGTTTTGGATCATTATACATCTTTACTATGAAGACTTGTCCTATCAGTTATGCAGCATTTGACTGAATCTGAGCAGAAAGTATAGCACTATACACTTCAGAATTCATCCTTCTACTTCTAATAGCAGTCACATCATCAATAAACACCAGTGGCCCAGTTCCATTGGCAGCCATACACGCCCAAGCCATAACACTTCCTCCACAAGTTTGACAAATGATGTGGTATGCTTTGGATCATGAGCCCTTCCTTTCCTTCTCCATACTCTTCTCTTTCCAACATTCTGGTACAAGTTAATCTTGCATCAAAACTGGTCAGTCTTTTTTTTTTTAAGAGGTTTTTAAAAAATATTTTAGCCTAATCTGGCCTTTCTGTTCTTGAGTGTTACCAGTGGTTTACATCTTGAGGTAAAACTTCTGTATTTACATTCATGAAGGCATCTCTTGATTGTAGACTTTGACAATGATACACCTACCTCCTCCAGAGTATTCTTGACTTGGCAAGATGTTGTGAAGGTTTTTTTTCCAGCCTAATGATAACCTCCTTCACTTGCATCGACACCTCTCTGGACTGCATATTGAGAGTTCCCATGAACAGCTACCAAATGCAAATTCAACACTCGGAGTCAACTCTAGACCTTTTATCTCCTTAACCTGTCATGAAATAATGAGGAAACAGGCCACACCTGGCCATGAAACTGCTCATCAGTTAATTGTCCAATTATTTTTGAGCCTGTGAAAATGGAAACACTATGTAAAAAAATGTCTGTAATTCCTAAACAGTTAATGCAATATTTTTGTTAAACCCCTTGAATTAAAGCTCCAGGTCTACACTTCGATTACATCTTGAGTGCCTCAAATCCATTGTGGTGGTGTACAGAGGCAAAATTATGAAAATTGTGTCACTGCTCCAAAATACTTATGGACCTGATGGACACACAGTGGGGTCCAAAAGTCTGAGGCCACACTGAAAACCTGGGATTTTTTTGTTTTGTTTGTTTTTTATTTGGAAATAAACAGAAGGTTTTAGAATTTTAAAATATTTAAAACAAAGAAAGTAAATGTTCAATATCTTGAATATTTAACTAGAAGATTCTACAATTGCAACTTCTATTTAAACGTAAGCAAATTTGTGATATTAACCATGTTAACTGCTTTCTACAGGTCTACAGGTCTCTTCTACTGAAGCATGTGTTCAGACAACACTCTGATGGATTTTATCTAAAATTGATCATAAGGTTTTTCTCAAAGTTATGGGGTACATGCCAGCCTGAATGCACACTGTCATGAAAGCAAAAAGTGGACATACGAAATACTAAGAAACTTTTAAATTCATGTACATATTTCTCAAATTCTACTTTTCAATCAAGCTGTTTTAAAATAAAATTTAAAAAATTATAATGAAAACTGTTCTATTAAATTAGAAAAGAATGCAAAATATTTTTACTAAAATATTTTTACTCATGGTAGCCCATTTGGAGCCCACTGTGTGTGTATGTGTGTGTGTGTGTGTATGTGTGTGTGTTTGCGCGTGCGTGTTTGTGCGTATTTGTATGGGTCTGTCTGTGTCTGCATCATGTATATACATTTTGACATAGAAACAATTGTCTCTGGACGCACACAAAATATGCTTCATTTACATTGTGTTTTCTTAGAATAAATGTATTTTAATTAAAGGTTAGATTTCTCACATATTTTCAATTTGAGCTAATGTTCCATAATCTCAGCTAAAACATTGCATGCCAGTAGGTAATTGCAGGATATATGTGACTGCATGGACATGTGAAGCACAAGAGAAAATAGTTTTTACTTTAAATGCCAGACAGCAAAGGGCGGTTTTACAATTCATAGTCATCTAGAACCGTTCACCACAAACACACCCTTCCATAACTGCCTCCACATTTTCTTTCAAGTGAATTCATTTTCCACTTTTCCACTCAAATATATGTATGCAATTTCTTTCCTGTTGTAGACAGTTTCTACAAAGTCTGTTTATGAACCAGTGTTCTAATCAAACATTTATTCTCCATGACTAAAGGTTTGCTGATCAATAGACAAAAGTGCCAAAATCAATAGCTCAAATATGTTCATCTATTTGAAGGCAAAAACAGGACAACTGGAATATCTGTTTCCCTAATTGCAGCCCCCCAGTATCCATATTTTCTTGATTTTACCTTTAAACATATTTGCATCTAAATAAAATAAGCTTGAGTATTATTCTACCACTAAAATAATACTTGCATCTGAGTTGCAATGCTGAGAATCATGGCATGCAGTTTAGTCAAGATTACTTTGAATATTAAATGACAGTTAACAATGAGTAGTTCACAGATCCCTATAACTGACCTTTGCCACTAGCCAAACAAATTTATGCGTGCTCCTACCTACAGGGAATAGCTTTTTTTAATGGCAGTATACAAGAAACATGTCCTTCTGGGTATCATGCATGAGAAACTGCACACAGTGCTCTCAATTGTAGTTGGACTTTATGATCTGCTGTAGTTAAAAATGTTAATTCATGATTATACATAAAATACATTCTGCACTTGTCTAAATGTCCAGAATTGTTTTTTAAATGCACTATTCATATATGCAGAAACACACACACACAAACACACAAAGCATTTAAAATCAGGATTTTGATCAGCGGGTTCCTGCACAGTGAAGTTGAAGGTATGGTTCAAAGTGCAAGGAATTCACATTTCAAAGACTGCAAAAGTATTTCAGAAGTATTTTATGATGAACCACTTTCTCTTCCACAGATGAAAGCCCAAGCAGGGAAGAAAATCAAACCCAAACTGCTCACTGTAATAGAAATAAAACAAAACCACACATTTTCCACATATTTGCAAATATTTCTCTTCCTCAGGTTATGGGGACTCACCAGTTCTCTGTTGGATAAAACCTTGGTGTCATTTAGGTGGGCTTTTAACTTGTGACAGGCAGAAATCACCTTGTCACTCATCTCATATCTATAAAAAAAAATAATACAAAACAACTCTCACTTAGTGGCAATATTGAAGCATAATACAACATTTTAAATCAGCAAAGCATATTCAAGGGGGAAATTGTGTGTATGGAAATGTGTTTCTTTTCTAACCAACCCTTCTCTTCTCTCCATTTTAGACGACTTTGTGCGGATCCTGGAACCCTCCTCTATCTGCTTCTTTACTCTTTTCCTCTTCTCCTCCTCAGAATCAGTCCATTCAGAGAAGGAGTCTTCAGTAATGGATAGACACTCGAACCTACAACCAAGACATAAAGGGCTAAATCAATGCAGTTCTTTGGCTCATTCCTGAATATCTAGCTTTCATCAAGCCCTTTAAATTATAATCATCAGAGAAAAAAAGCAAAAGGAAGCACTGATAATTGAGTTCACAGAATGAAAGCTGTGGTTCAAGAGAATTCATGGAAGTATTAATGAGCTGAGAATGAGATGTGATTAGAAAGCAAAGTACAAATGATAATTTAAGCCATACCAATACCATAGACATTTCACAAAAAAAGGAAATTCTACTCTACAAATAAATCAAATAAATTAAGTATCAACTGGCTTTTAAAAAACTGCAATAGTATTAACTCAGTACATGCTACCTATTTACAGGCACAATTATAAGCTCCACCCAAACAGAAATAAAGGAAATGCACATAATGTATGAAACAATTTATTTTTTAACATTAATTTTGTTCAATATTTGGAGAGATGTTGTAAGAACTGCTTCATCTTCACCCTGGAGAAAGAGACTTGAGGGTCTTCCTGCTTTCTGCACATTTCTGAGACATGTCCTTTCTTGTGATAATGGATCTGATGGTGCCATGTTCATCTTGGAGACAACAAAGAAAAGAAAGAAAACCCTTATCACAAATTAAAGTTCTAGCTACAATGGTAATCAAGTGCAGTTTCGTTGCAGATTCGCTCTTAAAAATATTTAACATGATCACTTTTGATAAGTAGGATTTATTTGTCCTACAAGACTGCCTCAAGATTACAGATTTTAAACTTGCATGTACTGGAAATTATGAACCATGTAATTTGTACATGTGGTTGAATGGTACAGATAATGATTCAAGAAATATTTAGCGTTAGCCACCTTAATCACTTTTAGTATACTTTTTAAGTATGGAGAAATATTCTTAACTACTCTTGAATAATGCACATCCCTATAACTACCAACTACAGCATTCTCTATTAATAAAATCTTTATTGATAATATCTATTTAAGGCATTTTAAAAAATAATGAGGGTTTTAGACTTGTGTGCTCCTTCTCTTCTCTTCACCATGCACACAGCAGTCACACACAGAATAGACAGTATTTATGTTTTGTGTGTGCCACAGACCACTGGACTATGGGGCATGAAAGTTTTCCAAACCACAATGCTATCCAAAATATTCTAAGTGTAGGGCTCATCCAGCCAAAAGACAAACCAAAGAGAGCTATTTCTATCTTCTGTCTGCATTCCACTCTTTAGAAAGGAAATCTTTCTCTTCTTCTAACAAATATTGGAAAGTTGTACATGAAGTAGATGGATGCAAAAACACGCTTACCACTGAAATGTTCCATTAAATTCTTTGATTTAAGCTGCATGCTCTCATTGGCTTTTGAAGAAGAGCCATGCTTGGGTACTGAGAATGTTAGAAATAATGTTTATGTGATATTGCATATTGAATATTTTCAGAAACTGTCTGCAGGTGCAGACTTCAATCAAAAAAAAAAAAAAAAAGAAAAGAAAATATATTACCTCCATGCTGTGTGTCCAGGAGGTGCTGGGGTTGAAGAGCATCCTCATCCCTTGGTTTAAAATGGCTACAAGTTAGCAGACTCTGTTGCTCTTTTAGCAGTCTCTGCATTCGGTCTATGTAATGATCCAGGCCAGGCTCCGTCTGTGCATATAATTGTGGCTGTAGTAAGTGTACAGGCATCCACATATGCCCATCCACATCCCGTATCCTCCCATCACCCACCTCGACCCCTATACTCCGGGTCTTGTTAGGGTCTGGTAAGCGAGATGGACCACATGCCATGTTCCGTGTTCGGAGCCCAACCAAGAAATTCTCATTAATGTTAGCCAGTCCAACACCAGTATCACGAGTCATCACTTTGGGGGTACCAGGTGTGACTGTTCCTTCCTTCAGGTATACAGGAGTCCCCACTGCAGTGGAGTGCATTTTTCCAGCCACTTGTTGAGCGTTAACTTTCCCATCACCAACTGCAAGTGTTTGAGTGATTATGTGGGCAGTGTTGGTATGTCTCTCCTTCATACGCAGGTTTGTTGGGATGGTGCTTGATTCAGAGACATAGACTGGGGAAGTGCTAGTGCAGCGGGAGACGGTATGAACATCAGTGTTGTTGCATTGGGACATGGTTTGTGGAGTCATTATTACACCAATATCTATACCTCTGACAGGTTCAGTGACAATACCCTGGGAAACAAGAGGCTTGACCATATTGACATTTACATCTATGGTGCAATCACCACAGCCTACTGTTCTAGTGGATGTCTTCTTTTTCTCCAGAGTCTCCATCAACTCTAAGGTCATAATACCAACATCACAAACACTCACAAATGTCCCAACACCTTGACTGCAAGTTGGCACATATTGTGTTCCTACACAATGATCCCTCTTTTCCACTTTCTTCTGTATCTCCCACATTTCGATGGGTGTATCCAGGCCAGACGCAACATCATTTGTCTCTGGCTGGCAGGTCACTCCTACAGTGTTAAAAGTTTGCACTCCCCCTTCCCCAACAGCAGCATGTACAAGTTGAACATGATTTCCAATGCCAATTGTCCTTGTCAGCATTCCTGTCTGAGTTGAAATGCTTTGCATCTCTGGTTGTGCACTATAATTCTTGGCAGCATGGGTATGGGCCCCAGCTTCCTGTAGCGCACTCTTCAGTCTGCACAATTCTGCGTTAAGCAATGCCTTTTTAAGGTCTACCTCCAGTGTTTGCACCTTGTCCCTCAAAACTTCAACAGTTTGTTGTTGTATCTCAAGCTCTAGCTCAGTGTCTGACACCATACCTAGCATAGCTTCGGTAACACCAACTTCTACTGAGCGTACATTAAGTTTGGTTTCTGTAGCACCATCCCTACAGCAACTTCTTGAATGCACAAACTCCTCACACATATTCTCATTATCATTGACAGTCAGCTGCTTTTCAGCATTCAACTGCTTAAACTGGTCAAGATCAGACAAGGCATTATGTTCCCAACCGTCTACCTTTTTGGCAGACTTCCTCTGGCCCTCATCATCTTTTTCTGGCTTGGAATGCTTCACAGTAGTTCCTGTGCTATATGCTCTTTTTCTGGATGGACCTTGCAAATCTGCGTCTAGATTACAACCTAAATTTTGACTCTCTAGTTTTTGTACCAATGCAATAAGCTGTTGTTTTTCTTCCTTCAAGACAGAAATCTTGACTCTCAGCACAGGTATGATCTTTACCTGTTCCTCCATCTCTTTCAGCCTTTCTAGAGCCACCACCATTTGGTCCCTGACCAACTGAAGGTCCAGTGGACTAACAGTAGTCACTGGAGTGGCCCTGCCAGAGCTCTTAGGGCTGGTTCTCAAAGAGCAGCTCCCTGAGGAAGCCTGATCAGGAACTGTTAGCTTAGACACTTTGTGGTTTTCCTGGGACTGAGTGTGGTTAAGAGCACTCGAGCTGGTATGAGGTGACAGAATACCACTTGAGCCTAGGCCAGCAAAACTAGCTAGCCTACGCCGTGAGTATATCTCTGGGGTCACTGTCTGAGAAGAAACCTTCTCTTGCTCTAAACGCTTTCGTGTTTCCACCAAAGTCCTTTCCACTAAAGGATTTGGTTTAGGACTAGTGGATTGCCATGTCATTAAGGGAGGCTTCTCATCTGAACTATTATGGCAAACATGTAGGGCTTCATAGTGCTCAGAACCTTCAGAAGTGGATTTAGATGAGGAATGGGAGGGAGGAAGAGGAGGTTTTCTTCTGTTAACAGAAGAAGAGGAGGAGGAAGAGGGGGTGATAGAGGAATTCCTAGTTTCATTGCTGCTCACAGATGACAGTGACCCAGAAGAGGCCCAGTGGGAAGGGTCAATCCCACTATGTGGTTCAGAGACTGGTGTGGCCCTGGGCCGTCTGTTAAAACCCAGCCGCCGAATGATGTCGCTTTGTTTGATGCCGTCAACGTAATTAAAATCTACCTCTAGGTGATAGACATAAGGTGTACCAAGGCAAATGGAATAATTTGGGGACGTTTAAGCACCAGTATCTTCAGTACAACACCATCTGTACAACAATGGTAAAGAAAAGGGGAAAAGTTTGATCAGATTGTCATGACTTTAACAAATACATTTTTGCCTATTAATATTGTTTATGGCTTAATATTTTTAGACTAATTCCATTTACAGCTTTTACCTCTACTGGTCACTCTCAGAAGGGCAAAGCACACATCTTACAAAGTTAATCCCCCCAGTGCTCTCTACAAACCATAGTATCATTCTTAATGATCAAGAAATCACTGTCCACTTTAATAGGAACACCTATACACCTGCTCATTTATGCAGTTATCTATTCAGCCAATCATGTGGCGGCACCATGCTAAAAAACGTGCAGATGCAGGTCAAGAGCTTCAGTTAATGTTCACATCAAAGAAGATAAAACAGAATGGGGGAAAAAGTGTGACGTCTGTGACTTTTACAATGGCATGGTTGTTTGTGCCAAATGGGCAGGTTTGAGTGTTTCAGAAACTGCTGATCTCCTGGGAATTTCACACATAATAACCTCTAGAGTTTACACAGAATGGTGCGAAAAACAAAGTAAACATCCTGTGTGTGAAGGGTGTGCAGGCTGAAACACCTTGTTGATGAGAGATCAGAGAAGAATAAGCAGACTGGTCTATAGTAACTCAAATAATCAGTCTTTTCAACTGTGTTGAGCAGAAAAGCATCTCAGAACACAACATCTTAGAACACATCAAACCTTGAGGTGGATGGGCTACAACAGCAGAAGACCACATCAGGTTCCACTCCTGTCAGTCAAGAACAAGACTCTGAGGCTATCATGGGCACATACTCACCCAAACTGTACAACTGAAAACTGGTGTTCCTATTAAAGTGTACAGTGAGCATACACAGTTGTAGACAACTAGTTATATAATATCTAGGTACACCTATAATATGGCAAGTTTTAAATTACTGAAATAATAAAAATATTGGAAATTTAAAAAATTCCTCAATCATTGGAACAGTTGAACATGGAACCATGGAACAGGTGTGATGAATGTACAGTGCCGCCAGGATGTATTCACTCCCCTAGTGGTTATTTCTTTTTTGTTTGTTTGTTTGGTTGTTGTTGTTGTTGTTTGTTTGATTGTTGTTGTTTTTTACTGCAATGGAAAATCAAATGATGTATATTAGAATGGGATTTCATCTGCACCTATTCAAGTGACTCTGTACAGAAAAGAAATTAAGTAAATAATTAAATGTTCTGAGAATTAAATAAAAATAAAAAATCTAAAATGAATAAGTATGCATCCCCCTTTCTTTTAATTAGGACTAGTATTTAATTTTCTTGAGCACTTAAACTAAACATTTTAAACAAGGTTAATTTTTTAATCCACCTGTGTCCAAATGTGTGGTTGCACAAAAAATATCACTGACTTTGGGAGACATCTAAATCAGGAAGATCAGATTAGTGCTGTCATGAGGACCAAGAAACTGCCCTTGAAGCTTTGAGATGACATTGTTAGGAGGGGAAAAGCTGCAGAAGGTTATAAAAGGATCCTCAAACCTTTGAACCTTCCTAGATGCACTGTCAACCAGTGCTACACAACCCAACACTGAATGGATTACAGAGCTCACTGGCTGAAATAGTAGAACCTGTACAGACATCAACAATATCATCAGCTCTTTACAGATCTGGCCTCACCGAGAGAGTGGCCAGAAGGAGGGCACTTCCAAGAAAGATTAATATACAGGCATGCCCGGAGTTTGCAAGGAATGTGACGAAACTTGAGAGCTTTGGAAGAAAGGTTTCAAGCCGTTTGGTCTAAAAGCTAAGTTTTATGTTTGGCGCAGACCACAGCTCAACACCCAGGTAACACCCCAAGGATGATGGCGGTGGCATCATCCTCTGGGTTTGCTTTTCAGCAGGAGGAGCTGGAAATCTTGATGTCATCAAGGGAATCATGGATGGGGTAAATACAAGCAGATTCTTGAGGAGAACCTGTTCCAGTCAGTCAGAAATCTATGTTAGAGCAAAAATATCCAACAGCAAAATAACCCAAAACACAAGGTAAAAACTATGGCCATTCAAAACACAAATCTTCAAACCAAAAGAAATGGCTTGAAGGTTTGTGTTTTGAATTGCCGATTCGAATTCCAGACTTAAATCCAACTGGAAATCTGTGGCATGACCTGAAAATTGTTGTCCACTAATATTTACCATCTAATCTGGAAGAGATGGGAAAATGTACTTTATGAATTGTGAGAAACTGTGTGCAAAGCTCGTAGAGACAAGTCTGAGACAACTCAAAGCTGTAATTACTGCAAAAGGACAATGCACAGTTGACTCTGGGGAGTGAATACTTTTCAATTTAGCAATGTTTTGATTGTTTTTAAACAAAAAAATTCTGAATAATCTAAATAATCTGTTAATTGAATTTCTGTAGAGAGTCACTTCAAAGGGGCACAAAAATCCATTTTAATATACTTAACTTTGATGTTGAAACAGCAAAAAAAGAAATAATCACCAGAGTGTGAATACTTTCTGGAGGCACTATACATTCTATCTGGCATACAAGAGAATACTGTAACAGAAAAAGACAGCAAAATTTAATCTGTGTAGTTTCTGGTTTCTACAGTCTATATATTAGGCTGAATACACTTTATTTAGTTGTTTTACACAATTTAACAACAAATGGGTGTGAACAGTAAATAAATATACACAATTGCAGCTGATTTTGTTTACATAATAAATAGTTTTTGCTCACCTGTCAAATAATGCAGTCAATTAGTGAATTCCGGAGTTAAATCATTTCTTAGACCAGTGACTGCTCTCTAGGTCTCTACTTTCACCCTTTCTATACTCTAGGTTCTTGTACGCTCCTCCCTCATACAATACTTCTCTCCTCCTCTCACTTCCTATTCCACTCCTTCTGTTTCTCTTTCAGCAACTCATAAATCTAACCAAACCAAAAAGGAAGGACAAACACTGCAACCTCAAAATTTAACAACGTGAAGAAAAATGAATTTCTGCAGTTTTAAATATATCATTCTGTATGTAGTTGGACAGTTGTGCAATATTTGTTTGACTTTGTACTCCAGCACTTTATACTTCAAAATAAGACAATGAATATGCTAGCTTTCATGCGGTTATGCATATTTATTCACCTCCTCATGCCTGTCACTTTTGTCTGCAAATCATTGTTTGAATACCTGTCCTGTATGTCTTGTGTCTCTGGTCTATTCCATTTATTATATATTTTATTTGTTTTTCTAACTATACACTGTTCTTTTGAGGTGCTGTGACACAAGAATTTTTTTATCTTTTGTTTGAGGGTATTTCTGTCCAGACCGTGTGTCCTGTATTGCATAGGAATCACAGCCTTTTATATATATATATATATATATATATATATATATATATATATATATATATATATATATATATATATATAGTCAATCATTTTGGAATGCCAAAGGCAATTGGACTACTGGCTTTTCAGTTATTTCTTGGTTAGCTGTGTGTCACTGCATCAGTGGTTCATGCTTAGAAAAGAGAAGAAATTGTCTGCTGTGTTCTGCAAGCAGAATGCTCTGCCAATGCTCTGGAGCTACTCAAAAAATGAATCATCCAATCACTGAGCAACCTGCAGGAGCAGCAACATCATGATCCGGCTTGCTCAATAGGAATAAATTCACAGCCTTAAAATCTGTATCCTGTGTTTCTGTAAAGCTGCTTTGAGACAATGTACACTGTCAAAAGCTCTATACAAATAAAACTTAATTGAATTGAATTATCTCCATGGCGTGCAGAAACCAACGGGATATGTACACCAAAATCACTGAAGGTCTCAAGCCCAGCTGGTGGCCTGCAGAGCCAGTTGGTCTGCCAATCGGTGAAGACGTTCTGGATTGGGTTGTTGTTAAAAGACAGCACTGGCCCTCCTGAGAGCTGACTTTGGAGGAAGGCAATTCTCCTTCACTCAGAACGTCCATGGTTCCTGCGTGTGATGGCTGAGGCCTGACCCCAAAAAGCCAGAGGTGGTGGTTGAATGAGTGGTACTGGAGCAATTTTCTCATCAGACATCAGTCTGGCACAGCAGAGGGGGGTTCATTGGCACCACCCTGCCACACTCAGGACCTACCCTTCATTGTCATTGTGGGTGGAGCAATAAGCCACAGCAAGCTCCACAATGCAGATCCCTGCTGCTGGAGCAAGAAATAGCAAGGCATATGCCAGGGATGCCAGGGACAGCCAAAGGGAAAGGAATAAGATCCAGCATTTCCTGCCCAGAGTTCCAATCCATAATTTTTTAACTTTCTGACCAGGGCTTATTCAGTGACCTGCTGTTTCGCTGAAGCTACAACTTACAAGCCTACATATTTATTAATAGCATTGTGCATATGGAGAGTTTGATGTTGTGCTATATTATGTATGATGTTATGATATGGCTCTGTGTAAATCATACTGGAAATGTGGAAAAAAAAAATATTCAAGCATGCCAGCTCTGTGAATTACTATAAATATGACTCAGCAGGTTTGGCATATCCAAAGGGTCTGTGGTGTATGAATGGGTGTGTGAATGTGTATGTGATTGTGCCCTGTGGCACTCTGTCCAGGGTGTACCCCGCCTTGTGCCCAGTGCTCCCTGGGATAGGCTCCAGATTCCCTGTGACCCTGTAGGATATGCAGTACAAAAATGGATGGATCGATGGATGGATGACTCAGCACCTGAGGAACTTCATGTTTTAAGTGAACTTTTTTTTTTTTTTACTTTGTAGTTTTTGTAATTTCAAAAAGCAATGTATATGGTATGAAACGAAAATAAACATTTTGCTACTGACCAATTTTTGTAGAATGTTTTTTTTTTTTAAATGTATTGCCATTCTTCTTTTCTTGCTTTTCACACAACATGAAATGTGTGTTGTGTAGGTTCCACTAGCCATTGTTTAGTTACTGAACCCAGACACCTACACCTTCACATCATCGGTTGGTATTAAGTTAATCTTAAAGACACATTTTCAACACAAATTAAATCATAGAAAAAGACTTGTCTGTGTTATAAATAACCTCCACAGTAAACAGTAAACCACTGATAAACCAACTGCAGCTGGTGCATTCCTGATTTATTAAATAATACCTACGCCATTGCTGCATCCTACTGATAACACTGGTGACAATATTGCACTGGGATTTCTAAAGTCATCTAGGCTCTACCATTTCCCACCTAGTAGCCAGGCCCCATCATAAGATAGCTATCAGCCAGGGACGGTGAAGGCTAACACATGCTTCCTCTGAGACATGTAAAGCCAGTGAACCACATCTTTTCAAATTGCTGCCCATGGTGCGTCAGTGGGCAGTGTAACACACATGGAGGAAAGTGCTATCTGCCCTCCTCAAGACAACATGAGTTCACAGACACCCATGACTGGCTAGTGTTACTATGACTGACAGTGGAGAGAAGATGCCATTCCTCATACCCAGAAAGCATGGCCATATTTGCTCCCTTAACTCCCGCAAACAGATGGCTATGTGTATGATCTTTTCAATTTATCATAATTGGTATTGATCATTTAAATACATTCACACCTCATTTTGTCTAGCATACAAAGGCAATCTATTTTTTACAAAATTATATACGTCACCCTTCATGAGAAATAATTCAAATTAATATATCAATTTTATAACATGCAATAAGTAATACTTTAAGCATATGGTGGTGCTGTTTTATTTATATTTTTAACAAAATCACAATAATATTCAAACATAAACCCTTTCCCTAAGGAGGACAACTGAACCAGTGCTCCATGCAGACACTAACACAGACACACATTCTTAGGTTTGTGAATATAGACTCCACTCTTTGATTCAGACCTCAGGCTATCAATAAACAGCCATTCCTCTATGACTTGTGGTCATCTACAGATCCAGCTACAGACAATTCTTAACTTCCTTGCAGAGGAAATCAGTTGTGGGCTAAAATATTCTGCTACTGAGAATAATTCACAAGTGCCCTCATTGGAGAAACACCGACACACACAGACACACACAGTCCCGCGGTCACTGCAGAAACAATGGAAACTAGAGACCCTCTTTGTTAATGGCATTGTCTAAGCTGAATGGCTAAACATAGGAAATAGGAAGAGCCACACACACACACACTCACACACATAAGCCCCTAAATCAGTCTTAATCAGTGTTCTTGAATCATTAATCTGATTCTTTTAAATACTTGATTGTGTAAACTCAATAAAAATTATTTTGAAAATCTCCAAAACTACAATCTGAAGTCACCTACATCACAAGTTGTTTGGAAGGGTTTCAAGAAAAAAGTCTCTACTCTCATTCAAAAAGAAACTCAAGCATCTTCAGTTTGCCAGACACTATACTGGGACTTCAAATGGGATCGGGTTCTATGGTCAGATGAAACCCAAATAGAGCTTTTTTGGCAATAAACAGCAGAGGTGGTTTTGGAGCACACAGAGAGGTAGCCATATGGAAAAGTACCTCATGCCCACGGTTAAATATGGTGGTGGCTCTTTAATGTTTTGGGGCTGTTTTTCTGCCAGAGGACCTGGACATTTTGTTAGGATACATGGCATCATGGACTCAAATATCAACAGAAACTGAATGAAAACCTGACTGTCTCTGCCAGAAAGCTTAAAATGGGCTGTGGTTGGATCTTCCAGCAGGACAATGATCCAAAACATACATCCAAATCAACACAAAAATAGTTTATGGACATCAAATCAAGGTCCTGCCATGGCCATCCCAGTCCCCTGACTCGAAACCCATAGAAAACCTGTGCTGTGAACTGAAAAAAAAAAAAAAGTCCACCAGCATGGACCCGAAATTTGAAGGATCTGGAGAGATTCTGTATGGAGGAATGATCTCAGATCCCTTGCCATGTATTCTCCAACCTCATCAGGCATTATAGGAGAAGACTCAGAGCTCACATACACTGTATATATGAATGCGCACACACACACACCATGTATGTAAAACTTACAAACAGGCTTTTTAAGTACGTGTACATCATTTGGGGAGGAAACTGCCTGTGATCAAGTGTCCAGTATTCCAAATCATTGTTTGTTTTATTAGTTGATGGAAATGTCTAAACGTTGCAGGTATGTTCGACGTACACTTATTGCAGCATTTATTGTCCAAGTAAAAATATATGTACATCCGGAATCGAGACAAAAACCTCATACCTTTTCCTCCCTGTACAAGAAATCCTTCCAAAATACACAAGACAACATTTCAGCCCTGTTAAAAGAAAGACATTAAAAAAAACTTGACACGTGCATCAGTGCTCTAACTCACTCAGAGTGCTATGTAGTGCATACTGATTGTGCACGTGTGTGCGCGCGCGCTTGTGTGCACCGCAGCCGTCGCGGGAACGCGCATTTGAAGATAGTCGCCTTAAAACAGCAACCGAACGTACACATAATAATCACAAGATGTTTTAATCATTTATAAACTGAGTAAACGTCAAAAGTAACGAAATGACTCGTGTTTTTCTACACATTTTACTACGAATAACAACCTACACAAATCAGTAGCGCTCTCACTCCACGTCACTTTCTGTTCACATTAAAGTCCAGATTTAATTAGAAAAGTGTGTTGTAGTTTTGTTTAGCAATTGTTTATCAGCAAGGCAATGAAGGATTCGACAAGCTGGCAAAGAAAAAGTTGGTGAAATTCTTCCAAACACAGAGGACAGAGACTGCAGTGCTGTTTAAGTCCACTAGATGTCCTCAGCGTATTAAATATTTCTGTTTGTCTGTATTAGTTCAACCTACAAAAGAAGACTAACTATACACTACACTACTACATCTAATGCAAAACGTGGCACTACCGGAATTTGCAGGCTATAGGATATAACACTTGAACAGTCAGGGTGAATCACATTGGGTGTATTTAAGTGTATGAGTTCAGACGAAGCCAATTCAAAAGCCTGCTTTCGAATAGCCTCCTTACATCAGCCTAAACAATACTCAATACAATTATTATTATTGTTTGTTTTTTTTTACATTTTACATCAATACAAATGTTACATGATGCTGATACATTTGTTACAGTCTATCAGCACGCCATCTTACAAGCTTCTTCTGTAGGCTGAACTAATCCTGACAGAAATATTTAATACGCTGAGGACATCTAGTGGACTTAAACAGCACTGCAGTCTCTGTCCTCTGTGTTTGGAAGAATTTCACAAACTTGTTCTCTGCTAGCTTGTCTAGTCCTTCATTACCCTGTTGATAATCAATTGCTAAACAATACTCCAACAAACTTTCTAATTAAATCTGGGCTGTCATTTGAAAAGAAAGTGACGTGGAATGAGAGCGCTATTGATTTGTGTAGGTTGTTATTCGTAGTAAATTGTGTATCGATACCAATGGTCACCAACCCTGTTCCTGGAGATCTCCCTTCCTGAAGACTTAAGATCCCCCTTCCTGAAGACTTAAGATCCAACCATAATCGTGCCCACCTGACCATCTAATCATTACCTTAAGATGTTCTTGATCAACTAAAACAGATTTGTTAGATTTTGGTTAGAGAAACCTGCAGGAAGGTAGCTCTCCAGGTACAGGGTTGTTGACCATTGGTATCAATACACAATTTATTATAACAGGGTTGGTGACCACTGATTTATGGTTTTTAATATTTAAAATCCACATTTCTGAAAATTTTACTTAGGGTTCTGAATTTTTTAAGTCTAAACTTCTACCCCTAGCAATTTCAAAACATAGGTACACAGATGTAACTTTATAAATACAACATAGAAAAATTGCTTAATGGGCCAAGCATATAATTCAAATATACAAAATTTATATTTAAATAGTTCTGGCAGCTTCCCAGCTCCATATTTCTATACCCTATAGAGCACACCACAACACTTTTGTGAAGAAATTTATTGATTTATTTTTAAATCTGACTCTCTTAAATAGTGGAGAGAATGAGCCAAAATTCAGGACTGTCTTGCATACCATATTCATATAAAATGATTGGCATATTACTGAATCAGACATTCATATATCAAATTTAAATTGCTACATTTTTATTTGTTAAATACTGGCACCAGTCCCAAACTTTGGCGCCTACATTACAATATTTTTTTGTAACGTTAATAAAAGAACAAAAGCAGTTGATGCCATTTAGGACTTTATTAGGCAAATGAATGGAAAATGTCCTTTAAATACAATCAGGAATTTGACACTGGCCAACCTCACTTCCCAAAACAAGCAATCTTATTTTTAACAGTGTCTTTGAAGCAGTTAAGACAAAGCCACCAGATGTTCCCCACCTGAGTACTGCAGCAGATAGTAAACACAGCATGTGGAAAAATCTGCTACATCAGAAATCATAACACAGACCCCAATCAGATGGTATGATTCTCCCTTTGCAAAAACAAGGATGAATTGTTTATGATGTTACAAATGCCCAAAATAAAATCTTACAGGCTAGTTTAGATTTGTCTTTTATGGCTGCAGATCATGTCTCGCATGAATTTTCATGATTGATTTTCAGTGCAAGAGTTCAAATAATATGGAAATATAACTTCAAAAAAACCTACAAAAAAAATTATAATGAAAATCACATGACATGCCACCTAACTTTGGGATCATGCAACTTTTTAAGCTTTGAGACAATGAAAATCAATAATAGTGATATTAAAGTGAGATCGCAGCACAATCGCAGTGTACCACCATGAGGCGCTTTCATGTCACTGCTGAAATACAGATCCACTGGGACAGATATATGTGCCTATTAAAAGTTCTAAATTATTATAATAAAAATTATGGATAAAAGCCGAATGGATTATTTTAGGGTTGAACGTCCCTTCAGACACCTGATTGTAACAAATTAATACATGTTTGAGACAGGAACAGAAAAAGAAAAAAAAAAACACCCTTGATTGGAAGGAATTTAAATACTTTGTGTGTGTCGTTATGGATTGTATATCAGCGTTTAGTATATTTTAGATTTTTCAGATATTCCTAAGGCTGGGAAATACGGTGATCCATACTGCACTATACTGCTTTAGAAATAGAGAATAAAAAAAATTTACTAATAGGGAAAGTCTGAAATGAGGTATAATGCTTTGAATGAAAACCTACAACGATAAATACCAGCTTTTTATGGCATTATATTTTAAATGATACTGTTCTGAGTTTGAAGGACTGTATAACTTATGTGAATTACTAGATCTTGGAAAATAAGTTTAATGATCGGACAATAGAGCACAACAAGATCAGGAATCACCACAAAATACTCAATTTTTGAAATCTATAGGCCCAAACTCTATGTACATTTTTTTAAATATATATTTTTTATTTACTTATCCTTAGGGCACTTCAGCAAGAACAGACACACGGAATGTGCTTTCTCCAATTTTAAAAACACCAAAATCTATATTTGCACTGTCACACAGAAATAAATACAGACCATAGCTGCTCACGTTTTCAGTTATGGTTAAATCAGTAACGCAGTATATTTTGCATTAAACATTCTGCAAAGATACTTTTGTTCTGGCACTGTATAAGTACTATAGCCAGCATGGACCTCCCACCAGCAACTGACTAATCTTGGGTGTAAACACACCAGTCTATCATTTCTACATTTTCCCTCCGAGTTTCGTGTTGATGGATATGGCTGAAATGGCTCCTAGGCATTCGATTTTAAATTCTGTACCAATACTTTTAACAAAGCAATTTAAAGCAGTCAAGTCAGAAGTCCATTCTATTTCCTCAAAAGAACATTTTTCCAACAATTTCCTCTTTAATAAATATTTTAGTCTCTGGGGGTCCTTTGTTGAAAGTACAAGCTGAATTCAGTCAATTTCATATGTAATTATTTTTCAAGCTGTTAAAGTTTTTGTAAAACATCTACAACTAAAATTTTGTTTTTAAAATAGAGATGAAGCAGTGTATGAAATAAAACATCACAAAAAAATTATAATCAACAACCACCTGTTAAAAGGAATCTTTCAGTCCATTATCATTTCAATAAAAAATACCATCCCATAAAGCACCGATAAATATATATTCAAATGCCTTTTTTATTCTGTATATACTTATATCTATGTGTGTAAAATAAGAGCAATGCACAGAAATCTAATATAACGTGAAGAGGAAAACAAAAATCTGAACTTAAAAAAATCAGTGAAGTTTACATCAAAAAAAGACATTTTATTTTCTTATCTATGAAAATGGTTAGAGGAAGGGTCATTGCACTTCCTCAGAAAGAACAAGTTAAAACTGGCCCACTCATTAATGAACCCCTACATTACCCACTACCCACTGGATCAAAGTTGGCCCTTGTCATTACATGTTCATTCATTAAGATGGCCCCTTCCTGGAATTACTTGCTTCTTTATAACATTGGCCGTCAGCAGAAGCATGTGAAGAAAAACCTGTGCAAAACTGCATTCTGCCTCATTCGCTCTCTCTTTGTGGTGCCCTTATATACAGTACAGCTAGCTCAGTGTATAACAATTCAGCGTGCAGACATTTCAACACCTCAACCACGGGCCAACATGCCCATCGATAAACAATTGTAAAACCAGCTCTAAAAGAATATTCTATAGTTAGTATAAAGTGGCTAGACAATCTTTTGGACTTCTTGCCTGTGGCATGAAAAACATGCATTCCGTTTCTCTACCTTCACCTCCTCATCCACCAACCAAACAAACGGACCGTAGCAATACCACAGACCAGTCGGCTTGTTTGTGCGTGTGGGATTCATGGAGCCGTGAGACGTCTGGTTGCATGCTTATTGCTCTAAAGACACTCAGAGAGAGAGAGAGAGAGAGAGAGAGAGAGAGAGAGAGAGAGAGAGCAAGAAGGAGGAAGGAGGAAGGAGGGGGGAGGGGGGGAGAGAGAAGAAAGAAAGAGTCTGCTGGAGATGGAAAGACAAAGAGGTAGAAAGTCCAAGAAGTAAGAGAGGGGCAGAAAGACAAAGAGGAAAGTGAGAAAAAAAGGCATGAGAGCAACGGCAAGTTATCGTGCCAGCAGCTTGATGAGGTTAGCACACATCTCGAAGAACTCGATGGTGTGACTGCCGGGCCGTGGGCATGTCTCTCCCCCTGCCGAGTCAACTGAGGATGTCAGTGAAGAAGCAAGAGAGCCCTCGGCCTGTCTAGCCCCACCCACTGGGGGTGTGGAGGGGGCTGAGCTTTCACCCTTTATCCCCTCTTCCGATCCATTCCTCTCGCTCTTATCGTTCTTTAGGGTAGTCCGGTAGTTGCCAACCGAGCCAGAGCGATGCGGCGTGGCAGTACCTGACTTCGTCTCCAAAATATCATCTAAAGTGTATAATAAATAAATAAATAAAATAAAAAATTAAAAAGGGGTGTTCAAAACACAAATTAAATATGAACACAGACTGAATACATTTAAAACGATGAGTTTTCCCCTGTATTAACATTTTATGCACAGAACACAAGCCAAAAAACTTGCTTGCTTCCATTAAACTGACCTTTGCAACAGAAAGGTCGTGTTTGACACAATGCCATAAAAAAAGATCACCATTAATGTTTTATTTTGTTTAGTTTCCCTGATATTTCCATCATAGACTAGTAGGGTGACTAAACAGGACTGGACAGAATCTAGTTTAGATATTGGTCCGTTTCTTATTATTCTTTCCGACCTTGAGAAGTTTACTGTGAACACTCTTCCCTCTCTGTTCCCTTCTGATCATCTTTTCCACTTTGTGCCTCTGTAACTCTTCCCAACCAGGTACAGACAGATAAAGCCCCTCACCATTTGCGCATTCCTTTGTCTCCCCGAATACCATTTGCATGCATTTACATACCTTCCCAAATAACATTCCATGACTTCCTGAATACCATATATGGAGGTATTCCTCTCTTATGTTGATATACTTCCAGTTAAATGCAAATATGCCCTTCTGCCTAGCCAATCAATAGTTAACCCATCGTCTCGGTTGTGGGTCAAGCATGATATATACACTGCCTTTCCTTGAATAAAAGAGAGCTGTTCCCATTAGAATTGGGTGTGTCTGTGCGTCATTTAGCAAACTCTCCCAAGGCCTTGGTGTGGGAAGTGTTTGGTGGGGCAAGGGCACAGTTTGTGTGTATATTTTCGCTTTATCTCTCCTTAATAACCATAACCCGAAGATCACAAATCCTAACAGAGCTAATCTCCGAATTCAAGATCAACAGATGACAATACAGAAATGAATCACATGGTTATGCCAAATTGTAGGAATTTTAAAATGTCTTAAATCTTCCATTTTCCATCATATATAAACATTTATATTTTCTAGAATTAAGAAGAGAAAGATTCTCGTCTCATCTTCAGTCTAGCTGCTTAGTCGGAGAGTTGAGTTGGAAAATGAAAAGCTAATCACGTCACTTAATTAATGTGTAACTGTCGTCAAAAAGATATTTGCACTACAGCTTTTCTCAAAATTTCCCATAACACACAATTGCTCTGTTAAAGTCAAATGGAAAAAACTGTCAATGTGTAAAATGTTACATTTCCATCGCCTACTTCAAGCACCTGCAAACCTTTTTCTACATAGAATATTAACCTTCTTTGCGAATACTTCAAGATGAACAATATAAAACAGCTCAATTCAATAATAATGATTCTTTTTTCTAGAGCTGCCTGCATTACCATCTATGCTCCTGAAGTCCAGTAGATAGGTCCTGCTGTCCACTTGGTAAAGCTGCAGGCTCATCTTGGTTTGCAGGCCTGTAACTGGGTTCTTCCTCCGCACACGTAGATAATAGGGATTAACAACCTGGAACCACACAACATAATCCAGTTTCTCATACCAGTATTTTAATACCACTTTATACTACTGACTACCGCCATCATGTTAATGTACTAATGTTAAAAATGATCAGGACTCATCCCTGTTGTCTTAAGAATGTGTAGCACTCAAAAATATACAATCGTGTTAAAAAATAAGTACATCCCATGGAAATTGTTGGCTTTTTGACATATTTGGACAAGCAAACATTTGATTATCTTTGAAACTGTGCCTATTAAGTTGATATATTTGAACAAAACCACAAGGAAAACAGCTTTTTCAATCATTTATTCAACAGAAATATCAATAGATGTGATTCTTCTGTGGAAAAAGTAAGTACACCCTTGGCCTCAGAAGCTAGTATTGCCCCCTTTAGCAGAAATAATTTATTTTAGGCATTTCACATAATAGTCCACCAGGCTTGCTGGAATTTCTGATCAATCTTCCATGCAATATTCTTTCAGTTGAAAGATGTTTGAAGGTTTGCTTGCATGTACTGTCCGTTTCAAATCCCCCACAACATTTGAATGGGATTCATATCCAGGATTTGACTAGACCATTCCATAACACTCCATTTCTTCTTTTTGAGCCATTCCTAGGTGGATTGGCTAGTGTGCTTAGGATCATTATCCTATTGAAAGGTCCACTTTTGGTTCAACTTCTGGAGAGATGGCTTCACATTATCGTCAAGCACTCTTTGATATGATGCTGCATTCATAGTTGAATCAATGAATGCAAGTTGTCCAATCCCTGATGCAGCAAAACAACCCCAAACCATAACATTTCCACCACCGTGCTTCACGATTGGTATGAGGTGCTTCTCCTGAAAAGCTGTGTTTGGTCTGCACCAAACATGTCTGCTGTTACTGTGGCCAAACAACTCAATCTTGAATTCAGCTGTCCAGAGGAAGGTATAAGCACTTTGTAACCAACAGTTGCAAGACTTATTAGCAGATCCTGTGACGAAATTTTGGGGTTCTTAGAGACTTCTTTTTGCATCAAATGGTCTGCTCTTGGGCTGAATTTACTGAGACAGCCAGTCCTGGACAAATTGACGGTCGTTTGAAATCTGCACCATTTGTAGATAATTTTCCTTACAGTGAATGATGTATTTTTTTTCTGTTTTTTTTAAATGGAGATCTTTTTAAATCCCTTTCCAGACTCCTAGGCATCACGAACCTTTTTTTCTGAAGGCCTTATAGAACTCTTTAGTTCTTGGCATTATGACACCACACACCTCAATAGCAAAGGGAACACCAGACGCTAGATATGAGAGGGATATAAATAAGACCAGTTCCACCTGCACTCCCTAAGCAGGTTCTAATCACTGGCACCCAATCTTGAACACCAGATTCTAATTTTATGGATTTGAAGGTGTGATAAATGTAGGGGTGTACTTACTTTTTCCATGTACTGATCTGTTTTTTGTTAACTTAAACTGTGAAAATTACTATGTCAGTTTTATATCAGTTGATAGTGTATCAACTTTTAATAGGCACCATTTCAAAGAGGATCAAATGTTTGCTTGTTCAAATATGTAAATAAATAAATAAATAAATAAATAATTTTAAAACTTATACGTATTATTAATAATTTCCATGGGGAGTACTAATTTTTTCACTTGACTGTACTCACTGTTCACTTAAATAGCAACACCTGTACACCTGCTCATATGTGCAGTTATCCAATCAACCAATCATGTGGTAGCAGCACAATGCATAAGATCATGCAAATACAGGTCAACCTTCAGTTAATGTTCATATCAAACATCAGAATGAGGAAAAAGAGTAATCTCTGTGACTTTAACTGTGGCATGGTTGTTGGTGGCAGATGGGCTGGTTTGAGTATACCAGAAACTGCTGATCTCCTTGGAATGTGCAGGTGTACAGGTGTTTCTATTAAAGTGGACAGTGAGTGCATATGTTTTGCAAACTTAATGCTGGTCTCAAAGTTGTGTGGAGGCTGCGAGACAGAACATGTGAAGAGCTTGAGTCATATAAAGCACAAGAGTTCATTCTGACAATTTATTTTTCCTGATCAGTTAAGAGCGTTAGCCAATCAAACAGCAGTTAATATTGTCCGCCTAGTAAAGTGCCACCACATGCTATTAAAAGAAGCACTGAAAACTAAATGTGAACACCTGGATCAGAAACAGCAGACCATTTTAAAATTTGACCAACTCATTCATCACCCAACACAAAAACCTAACAGCGAACTGTTCTACTAAAATAAAACCCTGCACACAGACTTCCTCGGCATTACTAAAACGATTAGATCATGTTGTCCAACTCTGCATAATCTTTCAGGAGTAGAATGTTGAATCCAGGGTCCTATCAGCAAATGCTTTAGATAAATAGCATACAGGAAAAAGGAAAAACCCAAAGCAGTGCTTTGAAACATTAAATGTAAGTGGAAAGCAAGCTAAAAAAAGAAATAGATTTAATAATATAAGGTTAAAAAATAAATAAAAAACTGGCTGATAGCTTTTCTCACTCTTCTGTGGTTGTCCATTAGGGACAAATAATATATAAAAACCTTGAAAGAACTTTTACCTTCCTATCCCATCTGAGGATGTTCTACTGACTCCACCCCCCAGCCCCAACTTCCACCTTACCTTCCACTCGTAGTCAAGTTGCTTCATGGCCCGGCATACTTCGCTCATGATATCATTAGGTCTGCTCTGGCTGCGGATGCCTAAGTGCCACTTAGCACGGCGAACACCCAGGTGCTTGGACTTTTGGGGGTTGAGTTCATCTAGAGTATGACGGGGTCGCGGTGGTTGAGCTTCAGCCACCAGGAATGGCACTCGCTCCGGGTGAGGCTTGGCAAAGTGGTGAGCAGGCAAATCATCAAGGAAGGAATCAGGGGGACTTGTGGCCAGGTAGAAGTCTTTGGCTTCACTCATAATTCGCCGGTTATCTATGATCAGATGGTAGGCAACCGCAAGAGGGTCCTGGTTTTTCTGACTATAGAGAAAACAAGGGTAAAAATTGGGAATGGGATGGACAAAGACATTTAGCTGCCAGTCTATATTTTACTTGTATAATGTACAATCACCTAGTACTTTATTAAGAACACCTGTACACATACTCATTCATGCAATTATTTAATCAGCCAATCGTGTGGCAGCAGTGCAATGCATAAAATCATGCAGATACAGGCCAGCAGATTCAAGTAACATTCACATCAAGCATCAGAATGTGGAAAATCGTGATCTCCTGGGATTTTCACACATAGCAGTTTCTACAGATTACTCAGAACGATTCAATAAAGAAAAAACATCCAGTGAGCGGCAGTTCTGTGAACGGAAACGCCTCGTTGATGATAGAAGTCAACAGAGAATGGCCAGACCCGTTTGAGCTGACAGAAAGGCTACAGTAACTCATAACCACTCTGTACAATTGGGGCAAGCAGAAAAGCATCTCAGAATGCACAACACATCAAATCTAATGGCGGGTGGACAAAAGACCACATCAGGTTCTATATCCGTCAGCCACGAACAGAAAGCTGAGGATACAGAGGGAACAGGCTCACCAAAACTGGCCAGTTGAAGACTGAAAAAAAAACGTAGTGCAGTCTGATGAATCCCGATTTCTGCTAAGGCATTCAGATGGAAGGGTCAGAACTGGGTGCCAACAGCATGAATCCATGGACCCAACCTGCCTTGTGTCAACAGTCCAGGCTGGTGGAGGTGTTGTAATGGTGTGGGGAATGCTTTCTTGGCACACTTTGGGCCCATTAATACCAACCAATCATCACCTGAATGCCACAGCCTATTTGAGTATTGCTGCTGACCATGTACATCCCGTCATGGCCACAATTTACTCATCTTCTAATGGCGACTTCCAGCATGCATCATGTCACAAAGTAAAATTCATCTCAAACTGGTTGCATGAACATGACCGTGATTTCAATGTTCTTCATTTGCCTTCCCAGTCACTGGATCTGAATCAAACAGAACACCTTTGCGATGTGGTAGAAAATGAGATTTGCAGCATGAACGTTCACCTGAAAAATCTGCAGGAAGTGTGATGCAATCATGTCAATACAGACCAGAATCCCAAAGGAATGTTTCCAAAATCTTGTGGAATCTGTGCCACTAAGACTTGTGGCTGTTTTGCAAGCAAAGGGAGGCCCTACCCAGAATAGTGTTCCTAATAAAGTGCTATGCGAGTGTACATTTCTGATTTTATACCGATTTCTCCAGTCCCCATGTTAAACATACACACCCGTAAAGGCAGTTGAGCACCTCCTCCTCTGTGCACTCAAACTTCTCACAGACCTCCTTCAGCGCTTCTTCGTCAATCATAGTGGTACTGTACGAAGCATCCTCTGGAAATAGATACTTGGGTAGCTCCTGTTTGAACCACTCGTCCTCCCTAAGAACAAGAACATAGAAAGACAAACTAGTACGACACATACTTTGGAGCTACACATAATGGCCAGTTTATTAAGTATCTCTGCTAGACACCTGCAAATACTGAAATGTAGCCCATCTGTTGCTCTGCAGTTTTTCAGGCCTCCTTTAGATGCGTGTTAATAAACGTGACAATGACAATACAGTTAAACATTTAAAAATCCTGTTTTTGAGATCAAAGGTAGTGTTAATGTTATTTTATAGTTTACACACATGAACATTATATATTACCATATATTCAGTGACCAAATAGCTTAAACCATCAAAACTAGCACTGGCGGAAAAACTACAGTACTGTGCAAAAGTTGTCCTCAGTAGTCTCAGGTACACTTTGTGCTGTTTTGTAAGGAAATTAACTGGTATATTTTACCAAAGCATCTCGGAGAATCTACCACAGTTCCTCTGGAGACATCATCAGAAGCCTTAATTATGTTTTTTTTGTCTGAAACATTTACTCACATAAAACCATTTATGCTTTAGCATTAAAAAAAAATTGGAAAAATAATGTTCTTTGTCTTGGCACTGACTCAATAATGCAGAAGTTATAAAATAATATCTACTTATAACAAAATTTTATACTGAAATGGTACCACAGATGTTTGCACAGTACTGTACGTAAACTCTTAAGGGAACCCATTACATCCAGTAGCCTCAACTAGAGGCTTCCCAAACTATTTTTCGTAACTATCCGTTAGATGTTCCGTTGTATCAAGATGTTCAAGGTACTAGGGTTGTCACGGTACCCAAATTTCAGTACTCAGTACCAATACCAGTAAAATTCCACGGTACTCGATACCAAAGCAAAACACAAAAATATGCTAATTAAATACCACACTATTTTATTAACATACAAGTTAAAGATCAATATAAAACGTATTTTTTAAAAAAAATGACATTCTGTACTTCAAGTATTTAATTATTAAAGCTACTAGAGTTATCCAGACAAGAGTAGAAATGTTTTTCTGACTGACTGACATCAAAAACAAACAGTGCTAGGCACACATCTATCATTTTCTAACACATAAATTTCAGATATATAGCTTATCAAAAAGCCTCTGGTGTGTACAATTAATAAACCCCATCATGTCCTCCCATTTATTTTACCCCAATAAAAGTTAAAGCATTAAATGTTTAAAAGGACTCCTAAAAGTATTAGCTTTAAACGTGCGTATGCTAACCATTAAGTAAGCAAAAACGAGGATATTTTCTTGCAATTATACACTCCAATTAACCTATGCTACAACATTCATAATGCAACCGCTACCATAATTTTAAATTCACCTGCTTGAACTGCGTGAATAAACACTGCGGGTAAGCAGCCGCTCTTCCTGAAAGCACGGTTAATCTATCCGCACATAAATTTTAGGGGCTGAGGCTTTTACACACTTAGCGGTAATAGCACCAAAAGTGGAAAACGGTTTCGGACACAGCCATGGTAACTGGGGGAGCTGCTGCTGCTTTGGCTCTTCGTGTTGCACAGTGCACCCATGAAAAGTTACCGACTGACTACCTGTCAGGCAGTGCATCAGTACCGGGTTGACCCAGTAGTACCGATACTTATGAAAATCTGGTACCGTCAACTTTTTATCTTTTTAGTTCCGATTTGGAACCAAAGTACAGGTACTTTTGACAACCATACAAGGTACTACATAATGTCTAGTGTCTTAAATAAAACAACATCCTGGGATTTTAAGAAGAAAATGTTCTGTGCATCTGTGAATACACATGTGGCTTTGGGTATGAAAAAGAGGGAGGTCTCACCGGATCTCTTTAATGGTGGCTCTTTTCATAGGGTCCACCTGCAGCATGTGCTTGAGAAGGCTGATAACTGAAGGGTTCAAGTACTGTGGGGTGAAGAAGATGCCATCACAGATCTTCTTGAAGAGCGTTGGCACGTGGTCATCATCGAAGGGCAGCGTCCCGCACAGCAGAGCATACAGGATCACTCCACTGCTCCAGATATCCACCTCAGGTCCTGCATACAGCCTAAGCACAAACACATGCAAACATACACATCAGCTAAGATACAACCGAATGTGTACAACAGACCTAAAAATGTTCATGGAATAAAAGGAATGAAAGTAAAGGGGCAACAAGACCAGTCACATAATGGAAATAAAAAGATAAGCACATCGAAAGAAAATGCACAGAAGGATTGAACAGTTCTGCCAAAAAACAAAACAAAACAAAAAAACACTTCTTCAAGGAAAAGAAAACATGTAGCATATGGTCTGTTGCAGGAATTTATTTATATAACTGCAGAAAAAAAAAAAAAAAAAAAAAAAAACATAATACAATGAAAATCATAAAAATATGACCTGGAGGTCCTTTTTTATTATTAATACTGTGGTGGAAACCATAACCTACCAACATTTTGGAATATATACAGTAACTCACAAAAGTGAGTACACATTTTTGTAAATATTTGATTATATCTTTTCATGTGTCAACACTGAAGAAATGACACTTTGTTACAATGTAAAGTAGTGAGTGTACAGCTTGTGTAACAGTGTAAATCTGCTGTCCCCTCAAAATAACTCAACACACAGCCGTTAGTCTAAACCGCTGGCAACAAAAGTGAGTACACCCCTAAGTGAAAATATATATATAAAAGGTTTCCTGTATTTTCTGACAGGCTTTAAAGGTCTTTGTGTTTATGTGTTTTGTTTCACTTTAAAAGAAACAAAGGGAATGGAGCAAATAGTTGATAAAGAGGGGCGGCTGTGGCTCAGTTGGTAGAGTGGGTTGTCCACTAATCGTAGGGTTGGCAGTTTGATTCCCGGCCCACATGAATCCACATGTCGAAGTGTCCTTGGGCAAGACACTGAACCCCAAGTTGCTCCCAATGGCAAGTTAGCGCCTTGCATGGCAGCTCTGCTACCACTGGTGTGTGAGTGTGAATGGGTGAATGAGACAGTGTAAAGCGCTTTGGATAAAAGCACTATATAAGCGCACCATTTACCATTTAAAGAGTAAAATACTGTAAATAAAAAATACTGTACCTCCCTGAGATGACTTCAGGAGCTGCGTAATTAGGGGAGCCACAACTGGTCCGCAAGAACTCCCCATCCGACATCATATTTGACAGTCCTACACGAATAACACACATGCATTGAGCGTATGATCAGTTTTTAATGCTGTTAAAAGTAAATGGGAAGGAAAAACTGTAGACACTAAAAGGAACACAAATATGTAAATATTCAAGATCATTTAATATTAATTTTTTTTTTAAAAATGCTTTGTTGCTAACCGAAGTCGGCGATTTTAGCATTCATATGAGCATCCAGGAGGACATTCTCTGGCTTGAGGTCTCGGTGTACCACCATGTGTCTGTGGCAGTAGTCCACTGCTGAAATTATCTGCTGGAACAGACGTCGGCTCTCCTTTTCATCGAGCTGGTAAGCAGAACACAAGTTTTTCAAAGTCATGAAAAGATTATAACAATGTGAAGTGTCATAGAGCATATTCATTGTGGTACTTGCTGCAACAATGCGTCAATATGCCATAGAGCACATTATACTGTAGTTATGGCCTGCATTTTCTAGTTTGGTCCAACCTGAAAGGCAGCTTGGCTAGCAAAGTGTAGCTAGTTAGCAAAAACCGTTAAGGACAAATTTTGACAAATGAAAAATATATTTTAAAAAAATTAATAAAAGGATTTAAAATTATCCACCCAGATTTACTTCCATATTAATCTTTATAATTATCATGTGATTTCCTGTTGTGAGTTGACCATTTTTTATTAAACTTGTTTTATAGACATGTCTATTTTCACTTTGGTTAACAGTAACGGTAACAGTAGTGGGATTTAGATCTCACTTCATCTCTGAGAAAACTCGCTGAGACCCTGCCCAAACAAGCTGGTGATGGAAAAGCACCAGTGGCAGCAGGAGAGCAAGATGAGATGCAGCAGCGGTTTAATCATTTAGTCTCTCCAGCTCTCTCACTTCTTCACCTGCGCACACTGTTTAAACAAACCAGGTTCCAAAGCTTCAACTTTCATGTTAATATCACCGCCAACACCATTGGGCTGGTCATTTCCTAGATCGGTGACTAGCCAAGCCAAACCTCCAGCATAACAAGCCACAACTGCATTGTATAGCTGCTTTGCATTCTGGAAACTTGAGCCCAACATTTGTTGTCTCCTCTACTTCTACACTGGATTTCTCATAAATATGACGTACAACGTTGCTGTAAAATAGCAAGTGAGAAAAGAAGTGTTGTCTTTTGTTTTTACTAAGTAATGGTGAAATCTGACTGCTTTCCCTTATGTTTTAGATCCTTGAAATTTTTTCTCTTGTAACTGTGCTAGTAATTTCCCCTTATGACTGCAATTTCTCAAAAAAAAAAAAAAAAAAGCAACGCCATCCAATACATTACCACCAGAATTGTTAAGCAACTACTTCAATATAAATGCAAAAGGACATTGCACCATATTGCATACAGTTACCCAAATTCATATTTTTATTTTGAAGAGACTGTAGCAGTAAAGTTTTTCTACAGATATGTGTCCAAAAAACCAGCAAGGTAAAGGTCAGCTGTGAGTGCTAATTAGCAGCTCCTCAATATTTATTACCACCATAAGAGACCACAGGCTCACCATCCTGTTTTCATTTGGTGCAAAAGAACAAGGTTCACAAACATCCAAAGTTCACCTAGATATGGTTAACCACCTGTGAAGTTGGCATGTCCTTTCCCCCATTCAGTGAATTCCACCAGGCAAATATTTTTTAACGTTTGGTCTGATCACTGCTTTAGCTGGAAAAGCAGAAAAGTGTCATTTTCAGGTATCAAATGCTATGTCCAAACCATAAATGCTGGCACAGGCGTAACATGAGAATCATGTCATGCTACTGAGTTTCTGAGGATAGGCCACTTCCTACACACCACTAACCACTACCTCTGTATGAATGCACTACAGTGGAACAACCCATCGACCAGAACCTCCATATGAAAGAGTATCTGACAGACCAGCACTGACTCTCTGGCTTTCCGTGCTGGTGTGCAGCCATTAGTGTTAGTGCATATTAAAAACACTGGCATTGGAGCAAGGCATGTATGGATCTACGGAGTCAATCTCGGTTGCAGGAGACGTTCGTTTGACAGCCTCCTCATATAAAAAAAATTATTCATAAATACAGAAAAGAAACAAAGGAAAACAAATACACAAGAATAAATTTGGGGGGAAAAAAACATACGACAATGTAAATAAATAAACTGAATTTGTAATGGCATACATTCATAAATAAAATGAAAATAAAGTTACCTAGATAAAAAACCTACTCATAATTTATGCACATATATATACACATACATACATACACACACACACACATATATATATATATACACATTATATATATATATATATATATATATTACACACACACACACACATATATATATGTGTGTGTATAAATTATGAGTAGGTTTTTTATCTAGGTAACTTTTTTATTTTCACTTTTTACTTATGTTGGACATAAGTAAGAAAGTCATACCTTTCCATTTTTGCAAATATAGTCAAAGAGCTCTCCCCCAGACACATATTCCATAACCATAAATATGTCCGTCGGTGTGCAAATCACCTGGTACCTGCAATCACAAACAAGCAAGAACTTAGATTTATTTCTAGAGAACATACAAAGGTCAGAAATAACATTAAAACCACCAGCCTAATATCGTGTAGGTCCCCCTTGTGCTGCCAAAACAGCTCCGACCCATCAAGGTGTGGACTCCACAAGACCTCTGAAGGCGTACTGTGGAATCTGGGACCAAGACGTTAGCAGCAGATCCTTTAAATCCTATAAGTTGTGAGGTGGGACCTCCATGAATTTGACTGGTTGGTCCAGCACATCCCACATATGTTTGATTAGATTGTGATCTGAGGAATTTGGAGGCCAAGTCAACACCTTGAACTCTTTGTCGTCATGTTCCACAAACCATTCCTGAACAATTTTTTGCACTGTGGCAGGGAGCATTTTTCCTGCTGAAAGAGGCCACTGCTATTAGGGAAAACCATTGCCATGAAGGAGTGTACTTGGTCTGCAACAATGTTTAGGTAGGTGGTATGTGTAAACATCCACATGAATGTCAGGACCCAAGGTTTCCCAGCAGAACATTGCCCAGAGCATCACACTGCCTCCATCGGCATACCTTCTTCCCATAGTGCACACTAGAGGTCGACCGATAGTGGATTTTACCAATACCCATAACCAAGTTGGGCAGGACCTACCAATAACTGATTAAATCAACCAATAGTTTTTAAAATTGAAATGGAATGAAAATATTCAAAGTAAAATACTGCTGAAATTTATTACAAAAATAAACAGTACTGACTGTAGCATGAAAATGTACTGTACTTTTATAAATACTTATATATTAAATATTAATAAATACTAAAGTAAATAAAAGATATACATCCAAACTGAACCAAAAAGTAGCACTCCAAGTAACAAATAAATATAAAGACATAAAAAATTATTCAAAGAACACGTCAAGTAATAACTAAATTTGTCAGTGATAGAAAAACTATCACTTACTATTGGTGTGGATTTTTCTTTATAACCAGCAATCTGTTATCTGTGCCAATTAATCACCAAAATTGATCAATCGGTTGGTCTCTAGTGCATACTGGTGCCATCTCTTCCCCAGGTAAGCGACGCACATGCACCTGGCCATCCACATGATGCAAAAGAAAATGTGATTCAACAGACATGACCACCTTCTTCCATTGCACCACGATCCAGCTCTGATACTCACATACCCACTGTAGTTGCTTTCGGCAGTGGACAGGGGTCAGCATGGGCACTCCGACCGGTCTGAAGCTACACAGCCCCAAAGGGATAGAGGAGCCTCTCACCAGTTCTCCTTCCTTGGAGCTCTTTTGGTAGGTACTAACCACTGTACACGAGGAACACCCCAAAGACCTGCCATTTTGGAGATGTTCTGAACCAGTCGTCAAGCCATCACATCACAATTGGCCCTTGTCAAATTTGCTCAGACCCTTACGCTTGCCCATTTTTCCTGCTTCCAACAAATCAACTTTGAGAACTGACTGTTTACGTGTTCCTAATATGTCCCACGAGATAAACAATGTTATTCACTTCTTCTGTCAGTGGGTTTAATGTTATGGCTGTATGTAAAATTCCTGCATAAGCTATATGGTAAATAAACACAAAGACTGCTAAATCAGTACATGTTAAATATGTACAAAATTAAACAGAATCTTATGGCAATTATACAAATAATATTCAGCTACACAACAGTGAAAACAGTCTGGATGCATAGAGGGTAGATAAGGTGAGTGGACAACATATGACCTGCTAAGATACATATACCTGCCTACATAAGCATACTAAATGAGAAACAGAGCAGTGTAAAACTAGCAATGGAAGAAAAAGACAAGCATGTTTGCATGGAATCTGATATTAGAAATAATACAAATACTTTCTCTCACCTGAACGCATTAAACGACTCAGACGGCTAAGTATGACCATACTAGACTATGTACTGTGCTCTCCTGAGAACGCTGTAGGGAATTTAGATGCATAACTATCCGCAGACTCGCAGGCTGTTTCCGAAACAAACTAGAATCTAGTTAACATAACTGATGCTAGAAAATAAGGCATGAAAAAATTATGCTCACATTGTACGTTTTATTTTTTTTCCCAACGGCAAGTGTTTTCAGTCAGAAAACACAAATCAAATTTCCACTACAGCTAAAAATAATAATAATGATTAATTAAAAAAAAACTTTTTAAACTGTTTCTTAACTACAAACTTAACAGAATGTTCATAAATACATAAATTTTGGTTTTGTGCAAGTCAAAGTTAATTCTTAACATAGTCAATTGAGTATCTGTAGTGACTTCCAGTGTATAGTTTGGACAGATCATATAAAGGATAGAATACTACTAATAATACTAATACTAATAATAATAAAGCAAACAGGGCAAAGAGTCATTGTCACTATTAAGGATTGTTGTGTTATGGGTTTCATGGAATTTCTAGGTGTGAATGGTCCTGTGTGTGTGTGCGTATTTGTGTGTGTGTGTGTGTGTGTGTGTGTGTGTATTTATAGATTAATACAGACACTGGTTATATGAACAGTAAAACACCCTGCAAGGAGTCTCAGCTGATGGAAAGTATTAGGCTTGATTTCTCTATATATCAGAGGTAAATAAAAAACAAATCCAGGACAAATTTAGAAACTTCACTTGAAGATATATATCCATCTTATATAAAAATTTCTTACATTCTCTCTTTTCCCTTATTCTGCATCAATGCACTTAATTTGGTAACTAGCTCACCATATCTTATTATGGCATTAAATAGTTTGATACTTTTTAACCTGTTCAGCTTTCCAGGCAACCAAAACATGCGACTACATGGCACATTAAAGCTTTTACTTGTTAACTAACAAATTTATTATTTGTCCACCCTTGATATGTAAATCTGTATTTTGGAAAAAGCACAGTATTGAATCAACCATTAGCTGGTTGGTTCAAGCTCTTTTCTCAAGCCCGACTAAGGGTAAAAAGCAAATCCTCCCCCTCCTCAGTCTTCTGTAATTATATGTGCGGCTTTTGCGCCTCATTAGAAGAACCATGAGAAAAATGCTACTTTGGTCACGGGGGAACCGACTGCGGAAATACACAACCATGAAAACAACTCTGACGAAGCCTCTCGAACAGACCGAGTTAGAGTTCAACAACAACCTAGCCCATTTCTTACACACCAAACCCTGAAGGAGCATTGAGTGAGTCTGAGTGCAATAAGGAAACAGTGAAAGAGGAAACATAATGTGACTAAGCAAGGGAGTCAGAGGGTGTGAGAGGTGGAGGCTGAAAGTGAGGGAAAAGATGCAAGACAATGTCAGTGTGTGATCTCGAACAAGAGGCAAGGCTTGATTTATTAAACCTCGTCAATTAGGGAGCATGAATTGTATTGAATAGCTCACTACGTGTGTTACGTTTTCCTTGAAATCATAAAAAGCCAAGTTAATCCATCTAGGTTCTTATCTATTTTTTATGTGAATATAATACACAGACAAGGACATGACAAAATGAAAAGCATTTAGATAAAATTAAAATATTACCGTCCTATCTCAACTTTACTGAGCAGTGAACAGTACTGCCGCTGCTACTTACAGTTTAATTATGTGTGGGTGTCTGAAGAGCTTGAGGTTTTGAATCTCACGGCGAATCTTGCCCACTACATCCAGACTGCGGATCTTCTGCCTGTTCAGGATCTTCACAGCTACCTGGTGCTTGGTCAATTCATGCTGGCCCACTACAAGGAAACACAGATTGTTTACACATTTCATTTAAAGACATATTTAACAATAAGGACATAAAACAAAACTCATGTGAGAAACCCTGGACAAATGTATTCATATCGCGCAAACCATAAAAGGTGAAAAGTGTTTTGCTTTCTTCAACATGGAGCATCACATGGAGGCAACAGGCCAATCCTGGCACATCATTCTGAAGTCAGAGTTCATCACATGTAACAGATTCTTCATCACACTTCCATTTCAACAAGCTTTTCAATCCACGCTGATATCTGCTGCACTTACTGCACTTTCCCCCCCACCGACAGCATAAACTTGGCAGACATGCATTCATATTCCACCCTTACATTTTCTAAGTTGTTTTATTTAAAAATCATACTTTATACACACACACAAAAAAAAACACACTAAATTTTGTTTGTGATAGAATTTGTTTTTTTCCCTGTTCATTTTATTTATCGGTTTCATTTAATTTATTTATCTACAGTAATAAAAAAAAAAAAAAGTATTGCTTATGACTCCCAGATCTTCTACATATTGTACACTACAAGGCCAAAAGTTTGTGGACACCTGACCATCACACCCATAAGTGCTTGCTGAACATCCCATTCCAGATTTAGTCTCCCTTTACTGTTATAATAAACACCACTCTTCTCGGAAGACTTTCCACTAGATGTTGCAGCCTGGCTGTGGGGATTTGTGCTCATTCAGCCTCGTGGGCATTAGTGAGGTCAGGCATTAACGTCAGGCGAGGAGGCCTGGGGTGCAGTCAGCATTCCAATTAATCCCGAAGGTGTTCAGTGGGGTTAAAGTCAGGACTCTCTGGAGGCCAGTCAAGTTTCTTCCACTCCCACCATGGCACTGTCATGTATGAACAGGTTTGAGCCTCTTAGATCCAGTGAAGGAAAACTGTAATACTACAACATATAAAAGACATCCTATATAACTGTGTTTCCAACTTTGTGGCAATGGTTTGGGAAAGAACCACATATGGGTGTGATGTGCACATACCTTTGGCTATAAAGTGTACATCATTGTAGAACCCATGTAGTGCAGCATGTACTTAAAGCTTCATATGAGAATCGGCACGAGAAAAAGAACGAATAATAATTTATTAACTTGAAAACTGATTGAGCATTGTTAAAATATATGAAAATAAACTGTGCCATTAACAACATACTAGCATTCAGATCCCCTTTTCCCTCCACATGAAAGGTCTTTTAACCAAAGAGTTTAGCAAAAGAGCGGTTTCAGACTCATGTTAGACTCAACTAAAAAGTATTTAACATCCAAGAGGCAGACAGGAAGTGCTGTTTCTTCACAACTAGGCATGTGGCAACAACCAGTTAGACAATATACCATCATTTTCGGCACACACCACACTGTTGTCATAATCACTACCACTGTCTACAAAGGCAGCATATCTGTACTGAGAGAGTGCCACTCGGAAGGCAGCATAATAACAGTCTTCGACAGCACCGAGTTTTATTCCAATAATCCGGAAATCCATTTGTAAGACAGCAAATCCATTATCCCATTCACTGGATGAGCATTACATGAACGTGTCAGACACAACTGACGAAACTTGTTTCTTTGATAGGATATTAGGACATCCCCATGATAAAAGGTTTAGAAGTTACTGCAATAGTAAAAGAGAAGCGAGCAAAAAAAGCCTTTAAATTCTGCACAACAGGTACTTTGTATCGGTAATACAGACAGATCAACAGAAAAGGTGAAAGAACAAAAAGAGAGCAAAGACAGAAAGTGCCGATTTGTTGACCTGAGCAAGATTCAGGTAACACATTAACTTGGCAGCCAGTCGAGCACGGTGGAGCGGCTCATCGACTCGGGTAAACCGCCTCCAGTCCGACCGATTCCTCGGCAGAACCACTTCTGGATTTTTTATTTTGGAATTTTCAGACACTGAAATTATATTCAGAAAGTTGGTGCACACAAAGAACTGTAAACAACTAGCGATCCTGTATGTTTGGCTAGAAAAGTTCTACACTAAAACACAGCCAGCTGATGGAGATCTTCATTTGTCAGCATGAGAAAGCAAAAAATGAGGCGTATTCTTGCAAAGACATTTGAGAATATGAAAGGGCTTGTTGGGTAAACAAAGCCTCATTCACAAATTCTCATATATAAAGAAACATCTACAAACACACGACCCAATTTACAGCGACGGACACTTCACTGGATTTGAAGGGTTTTTTTTCTATTAAAACAGATACATCAGTCCGTACAGGATTGTGCAGTTTTTTTTGTGTGTGATTGCTACGGCCAAAAATGCTTTAATGTACTGTGGGTTTTTTTCAAAATTTGAGTTTTTTGTGGAAAACGACTTTAATTGGCAAATGTACAAAATTGTTTTGCATGGTCTTTCGCAGTGATGTTTGTTGGTAAATGAGACCTTGTAGCTTAATCCGTGTTTAACGCACATGAACCAAAGGGGGCTTTGGCTGATCACGTCGCATGACGCGGCTCGGACCAAATCTGTGGTAATTTGGCTCCACAGAAAACAACAAAAATTATTATTTTCCGTCTGTGAAGCTGTGAGTTCATTGATGCAAAAAGATGGGGAATGAAGGTCATTATTTAATAATGAAGATTATGTTGAGAATTATGATGAGGAGTTCCTGCTCAGCTTCATATTAGCTCAATCAGAGCTCAGGGCCTGCAAACGTGACAACATTAAAGTGCACCTATTATGGTTTTTCAAATATTACCTTTCAAGTAGTGTGTTATAGAGCTGTTTTGTGAATGTAAAAAGTCTGCAAAGTTGTTTTTTTTTTTTTAAAAAAAAAAACAAAAAAAACAAAAGCACACGACAAACGAAGTTATTGACTCCCAAAAGAAGGAACTCATTCTGAACAGCTGAAACGAGTCGTTAGTAATTCCAGACTTACTTCCTGTACTAATCCAAGTAGGTTTGTAACAACAAGACCCGCCTCTCGTCTTGATTGGCTGCTCTCAAACAGAGGGAGCTCATACCCCTTATGGTCATGGGCGTTTCCTTTTCAAACACGCTGACAGCGGTAGATCAATCACAACAGACTGTGACATCTGACCAATCAGAGCAGAGTATGCTCTCTGAAAGGAGGAATTTAGAATGAATCCTTTAAAACGAATCATTGAACGAGTCATTTGTGACACTTGGGGAGGAAAAAGGTTCAATTTAAATTATGAGCACATTAAAGTGTTTTTTGACCTTGTATGCATGTAAATCTATTGTATGAGAGCTTTAAAACAAAATTAGGCACGTTTCAAAACTACACACACACACACACACACACACACACACAACAACCACCATGACCACTTTCCCCTATGTGGATTGCAGGACAGTTCTTCATGCCTAGTTATAATTTTTAATACTAATACAAATACTATTTCTTGTGGTATTTTTGCTAATTAGCGTAACAGAAGATAAATAAGAGGCGACCACTAGCAGAGCTGACACTCATTAACTTGAACAGTTTCAAGTTCAAGCTTCAGCCGTACAGTCTTTGTGTTACAGGGATAAAGCACACTATATGTGTAGAAAAAAAAATAGTAACTAATACATTTGTTAGTTCCAAGTTGTCCATGTTGACTTAAAATACATTAGTGCTGGTCGGAGTCCTGACCAGGCTGACGAGGTGAAAACTTCAGCTAGCAAACAGAGATCCGACTGCAGGTTACAACAGTTTCAGAGTACACTGGGAGCGAGCTAGCTTTATTAGCCCGCACCGAGCTGTAACCTCAACGAGGCAACAGCTTAAATGAAGCCAATGGCAACGATACAAGTTACTCAAACGAGACGGGGTAACCTTGTATTTCTGCACAGAATTCTAGAAACGTGAAGTTAGCCAGAGGCTAATTAACCTGCATTAAGAACTATGTTGAGTAGCAACAAAGTTAGCTATCGACTTAACATGCTACCTATTAAGCAATAAACGCCTTAGCTACACTGCTAATTCGTTAGCTAGTTTCCCAGTTTAAGTAGCACTCGGTGTTTGATCAAGCCGAACGGTACAATTAAAACTCATGCACATCATTTACACTAGGAATTACCTTTAACTTTCCCAAATGTCCCCACTCCTAGAGTGTCTCCGAGAATGTAATGTCCGATTTTCACTCTGCCTTCATGTTTATGTTTCTCCGTCGCCATCTTCCCACTTACGAGCCCTACCTGAGGCGGCGGGCGCAGTGCTGGAGACCGATAGCGAGAGACACACAGCAAGCACACCGCTTGTGTCCCAATCCTTTCATTTTTACACATGTACGCCCTCGTACGCGCGCACACATTATAGTCTAGGCTTTCTGACGCGGTCCTGAAGGCGGACCTTAGGGTTTAGGGGTTAGAATTGGGACAGGGCCTTAACTCGTCTTACTTCCGGGTACGCATAAAAGTCCGCCGAAAAAAAATAAAACCTCTCAATGAAAAAGATTACGGCTGCGTCCGAAACCGCATACTTATCTACTATATATATATATATATATATATATATATATATATATATATATATATATGTGTGTGTGTATATATATATATATGTATATATATATATATATATATATATATATATATATATACGTGTGTATATATATATATATATATATATATATATATATATATATATGTGTGTGTGTATATATATATATATATATATATATATATATATATATATATATTGTTTACTCTGTATATATGTATATATATATATATATATATATATATATATATATATATATATATATATATATATATTGTTTACTCTGTTACTTTTACTACATCTACATTAGTGGGTTTGGAAAGTATTCAGACCGTTTCAAATGGATTCAATTTACTTTTTGCCATTAATCTATACACAATAATTTATAAAGACACAGCAGGAAAAATACAAGTTTTTAGAACTGTATTAAAAATTAAAAAGACTAAAACATCTTATTTAAATAAGTATTCAGACCCTTGGCCCACTAAACTGAGTTCAGGTGCATGCTTTTTACTTTATCTTGAGATGTCTTTCAAGATAAAGCTTATCTTGAAAGCTTGGCTGAAGTCCACCTGTGGCCACACACCTGTGTGCACAAGATCCCACAATTCACAGTGCATGTCAGACCAAAAACCAAAGCATGAAGTCCAAGGAATGCTCCGTAGACCTTATAGAGCTGGCATCTGGCTAAACTCAGTAGGGCCTTGTTCAAGGAGAGGTGACCAAGAACCCAATGATCACTCTAAAAGAGCCTCACAAGTCCTTCATAGAGATGGGAGAACCTGCTTGAAGGACAGCCGTCTCAGAAATATTCCTTCAATCAGACCTTTATTGTAGTCACTTGATGGAAGCCAATTTGTGAGACAAAAATTGAACACTTTGGGCTGAATTCCAAATGCTATGTCTAGCAAAAACCAGGTAATGCACATCAACTAGCTAATACCATCACTATGGTTTAGCATGGTGGTGGAAGCATCATGGTGTGGGGCTGCTTTTCAGTGGCAGGGAAAGGGAAACGGGTCAGAATTGAGGGAAGGCTAAATGGAGCCAAATACAGAGAGGTCCTTGAAGCAAACAGAGGTCACATGCAAACAAATACTGTAAAGCAAAGATGCCTTCAAAAATAAAGAATGTTTCTTCATAATATACAGTATCTCACAAAAGTGAGTACACCCCTCACATTTTTGTAAATATTTGATTATATCTTTTCATGTGACAACACGGAAGAAATGACACTTTGCTCCAATGTAAAGTAGTGAGTGTACAGCTTGTGTAACAGTGTAAATTTGCTGTCCCCTCAAAATAACTCAACACACAGACATTAATGTCTAAACCACTGGCAACAAAAGTGAGTACACCCCTAAGTGAAAATGTCCAAATTGGGCCCAATTAGCCATTTTCTCTCCCTGGTGGCATGTGACTTGTTAGTGTTACAAGGTCTCAGGTGTGAATGGGGAGCAGGTGTGTTAAATTTGGTGTCAATTTGGTGTAAATTTGGTGTCAGAAAATTTACACTGTTACACAAGCTGTACACTCACTACTTTACATTGTAGCAAAGTGTCATTTCTTCAGTGTTGTCACATGAAAAGATATAATCAAATATTTACAAAAATGTGAGGGGTGTACTCACTTTTGTGAGATACTGTATAAATAATATATAGATCAGAATTTCAGTTTTAATTTCCTGATATTTACATCTACACTCACCACCCACTTTAATAGTAACAATCATACACCTTCTCATTCATGCAGTTATCTAGTCGGCCAATCATGTAGCAACAGCACAATGCACAAAATCATGCAGATACAGGTCAAGAACATCAAATTCACATCAAACATCAGAATGGGGGAAATTATGATCTCTGTGACTTTGACCATGGCATGGTTGATGATACTAGATGAGCTGGAGTATTTCAGAAATTGCTGATCTCATGGGATTTTCACACAACAGTCTCTAGATTTTACACAGAATGGTGCAAAAACAAAAAAACATTGAGTGAACGACACTTTTGTGGTTTGAAATGCCTTGTTGATAAGAGAGGTCAGAGGAAAACCTTGAGGTGGATGGGCTACAACAGCAGAAGACCATGTTGGGTTCCATTCCTGTCAGTCAAGAAAAGAATCTGAGGCTATCATGGGTACAGGCTTACCAAAACTGGACAGTTGAAGATTGAGGGGGAAAATCACCTGGTCTTTTTCCAGTCTTCAACTGTTGTTTTACAGTTGTCTGCCGCTTTAGCCCATCCACCTCAAGATGCTTTGCTGCTCACCAAGATTTTAATAAGTGCTAATTTGATTTACTACAGACTTCCTGTCAGCTCAAACCAGTCTGGACATTCTCATCTAATCTCTCTCTTCAACAAGATGTTTCAGCCTGCAATAAATAACACAATATTTGGTTCCATGTCCCTTGCTTGCAATAACTGCATCAAGTCAGAGTCAGATGTTTTCCAGGCTTGTAATATAGCTTCTTTCAATTGTTTGTTTTGGGGGTTTTCTCCCTTCAGTCTCCACTTCAGGAGGTGAAATGCATGCTCATTTGGGTAAAGGTCTGGTGTCTGACAAGGTCAGTCTAAAACTTTCTACTTTTTTCCTTCATGAAAGACTTTGTTGTGTTGGCAGTGTGTTTCAGGTCATTGTCTTGCTGCATAATGAAGTTCTTCCCAATTAGGTTGGATGGTTTTCTTTGTAAATTGGTAGACAGTATGTTTCTGTAGACTTCTGAATTCATTCTGCTGCTACCATCATGAGTTACATCATCAATAAAGATTAGTGAGCCCATTCCAGAATTAGTCGCGCAAGGTCAAGCCATGACACTACTTCAACTGCGCTTGACCGATGAGCTTGTATGCTTTAGATCATGAGCAGATCCTTTCTTTCTCCACACTTTCCATCACTTTGCTAGAGGGTAATCTTGGTTCCAGAACTTTTGTGGCTCGTCATTGTATTTTTTTGCTGATTCAAATCTGGCCTTCAGATTCTTACTGCAGATGAATGGTTTGCAACTTGTAGTATGGCCTCTATATTTTGGATCTCGAAGTCTTCTTCAAACACTAGATTGTGATACCTTCACCCCTGCCCAATGGAGGTTTTTAATGATGTCACTGACTGTTGATTTTAGGTTTTTCATCAACTGCTGTTGTTTATCTTGGCCGACCTGTTCCATGTCTGGTTGTTAGTACACCAGTGGTTTCTTTTTTTCCACAGGACATTCCAAATTGTTGTGTTGGCTATGCCCAGTGCTTGTGCAATGACCTCCCTTTTTTCTCAGCTTCAAAATGGCTTGTTTTTCTCCCATAGGCAGCTCTCTGGTCTTCATGTTGGTTTATCATTTTTAACAACAACTGCAGTCTTCACAGGTAAATCTCAGCGCTCAAACCAAGAGTTTTGGGGGGGTGGGGGGGGGGGGGGGTTAAGATGTGACTAACTGGTAAGAAACACCAGTTAGTCACATTATCCAGTATATTTGATCACTTGAAAAATGGGTGGGATCAAACAAAAGGTGCCATTTGTAATACAGCTAGATGTAAATACCAGGAAATGAAAGCTGAAATTCTAATCTATCATCTCATATTCATCTAATGATATCGAACCCAACTCAAACACAAATGTTTTCGGTGTATAGCAAAAACAAAAAACACTTACTGTTCCAATACTTTCACAGGTGTATGTATGTACAGTTGCATCTAAAAAAAATTAGAATATTGTGGAAAAGTTTTTTTTATTATTATTCAAAAAGTGGAACTTTCATATATTCTAGATTCATTACACATAAAGTGAAATATTTCAAGCCTTTTTTATGTTTTAATCTTGATTACAGCTTGCAGCTCATTAAAATAAAAAATCCATCTCAAAATATTAGAATAAATAATTTATAATACAGAAATTTCGACCTGAGAAGAGCTCAAAAATTAACTCAAAACACATGAAAAGTTTTCCTGAGCCTTTAATCTCTCAGTCTGGTTCAGTACACACACACACAAAATAAATTTGCGTTTACTCAGGTTGCCTTTGTTTTATCTTAGTTTTTTTTTTTTAAATTTCTGAAATAATTTAGTATGAGATATACTCAAAAACAGAAGAAATAAGGATGGGGACAAATACTTTTTCACAGCACTGTATATGTACACACATTACACATAGATGTACAGATGAGTTTACATACATCAAGGCTAAATATCTAAAGATTTCATGTTACCATACCATACAAGTCAGTTAGGGCCTCTACTTTATTAAATACACATTTATTTCAGCTTTCATTCACTACATCAGAATTCCAGTGGGTCAGAATTTTACATACACAAAGTTGACTGTCTCTTTAAACAGTAGAAGCTTTTAGAAGCTTCAGGTTGGCCAGGTGTCATAATTAGGAGTTAAAAGGGAGTGCACCTGTAACTGCATTTAGAACCAAGTCTCCACAAGAGTCTGATTCAAGTTAAGCAATTAAAAGGCAATGCCACGAGGCACAATGCAATGACGCTTAGCTATTATTTTGAAATGACCTCTTATGCAAATAAAGTAGATGCCCCAAATGACTTAACACAGGAAATGTATGGTAACACGAAAGGTGTAGAGGTGTGAAAAAATTGAGTTTGAATGTCTTTAGCCTATGTGTATGTAAATGTTTGGCCTCAACTGGATGTTAGATACTACAACAAAAAATACTGCTATATAGGAAGCACCTGTGTATCCATAAACTGTAAGCCATCTATCTCCTCATTTCTCGATTCCTTCAAGTGCATTTTTTTTATTTCCGGGTCAAAAGAAAGAATTCATTCAAACCTGCTTATTTACTGTTCATCTTACACAGATGTGTCATATTCAAGGTCACACAAATGTAAAAGTGCTTTTATTTTAGGTTCTGCATTAATTCATACATTCAGTGGAGCTCCTTCAATAAATTACACATGCTTTCCTATTAACTGATAGGAAAAAGAAATGTTTTATTCTATGTTATTTTGATTAGTTGAATAGTGTGGATGCAAAAGAATGCAAACTCATTTGTCCATCTTCAGTAAGCAATTTATCTAGAGACTATCCTAGGAACACTGGGTGTAAGGTGGGAAATGTTTGATAATAATTAGGGAAAAAATCAGTTCAGTAATTCTTTCTAAAATAATCTGTCCCCCCATTCTTTCTAATATATCTGTTATAACATGGCTGGATATCAAACACTAGCAGAGGAAGTGTGATGACAGTAATATGTCTTGTTGCTTTTGATTATACGACAATTTTTTTCTGTTGTTTATGCCTTACGTTTTGAATTGCTCTTTTGCAGCAGCATTTTTTGTAGATTAACTGTAAAATAGAGATAACGTTTTCCTTTTTCATCCAGAAAAAATGGGGGGGGGGGTGAAATTGTTTTGCACTAAATTGTATAAGTATGGATAAAACACAGTAGGACTGCTGAATTTCCCACCCCCCTGAGGTATTTCACTTAAAAGCTTAGATTCTTCTATAGTGGTTAATGTGAGCTGACTCAGACATACTATGCAAAAAAGATTTTTGAACAGAATTAGTTTGATCCCATTTTGATATAATCATTCCACTGTTTCAGAATGTCTTCTACTGCATTCAGGGTTGAATCATCCTGTTCAGAACAAAGAAAGGGAATGTTATGAACATTTAAGCTTTATTAACCATATCACTGGATTTAATATGTATTGTGATTTTTTATTTATTTAATAATGATGCAGTAGTAATCTAAAACAACATATCTACTAAATGAAGGCACTGCCATTAACTCTAGTATACTATTCCTCAGAGATAGCATAATCAGAACGTATGCATCATAATTATGTTTTAAAAAAATATTAAAATTTCTTATTTACATTTTTCAATTATTAAATCAAATTATTAACATTTTACTTTAAACAGACCACATAAGGGCTGGGGTACTGATTGTTTGTTTGATCTGAAACATGCATTAATTTCATCACCCTGACAAAGCAGACTCTAATGTAATTCTGGAAGTGTGCTCTTTGTTCCAAGCTGAAAAATGCAGATACAGGGATAGTGCCCAAACCCTAAAAGGAACACATAAAACATCCTGTTAATGTTGCAGTTGAATGTTACAAGTGTCCCTCTGAAAATGTGGTTTAGTGAAATAAATTTATTTTTACCTTCTCTTTAATAAGCCACTTCACAAATCTGCTGTCATAGAGTTCATCCTTAGCATTTGGGTCATTTAGGTCAACCTCTACAGGACAGATACATTAAATAAATTATATCCAGGAATGGACTAGTTTTGGATTTAACAAGCCTGAGACTCCACTGAAAGCTGGCATGGGTATGCTTACAAATGCATGTACAGTCATGTGAAAAAAATAAGTACACCCCATAGAAATTGTTGCGTTTTGTTTTGTTTTGTTTTTTACATATTTGGACAAGCAAACATTTGATCCTCTCTGAAACAGTGCCTATTAATAAAGGTGATACACTCTGTCAATTGACGCATAAAATTGACATTTTGTAGTAATTTTCACAATTGAGGTGAACAAAAAACAGATCAGTACATGGAAAAAGTAAGTACACCCCTACATTTATCATACCTTCAAATCCATAAAATTAGAATTGGGTGTTCAAGATTGGGTGCCAGTTATTAGAGCCTGCTTAGGGAGTGCAGGTGGAACTGGTCTTATTTATACCCCTCTCATATCTTGTTCTGGTGTTCCCTTTGCTATTCAGGTGTGTGGTGTCATCATGCCAAGATCTAAAGAGTTCTATAAGGCCTTCAGAAAAAATGTTGTGGATGCTTAGGAAGTCCCTAGGCAAGGGATTTAAAAAGATCAACAACAAAAAAACAATTTATTTGAAATACATCATTCCACTGTAAGGAAAATCATCTGCAAATGGTGCAGATTTTAAATGACTGCCAATTTGTCTAGGACTGGCCGTCCCAGCAAAGAGCAGACAGTCTGATGCAAAAAGTCTCCAAGAATCCCAAAATTTCATCACAGGATCTACTAGTAAGTCTTGCAACTGTTGGTGTCAAAGTGCATGCTTCTACAATCAGAAAGAGATTGGACCAATTTGACCTGCATGGGAGGTGTGCAAAGAAAAAAGCCTTGCATTCATTGATTCAACTATGAATTCTGCATCATATCAAAGAGTGCTTGAAGATAATGTGAGGCCATCTGTCAGAAAGTTGAAGTTGACCTTTCAGCAGGATGATGATCCTAAGCACACTAGCGAATCCACCAAGGAATGGCTAAAAAAAAAAAGAAATAGAGGATTATGGAAGGGCCTAGTCAAAGCCCAGATTTGAATCCCATTGAAATGTTGTGGAGGGGATTTGAAACAGGCAGTACATGCAAGAAAACCCTCAATCATCTTGCAACTGCAATAATATTGCATGGAAGAGTGATCAAAGATTCCAGGAAGCCTGGTGGACAATTATGTGAAAGTAGTTATTAGGGGGCAATATTAGCTTCTGAAGCCACGGGTATACTTACTTTTTCCACAGAAGAATATCACATCTATTGATATTTCTGTTGAATAAAAGATTGAAAAAGCTAATTTTTGGTTTTGTTCAAGTATATCGACTTCATTAATAAGCACTGTTTCAAAGATGATAAAATGTTTGCTTGTCCAAATATGCCAAAAAAGCCAACAATTTCCATGGGATGTACTTATTTTTTCACATGACTGTATCTGCATATACTACTGTCCGACTGACCATGTGTCATTCTAATAGCTTTAGCTATTAGAAAAGTGTACCAGAATAGCCAGTTCTTGGAACTGTGCTCAAATCTTGTATTATAATCTTGAACATGTTCAGGATTATGTCTAGACATGTCTTTTCTACTAGTATTATTACTACTACTACTGACATACAATTCGATATAATACTCACTCACGTTGGAGATGTCCATCATCATAAAGTAGCCACCCTCAGGCATGATGGGCTGCAGCCCCACACTACTCATACAGTTGGCTAGCCTTTCGCATTTGGTTTGGAGCTGCTTTGGTAACTGTCTAAAGTAGCTTTCTTCTGTGCCAAACATGTTGTATTCTCTCTGGAAACACACTGCCAGAGCCTCCTACACAAACAAATAGTTAATAATCATGTACTCATACAGTATACTGCAATGTGAGAATCTAATATGTGGCATTCGTTAAAGAAGAAGAAATAATAAAATTGCTGAAATACACTAGGTTTCCTTTTACCACTTAATTTTTGCCATTTGTTGGATTGTACTATTTTGTATAATCATGTTATAATTAATTGATTTAATGCATATATATCCAACTCCAGAATTATTGGTACCCTGTACAAAAATAAACAAAAATTAATCAAGCTTAAACACATGGGGACAATGTTTTTTTCAAAACTAGTGCAAATTTCTCGATAGAACAAAAAATATCATTTAAATTATGTGCATCTCCAGCACTGAGCTGCCTCTTGTAATGACAGTGTTGGAGAAAACTTCTGCAGAACATTGTCTTTAAAATGATCTGCATCTGTAGCAAAGTTTTTTTATTTAAATAACTTCACAACACAAGACTGATAGAGAGACAGGAGGTGAGCATAAATATAATCAGTGTCAATGATCTAATAGAAAGTTTTCACATTAAACTAGCAACCAACGGCAGTTTAAAACTGCTGGGATTTGTAGTTTGTTACAACAACTCCATGCTTAATATTTTGGGAAGCCTCCCATGGAAAGAAAAACAGCACTAAGTGTCTTCCAATAATGATGAACAATGTTAGAGAACACTTTAGATTCCTATGTTTTGTGCACGTGCACTGCCCTTTTTAATCCTGACCACAAGTTTCCAGTAGTGTTCAAATTCCGAGACTGAAAAAGCAATTGCTAAACAGTGATTTTGTGTCAAAGTAGATGAATATTTTGGGGACATTATCTCAATGAAAGTTTAACTTTCACAGCCTTCTGAATTCACAATGACATTACTCTTCACAAGAGCCCCTGGACCGCTGGCCATAATACACACCCCAATCCAGCCTTAAATCAGACCCTTTTTACAGAGGATATCAGGTTATTTCCTAGTATTTTGACCCCATTTCGATGGTGTGCATGACCAAAATGTTCAATTTGTGAACAATTGTTAACCCGTGTCCAGATTTTCACCCTAGCTGTCTAGCTGAACAATCTGCTAGAAGAACAGCACCCATGTCAACTCATTAGGCAGTCCAAGAACTCAGCAGGAGTTGCCCCGGAGCCACTGGCGATTGACAAGAATCACTTAACACCTCTTGGAGTTAACAGAGTCAGGGGTGGTTTTAGGCAGGGTCGTGTCTCTACTCACCAAAAGCCCATAAGGTCCAGTCTTGGTGAGTGAATACTTAGTAAAGCAAATGACCTAGTCGTCTCAGATATCTGTTTGTCTATATTAGAAATTCTACCAGTTTTACAAGCATAGAATATTTTTTGGTGGGAAAACATTTTATTTATCAGCGTACTGGTCTGAGATCTTTGTTTGTCTTACTGTTTGCCAAGCCAGGTGGACCATGTTTATTACACATGTCAGTGTTACTGTGGCAGCGGGGACGGAGAGGAGGCAGGTTGAACCAGGAGGTAATGTGTGATGATTCTCACCTGTGTGTGATCACAGCGAGTTTACTTATGTGTGCTTTCTTTGTCCTCCCACGAGAATGCCATGAATGAGAGAGCAAGAGCTAAGCTGAGCTGAACTTTTTGTGTTCACAAGAATAGAAGCACTGAAAAGCATGAGCAGAAAATTAAAAGAATACTGGAAGCTCCATTAAAAGTTAGCTGTCTCACGAGATGAGTCCTTGTTTCCACGTACATAACGCATTCTACAGTTACCATTTCATATAGTCTTAGATCAAAGAACACTACAGCCAATACCCTTTCTTATTCCTGAACCTGAGTACAAAGACCCAAAACCTGACGTCATCAGGGACGTTCACTTAGTCTTTGAGCAGCCTTGGACCTTACCATGCACTTGAGTTTCTTTCTAGATCCCAGTATCTCTAGTATTGTGTTGCATTGTACTGTACTGTATTGTAATCTGTTCGCTCTTTACCTTGGGTCTCATTCCTGTCAGTGCTGTATTTACCTTGCCTTGTAGTTTTAATCTTGGTGTATCCTTAATAATTGTGGGCTTGGTTATATACAGTAAGCAATTGAGCAAAAATATCATAAAGTGGTCCATGTGAAATAATTTTTGTAGTTAGTTTTAGATCAAGAGAATGAGCGGAAGATGTGAATTAATGTGTGTAATGTTGATTTTATACAATAATTTAGGAATATTCTCATGAAGAATGACAATAATTCTGGAGTTGACAGTATTGACATCTTATAATATTTGGTCTATTCCTAATCTTCTTGTTCTTTTTTTAGTCATATTACTGTGCCCATTTGAAGAATAAGAATATCTGCCATATATATATAAACATTAGATTATTGCAAAAGAGACAGACCATACATTTACCTGAGTAGGAGTGGGACAGTGGTATACAGAGTTCTGATGAATGCTTTGCAGGTGTTTAAGGATGTGTCCTGGTCCAATTGCCCAGCCCAACTGAACATGAGTAGAAAGGATTAGGAAACTGGGTCACTATGATTAAGCAATTTATGCTGATCTAACACTGCTAATCAGAATTACTTTAAAATTTGTACTAGAAAGTTGAACCACACTCTATATGCTATATTGATGATATACCCATGCAATGGTATACCAGTAAATGAACAGTTTAAGTTACCACACATTGTGCTGAAATGAAAGGATTTTGCTGTACACTAATTTAAAATGATCAAACCCAGATTTGATATGCTACTGAAGAAAAAGATGGATCTTCATGACAAGTACATTTAAAATTCTATATCTTCCATGTAATATATTACTAGCACTAATGTAATTTAATATAATTCTGTTTAAAAATGTAAAGTTAGTATTTCATAGGAATATTGTATCCAAGATACAAGATACAAGCAAGCAGCATACCAAAAAAGTGACAATTTATCATATTGTTCCCACATTTTACCTTCCATCCTGTGGCACTAAAGCACTTGCCTGCGCTCCCGATAGTGACAGTGTGCTCCCACATACCTGGAAAACTTGCTGCAGTGGAAAAACAGTCCAATCCAAACAGATCAGTCCTCACAAGTTAAAGAGATTTGAGCAACTCTTTATTACTGCATCATGTTTCACATGCTATAAATGTATTGTAATGAACAACTGAAGAATGGGTTACATATGCTGAAATACTGTAACCTTTCCAAATATAAGGAGGTTTATGTAGGCTTTAAGCTTTAAAGACCATTATGTCTAATGCCTCTAAATCCACAGGAAACTTGTGTTACCTATTTTTATATGTTGTGCTCCATCATATGTAAGCCACTCATACACCTCATCACTGATGCAAATAACATTGTGCTTTATACACAGGTCAGCTATCATCTGCAACTCTTCCCTCTGAAAGACCTGTAAAATAAGAGTGTAGATCACTAATGAAAATCAGCTAATTAAAATATCTGTACTACTGTTTACATAATGGTTTCATCTTCATATGATTCACTGGTTTGTGATTATTTATGATATTTTCCTTTTAGCTTCAGTAATTAGAATAATGCAGCCTTCCTAAATGGGTTTCCTTGGACTTTAACAATTGGACCATAAATAACTGAACTTTGTGTGTTGAATCAATATACTAAAAAATGAAATCATAAATAATAATTAAACAAAAAAGAAAACATCTGCTTTTACTTCCAGGAACTTTTTTAATTTAGTTTTTAATTATACTTATGTGACACTTCTGCCTTGTGTCAAATTTTATCTCAATCATTATTATTGGGGGGTGTAATATACTGTCACTGTCACACACGGAATACTGTGTGTGTGTGTGTGTGTGTGTGTGTGTTTGAAACAGACCACAAGGTTTGAAAGTATCAATCTGACCATCCCTGCTCTGGAAGTAAATAGGCAGGACTCACCTTGCCTAATGGATTACTGGGATTGTTAATGATGATAGCTTTTGTATGAGAGGTAAATTTACTGGCCAGCTCTTCAGGACACAACACCCAATCAGCACTGGACAAAGTTGGACCAGTAACCTTTAGCTGTAAGATACAGACAAGCCTCCCAATGTTTTTATAAGTAAAAAAAAAAAAATTAACCGATGAATAAAGTAAAGTCCGTTCTCACCAAACAAAATTTAACTACAGCTTTTCAAAGTAAACACTCACAGGTTTGAGGGGCACGTAGACAGGTTTTCCTCCTGCCATTACAGTCATGGATTTATAACGGTCATGGAAAGGTTCTATGATAATTACCTGTAAAAGAAATCACACATGAGAGATACAGAGAGTAGTGAAAGATAATTACATGAGGCTGCCAGGGCATACTGTTAATAATGATCCTCAAATCTGTTCAATTTAATATGAAATCAGAAACACTTTTTTTGTATTAAATAATTAATTATTAAATTAAAGCCTAAGATTGATAAATATTGCTTTACTGAACTTACTTCATCACCTTCAGAAATCAGAGCCTGAATTGCACAGAAAAGGGCTTCATAGGCTCCTACAGTAATCAGGATGTCCTGCATTGGATCTATTTCCAGGCCCAAAATCCTCCCAAAAAATTTGGCAAGGATCTTTACAAGTGGTGGATGGCCCTGTGGGTCACATTACACATTTACTTACGAAACCTCTGGAAGGTGATTAAGCCTGGTTAATCTAATAAAAAACGACCATCTCTGTGCTTAGTTTTCATATAAATGGCAATAAAAGACTAAAGAAAGCACTACAGTCTGCAGGTTTATTTTAGACAATGTTTTAAATGCAAGCGAACAAATCCAATAACTAACTTGCATTTATACCTTGTTCAATGAATAAGAAAGAAAACATTTGTCTTACAAGGATGCGTGTGTATTGGTGCATACTAGTGCCCCCACAGACAGCAGTGCAAAGAGCCTCCTTGGCAAAACTGGGAGGAGGAAAGTCAGGGAATCCATGGCTCAGGTTCACTACTTCGTACTCAGCAGCTAGTTGGGTAAATTCCACCCTAGCAGCCAAACATGAGCAGTTACAAGTGGGAAAAATACTGAAAACATACTATACACCTATACAGAACCTAGCCACTGAAAAAAGAGTTCTGTGCATTAAATAATTTGCAAGTATTATTTGGAATTTCTGTCCATCTGTTTTCATTTTATTATTATTATTAATATATATATATATATATATATATATATATATATATATATATATATATATATATATATATATATATATATATATTTGTGCATGTGAAAAGGCTAGAACCTATGAAAATGCCAAAAAAAAAACAAAACAAGAAAAAGTAATCTAAATGTCCCATAAAAATTGCCATGAAGTGAACATGTGAGAATGATAAAAAAAAAAAGAGCATTTTTACAGATGTTGACTTAGCTACTTTTCCTTGGAGAGTTTTCAAGTTTTCATTACTATATGATGTGTTCAAATCCTATGCCATGTACGATATACTGGTTTTGGCCACATATGAATATCAGTTGTCATGGTAACCAGGAGAGCTTAATTGAGGTTGTTAAATGCATAAAGCTGGTTAGTTGCCAACAGTTGCTAAATAGGTTATACCACCACATTTCAACATAGCCTACTATTTACTATTGATTCTAGTAATAAGGAGTTTTTGGCTGTAGCCCTGTGACTGTATGCTTGGTTGACATTTTAGTGCACCCTTTCCAAAAGATTTGCATATCAACTTTAAAAACAGACGCACTCACACGTACACATTTGCATTTTCTTTGCCATCTTTTGAAAATTTTGCTCCAAATTTGGATATAAGGAGTGGCAGAGAGTCATAGTGGGTAGTGTTGCCACTTCACCAACTGCAGGGCCCCTGGTTCACTCTGTCTTTGAGGAGTTTTTATCTGTTTTGCCCAAAAACATACAGATGTAGGTAGACTGCTAAATGATGTCCTATCTTGGGTTAATTTTCCCATCCTGCCCCCAGTTTTCCTGCAAAAAGCTCCAGATCCTGTGTGACCCTGACCTAGGATAAAGCAGTTACTGCTTTGACATGAATGAATGAATGAATGAATGAGTGAACGAATTTGGATATAACTAAGTACATTTTATTTATTAAGAAACGTAAAAACAAAATGCTTTACAACCTTAAAACAGCAAGTCATAAAACCAATAAAATGATTCATTTAAGCAGGGAGCAGGGAGTACACTTAACTGTACTGTGGTTACTGTTGAAATTGTATTGAAAAAAGGCGAATAAATTTTTACCACACGTGATTGTCGATTGCCTCGGTCCTCTGTGTATGGAACTTGCGGGACATGGTCTAAAAATATGAACATGTGTCAGGATATAGTCTGTAAAACAGCAAACACAAGTTTTGTAGCTGCAGTCATTAGAATCACACAGCATGTTTTAAGTTTACGCATGTAAATTGGCTACAAATAATTATCTAAACTAATTAATCTAAATAAACAGATTGATATGCGTACATATATAAACCATGCAATTGTAATCAAATCTTCAGGTTAAGCCTGACCAAAACCTTCCTTCAAAGTTTTTTTTTAAGTATGCTTACCAAAACAGCTGAAATTCTTCAGAGACTGTAACTGAAAGTGAAAAGATAAAAAAATATACATTAACAGGACAAGTAAGAGGCCGCTCCGTAGACAGGACTGATTCACACCTCTGCATATCACTACAGTGTACTGAGTGGATCTGATATTTATCTACCTTACAGTGTTTTTCAGGTCATGTGAATGACTGGTGTTTTCCAAAGTAAAGCCTCATTTAACACCACTGTTCTAAACATTCCAGTATGTAAATTATACCTTCAGGGGTAGACATACAGTGCATCATTGCTTACTCTCAGGGGCACTGTAACGAGGGTGGAGGGTGGATTCTTTTGACAATAATCTATTAAGAAGCATGCTATAATGAGTGCCCTCAGACTGTGCCAGGTGTATGTGTGTCCCCTTAAGACACTCGTGGATTATTCAGAATCGGGATACCAAAAAAGGAAAGAAAAACTTAAAAAAGAGGAGAGAGCAAGACGGGGAAAACAGCTAGTCACCCAGCGTTTTTTGTTGTTGTTGTTTTAAGTGATTTACGTTCCCTGTTTTGTGCTATGATTCTGAAGCTAGTCCATATAAAGCTGTTATAATTAACATAAAATAGAAATTCTATCAGTTACCCCCCCCCCACCCCCCATGTTTATACTTGGATGGAAGTTGGAACACAATATTTCCATGAATGTATGGTTTTCCATACAATCAAGCAATAGTAATGGTGCATTGAGGTTCAAAAAGGACAGAAAATAACCGAGCGATAAGTCCAGTGTTGTATATATTCAAGCTTTCCGAAGCCTTGCAACAGCTCACAGATTCCCGGGTGAGTTTATGAGAGAACTGTTGTAATGATGTCCTATTCGTGAGTGAATCCTTTGTCTGAGTCGGTTCATTTCAACAAATTGGAGAATATAGTTGATAAACCTGTCTGAATGATTCATTCACAAATAGCACCAATTTGATTCTCGAGTTCAACTCACTGATTCAATGATCCTTTCACTGTTGTAGCTAAATTATACATTTCTTTCTGGAGCTGCTGGGTGTGTGAAACATATTATTCACTCAGTGAATAATAATAATAATAATAATAATAATAATAATAATAATAATAATAAAGTTCATTGTCCTTTTACAAGCTATTCCGTGACCTATAAACAATCCCTTCTGTGTCAGGAATAATCACTCATGCCTTGACTGAAGAAGATCTGAGACAGAAGGAGAAGGAGCTGGAGTTATTTGAGGCAGAAGGTGAGCTTTAGAAAACGATTTATTGTTGTTTAAATGTATTGAATTTTAGTTTAATAATTTAAATGGTGTCAATGTGTAAAAGCTCATGTGTTATGTGTGCAGAAAGGATTAGTAAGTTGCTAATGTATATACCTAGTTATTTGTATGTAGTTAACATAGTTATAAATTCATAATTTCAGTTAATTTAATAAACTGTTCAAAGTTAGTTCTTTTTTAATATGCAATTAAATTCCTTATTGAATATGCAATCATTTTTATGCTTATTGATAATGACTGTTTTTACACATGGCAATAAGATAAGATAATTGGGGGGTAGGGGCTTGGGGCCCAGAGTACAAATTAGCCAAATAAACTCTACAACCATGCGCTTGTAATCCAGGCAGAATGTGGTTTGGTGTTGTCCTGCTCTGGATGGCAGCATATGCTGTTCCAAAATGTGTACATATCTTTCTGCATTAATGGTGCCCTCACAGATGTGCACGTTACCCATGTCATGGGCAGTGACACACCCCCATACCATGACAGACACTGGCTTTTGGACCTGACGCTGATAACAGCTTGGATGGTCCTTTTCCTCTTTGGCCCGGAGAACACGATGGCTGTTTTGTCCAAAAACTATTTGAAATACTGACTCGTCGGACGACAAAAATACGATTCCACTGTGCTACTGTCCATCTCAGATGAGACTGAGCCCAGAGAAGTCGGCGGCACTTCTGGACAGTGTTGATGTATGGCTTCTGCTTTGCACAGTAAAGCCTTAACTTGCATCTGTGGATGTAGCGGTGGATGGTGTTGACTGACAAAGGTTTACCAAAGTATTCCCGAGCCCATGTCAGGATAGCCATTACAGACTCATGACGGTTTTTAAGACAGTGACGTCTGATGGATCGGGATCAGGATCACGTGCATTCAGAAGTGGTTTTCGGTCTTGCACTTTACGCACCGAGATTTGACCGGATTCCTCAAATCTTTTAATTATATTGTGCACTGTAGAAGGTGAAATGCCCAAAATCCTACCGATTTATCTTTGGTGAATGTTGTTCTCAGAGTGTTGGATTATTCGCTGATGCATCTGTTGGCAGATTGGTGAGCCACGACCCATCTTTGCTCTTGGTGGACTAGGCCTTTTTTGGAAGCTCCTTATATACTAAGATTGCCTCACCTGTTCACATCAACTTCTTATTTCAACGTGTCACATCGCTATTAGTCCTAAATTGCCCCTGTCCCAACTTTTTTGGAACGTGTTGGATGCATCAATTTCAAAATAAAACTTTACCTTCAAAAAACTATCTTGTCTTTATATGTTTTTTCTTGTTTAAATACAAGTCAAAGTACATTTACAAGCCATTCTTTTTTGTTTTTATTAGCATTTTCCATACTGTCCCAACTTTTTCAGAATTGGGGTTGTATTTTAATATCACTGAGCCTTATTTTAGCTTAGCTTAAATGCTGAAATAAATAAAGCATATTGTAGGCAGATCAAATCAAAACAGTGTACAAGGGTTGACTATGAAGTAGTTTGGGAGTTTTCCTGGTGGGCCAGGAATTGTTCATTGTAAGCATGCATAGACGAAATGCTGGAGAGAAACCGGAATGATGATTACTCAATGATGATTTATATGCTCTGTATGGTACGGTGTGAGACAACCTCGCCTGAGAGGAAACAATGCTTCTTTGAGCTGGAAGCAGAGCTTCGAAAGTGTCCTACTGTTCGTGTTTAATTTATGTTGAGTATTTTGTTTGTTTTATAAACCAGTAATGATATAATAAAGTGGGCGCACGGTCGCTTAGTGGTCAGCACGTTCGCCTCACACCTCCAGGGTCGGGGGTTCGATTCCCACCGTGGCCCTGTGTGTGCGGAGTTTGCATGTTCTCCCCGTGCTGCGGGGGTTTCCTCCGGGTACCCCGGTTTCCTCCCCCAGTCCAAAGACATGCGTGGTAGGCTGATTGGCGTGTCCAAAGTGTCCGTAGTGTATGAATGGGTGTGTGAGTGTGTATGTGATTGTCCCCTGCGATAGACTGGCACCCTCTCCAGGGTGTACCCTGCCTTGTGCCCAATGCTCCCTAGGATAGGCTCCAGGGTCCCGTGACCCTGAAAAGGATAAGCGGTATAGAAGATGGATGGATGGATGGATATAATAAAGCATATCAGTATCTCTTTCACTCTCAAACCAAGCATGTGTAGCATCTTTGTTTTGTTTTTTTCTCTCAGAAAATTTACGAAACTACTTAAAGTGAAGTATTGTATGGCAAGAGATGACTAGTTAGCAAAATTAACCCTGGTTCGATGGTCCTTTGATACTACAGTTAAAAACCAAGTTTAATATATATGTAGCTGGATGGAGAGGGTTACACGTGAATGTTTTCAGGCTTTATTAAAAACAACATACCAAACAAAGCAAAGTGCTAGGCAAAGTGCTAGGCAATACAAATGGTTAGGCAATTAGCAGAATGTATAGTGGAGGATCTGCGATGTTTTGGGGCTGTTTTTCCTCCAAAGACCCACATAACTGAAGCTGAAGAGGAGAATCCACAAGAGAGGACATAGGACCCCGGAGCACCTGGAAAGATTATGTATTGAGGAGTGGTCTGTATTCTCATCATGCACTATAGGAAAACACATAATGCTATTATGTTGCAAAGGGATGTACAAGGTTGCACAAAACACTATATGCAGGGATGCCATGTGGCACGCCAACACAGGGCAGAGATGCCAACTATGGTTTTGATAAGGGTTTTCTTATTTCACTGAATAAATGTACTTCAATGAAAGGTCAATTTCTCTCATATTATAAATTCAGTGTCAGATTAATTAGCCACAGTGACATTTTTTTTAGTTGTTTAACCATCCTTAGCAAGGGTGTCAATAACTTTGAAACTAACTGTATATATTTTCTAATCTAATTATCTAAGTAAATTAGGAAGGTATGTACAGACTGTGTGATAGACTTTTCCAAACAGTTGGAATGATAAAAAAAAAAAAAAAGATGCTGTGTTTATGGTGACAATCAACATTTTAAGTAAGGTTTACCTATTTATTTTGTAGTGTTTGCCTAAGAGATGGGTGTATCAGTATATTTCATGGTCATGTTTGGTGCCATTTCAGCACAGATTTCATGATGAACAATGTGCTGACTTCAATAGTAACATACAAGTTCAGGAAAGAGCATTTACAGAATATGACTCTATAGTCTTTATTGTGTGGCCCGTAGTGTTCCACAATGTGTCAAGACCTGATTCAGCTGCATTTTAAAAATGATTTTGCTGTGTTGGGGTCGTGTCAGTGGCATGTCAAAATCGAGCTCATGTGTAATGCTGCCCATATTTTATGCTCTTAGTGAAGTGTAACCTCCAGAGAAACCCACTGAAATCATTAAACCACACGTTCTTTATTCTATGATAAAGAAACATACCGGTTGTAGACTGCCCTACTGTCACATTTTTAAGTAAATGCTAAAAGAGTTATTGTGAGCTCATTGTGAGCTTTTCTTCATGATTTTTCATTGCTTTACATTCTTACTTACACTCACCGAACACTTTATTAGGAAACTATAATAATACTGGATACAGCCTCCCTTTGCTCTCAAAACAGCCTCAATTCTTCATGGCATGGATTACACAAGTGGTTAAAAAACATTCCTTTGAGATTCTGGTCCATGATGATTTTTAGGTGCAATTTCATGCTGTGACTCTCCAGTTCTACCACATCCCAAGGATGTTCTACTGAATTCAGATCCAGTGACTGGGAAGGCCACTGAAGAATATTGAACTCATTCTCATGTTCATGAAACCAGTTTGAGATACCTTTTGCTTTATGACATGGTACATTATCATGCTGGAAGTCGCCATTAGAAGATGAGAAAATTGTGGCCATGAAGGGATGCACATGGTCAGCAACAATACTCAAATAGTCTGTGGCATTCAAGTGATGATTGATTGGCATGAACAGGCCCAAAGTGTGCCAAGAAAATATTCCCCACACCATTACACCACCTCCACCAGCTTGGACTGTTGGTACAAGGCAAGTTGGGTCCATGAATTCATGCTGTTGGCACCCAACAGTCTGTCTTGGCTGACAGACGTGGTCTTCTGCTCATCCACCTCAAGGTTCAATGTGTTGTGCATTTTCTGCTCACCACAATTGTACAACGTGGTTCTCTGAGTTACTGTAGCCTTTTGGTCAGCTCGAAACAGTCTGGCTATTCTCAATTGTCCTCTCTCATAAACAAGGTGTTTCCATCTGCAAAACTTTCTGAGTAACCTCTAGAGACTGTTGTGTGTGGAAATACCAGGAGATCAACAGTTATAGAAATACTCAAACCAGCCTGTCTGGTACCAACAATCACGCCATGGTAAAAATCACTGAGATCACATTTTTTTCCCCATTCTGGTAATTGATGTGAACATTACCTGAAGCTGTTGGCCCGTAACTGCATAATTTTATGCATTGCACTGCTGACACATGATTGGCTGATTGGATAATTGCACAAATGAGCAGGTGTACAGGTGTAAGTAAAACTTCTGCAGTGAGTATAATAATATATGTATATAATATATACTTACATACATACTTATATTCTATTATATAAATCCTGTATAGCACTAAGAGTTACAAAATTAGGGACATTTATAGAGGATACTAGCAAAGTAAATAGTATTCTTTGTCATTCAGAATGTTTGTCAGCTTGGTGAGAATGAAGGGAATTACTGATGTATAGTATATCAGTTGGGACCGTGTAGATCTCTGATATCACCTTTACCCAACACCTCTGAACCCTGGTTATCCAGCTAAAATTGTTGAGTGACCAGATTGATATACATGCCATGAGACTACCCATAACCAACTCTGGTTTATTAGCATGAGCTTTCCTTGATTTGAACTCTTTTTACCTGGTTACAATAAAACACGATTCTTCTACTTGCTACTTAACAAGCATTATATTGCAGTTTGACATAGATCCACTTTGCAAAGCTCATCTCAGACAGAATCACTATCCTGTATTTTTTCATCCTTCCACTTTCTCAGAATATCTTCAGCTGCTTCCAGGGTTGAGTCGTCCTGTTCATAGCAAAAGAGAAAAAAAAATAGCTCTGACCAATCGCTGTTGCAATGTCATATGACACAGTATCTTCCTCATTATACACTATCATGAAATGGCATTTATCATACTCTCGTAAGCAACATTCTCATAATAAATGAGTAACTGGCAGCTACTTTATTAATCAATCAATTGTAAATTCATCAGGAACTATTGCAAAGTATTTTGAAGGTACAAGAATGCGCTTTGAAACATTCATAAAGCAAATCACCTTTACGAAGCAGAGTCGAATGTACTTCTGGAAGTCTTCTCTGTGTTCTGGGCTGCAAAATCCAGATACAGGGATAGTGCTCAAACCCTGAAAGAACATACAGAACACATACTGTTAATTTAACAATAAATAACAAGTGCCCCTTTGAAGAGATCTCATTTTCAGGTCAGTGTGATTTACTCTTACCTTCTCTTTGATAAGCCATTTAGTAAATCTGTAGTCATAAGGTTCGTCCTTAGTACTTGGGTCATTCAGATCAACCTCTACAGGAAAGACACAAAATTGAATACTGACTAGACCTGGGTTTTGATTTAACAGTCAGTGTTCATGGAAAGTGTTGCCTATGCTTACAGATCCATCAGTCCATTTTTCCTTCCATGCTCGTTTGATATCAATTAGAGGTGGCTTTATAGTTCCGAGCTTAAATTCATCTTCAGGATAATTTTACACATGTGTAGTGAAATAACTACGGTGATGTTTCAGTTTGTAAATTCACTTTTAGTTATTATAAATTGTGATATATGGCGCATTCACAAAGTATTCAAACCCCTTCACCTTTTTTATGTTACAGCCTTAATCTAAAATCGACTCAATCCTCTTTTCTGATCAGTCTGCTAGCAGTCCATTATGAAAAAAAAATAAACAGTTTCATTCAAGGAACACTTCGAATTTAGATTGCTAAAAAGCCTTTATTTAAATTGCTATTTCATAGTCGAAATATTTTTTTTAAAAGAAGGAGTAACGGGCTGCAAACTTTTCAGCAGAAATGCCTTCTTTAAGGTGGAGCCCCCACAAACACAAAACTGCCTCAAATGGGCTCTCACCTAAAGCAGCTGTGTTAGACACACCTGCTCAAATGACTTTCACAGCCAGAGGTGGCTAGTGTCAGAATGCCATTAGGTAGCAAGTGTCCTAGCCACCTAATGGCATTCTCCTAAAAGGACACAGCTAGATGGTGCCACAATGAGAGAAGATAACTAAATAAACAGAAACGTATACAAAAGGTCAAAATATTTGACATATACAGTACCATCCATCCATCTTCTACTGCTTACTCCTTCTTCAGGGTCGTGGGGGAACGACCCTATCCCAGGGAACATCGGGCACAGGGCGGGGTACACCCTGGACAGGGTGCCAGTCCATCGCAGGGCACAATGACACACCCATTCATACACTACGGACACTTTAGACACGCCAATCAGCCTACCATGTCTTTGCACTGGGGGAGGAAACCGTTGTACCTGGAGGAAACCCCGGCAGCATGGGGAGAACATGCAAACTCCGCACACACATGGCCCCGGCGGGAATCGAACCCCGGACCCTGGAGGTATGAACATGCTAACCACCAGGCCACCGTGCGGCCCATATACAGTACCATGCACTGGAAAATTGAATGAGTGATTTCAGAGAAAGGAACTAAAATCAATTTCTTCATGTAGATCATGAAAGTCCATCTGATATATGTAAAACATTTCCCTTTGTAATAATAATTTCAAGTGATCTCTAACCCGTATCTTTTTACCTACTGTTTCTAATGCTTCCACTATGAGACTGTCTGGGTTGCCATTATGCGCTACCTGAAAACGCCTCGCCTTAGGGTAATCTATATTCTGTTTTCTGATGGAATATTTTTGTGTTCCTGGACCTTATCCTTCAAGCACCTCTTAGTTCTATCAATGTAGAAGCAACCACAGCTGCACGGTAGCCAATAGATTACACATTGTGTATTGCAATTGATAAATGACTTTTTTGGTTTTAAAATCAATGTACTGTTTGCCATCCTTTATATTTCAGCAATAGTTCCAGGAGCCCTAAAGGACTTTCATGCCATGAGCAAAAAAAGGCCCATTGCCTCATTGAGCTCCATAGCCAATTTTATCCAGTGTGAAGGGAAATATGAATAGTTAAAATGCAGAGACAGCCTTGATGAAAACCTGCCTTGAGATGTTCATTATTTTCATGAGAAACTTGAAAATAGCAGTACAGTGGCACTCTCTATCCACAGGTTTTGCAGAGAGCAATGGAAGAAGACCCCTGTAGCATGAGAGGTGTGGTTTAGCATTGGTCTGCATACTGATGGAGGGGCATGGGTTAATTAGCCAACTGATCAATTGTTCAATGTGCCACACCTTGCTTCCCAGGATGTATGCTTCCTGGTATTGTGTTTCTGTCTCTCAGGAAGCTGTGTGTGCATTAGGGGTCTAAGCATATACAAATATAATATTGGGATCGAACAGATAATGTGTCCTAAACAAATAAGAATACAGATACGAAAAATAGGTGAAGTATTGGGGGGGGTTTGTTCCCACTGGATGAAACAAACAAAAAAAAATGTCAAACAAGAATATATTTTTCTTCTTTAATACTGAACTGTAAAGAACAGGTTGCAGAAGCTAATGGGGAGGGTTGCCAGGTTTTTGCTAAATTTCCATCTGCACACAAAGACTTGACACTATCCCAAAATGTTTGGACACATGAAAAAGAAGACTTTTTGCACCTTTCTCATTTAGGAAGAAACAAGTTAACAGTAGTTTACATTTCTGATTTGCAGTATAAATCTGCAATATATGAACAAATATGCAGAACCTGCAACCCTGCTCATGGAACTTTAAGAAAGAGCAAGATGCCTTGTACACAGAGCTGCATGGCTCTCCAAAATAAGTAATTAAATACATTTTTTAAATATTGTTATATATATATATATATATATATATATATATATATATATATATATATATATATATATATATACATATATATATATATACACACATATATGTATGTATATATAAATATTTATGTATTTGATACACAGAAGCACTGTAAGTTTGTCCTGGTTTTATAATAATTTCTAATAGCATGTCAGGCAAACTTTTCCAAACTGTGATATAAAGTAAATTATATTATTTTATACTTTTATTTTATACTATTATATTATATGGCAGTTTCTTGATTTGGGAAAGACTTTGCTTTGAAACATATTGTAGTTAGCTTGCATACTTAGTTACATTACAGAGAAGATAGAAAGTTTTCCAGAAAGTTCCACATGGTGTCTGGTTCAGGAGTTGGATAAGGTTTTGTTGTGCAAATTGCTATTTGTTTTTATAATTTGTGAATGGAACATGACTTCTTTTTCCAGCCACTGTGTTATTTTCAGTGTTTCTAGGACTTTGCCAGTGTAAATAAAACAAAGAGGAGCTGAAGAAATACAATGTAAACTGGAAAGTGGCAAATTTGTTCCACATGGGGTGGAAAATATGAATAAATATTGGGAGGTGTCCTTCATCAAAGTACTGAATAAAGTGTCTGAATGCTAGAGTGAATGTAATATTTCAGTGTTTCTTATAAATGTATGAAACTTGTAAATTTGTATGCTTTTCTGTTAGGGAGAATTTTTGCAGATGGTGTTGCATTTCTTAGTGTGTAGTTACTCTACACCGTGCAGTTTTTAGTATTGTCCTTTTTATTGGATTGTACTTGTCATCCTGCTAAATAGTACATTTATACAATGCTCTCCTGCACTATTTCCCTTCATGTAGTCATTTATACTGAGCCCCTGTATTGTCTTGCATAGCTTATGATCCTGGAGGCAAAATATTTCACTCCACCACCGTGTATGTGCATGTAGGTGTGTAAGGACTCACTCAGGTTGGAGATGTCCGTAATGATGAAGTAGCCACCGTCAGGTACAAAAGGTTGCAGCCCAACGCTCCTCAGGCACTCGGCTAGTCTGAGCCTTTTGGCCTGGAGCTGCGTGCGTAGCTGTCTGAAGTAGCTTTCTTCTGTACCAAATGTGTCATATTCCATCTGAAAACACACAGCTACAGCCTCCTGCAAAAATTAGTACTTTGTATAACTGACCACAAAAGCATAATTAAATACTGTAATGTTGCAGTATAATTAACAATTAACAATATTTAGCTCACATTATTCATTGCCATATTTAATACATCCAGCTGCACTATGCCTCTTTGGTTTGCACAATTGTTAGATTATGTTGATTTGTATGGTCGTACAGATGATTAGTGTATTGCTGAATATTTTTATGTCTTTCCATAGAATTCCTTTATATTGTTCTGATTTTCACTTTGTACTCTGCACATTTGCGATTACTTACAAATAGATGGTGTTTTTTTTTTTTTACCTGAGTAGGAGTGGGACAGTGGCATATAGACTTCTGATGGATTTTTTGCAGGTGTTCCAAGATGTGTCCTGGCCCTATTGCCCAACCCACCTAAAACAAAAAGAAGGGTACCTAAGTGTTAAAGAACAATCACACTACGTACAGTACTGTGCCAAAGTTTTAGGCACCCTATTTTTTAATTCAAACTTTGTATAAAGTTTAATTCAAACTTAGTTTTTTTTATTTTATGACATATACATTATCAAGTCAGTACAAAAAACATTTTCGATTCCCAAACATTAGTTTTCTAACACAAAATTAAATGTTACTGAAAAATGTTTGTATGTCATTAAAGAAAACAGCATATTAGGTAAGTGACACTTTTCAGACAAAAAACACAGTGAAGGCTGTTGGGTTTTGCTGCAAAAATAAGAAGCAAGCGCCGCAGTCAAAGTCTCCAGGAGAACCGTGTCTGGTTCTGCAAGACGCTCAATAAAACTTACAGCTCATTTCCTTATAAAACTACACTAATTGTACCTGAGACTATTATTTTTATATTTATTTTTTGTCACACCAAATATTGACTTTGTTTCATTTATTCCTGTTTACTGCTCTTTATGGTATTTTTTTTATTCATGTAGAAACATTTAATTTCATTATTTTAAAGGCATCTTTGCTCTACAGCATTTCTTTGCATGTGCATAAAACATTTGAACAGTACTGTAAAACTCAGTGAACTCTTACAACCCCAATTCATAAAAAGTTGGGACAGTACGGAAAATGCTAATAAAAACAATGAGGAGTGATTTGTAAATGTACTTTGACTTGTATTTAAAAAAAAAAAAAAACATATAAAGACAAGGTATTTGATGTTTTACCTAATCAACTGCATAGTTTTTTGAAGGTAAATGTTTATTTTTAAATTGATGCATGTTCCAAAAAAGTTGGGACAGGGGCAATTTTGGACTAATAGCGATGTGAGAAGTTGAAATAAGAAGTTGATGTGAAACAGGTGAGGCAATCGTCTAATCACAGTATATAAGAAGCCTCCAAAAAAGGTCTAGTCCACCAAGAGCAAGGATGGGTCGAGGCTCGCCGATCTGCCAACAGATACGTCAGTGAATAATCCAACACTTTGAGAACAATATTCCCCAAAGATAAATCGGTAGGTTTTTGGGCATTTCACCTTCTACAGTGCACAATATAATTAAAAGATTCGAGGAATCCGGTCAAATCTCGGTGCGTAAAGGGCAAGGCCGAAAACCACTTCTGAATGCACGTGATCCTGATCCCGATCCATCAGACGTCACTGGCTTAAAAACCGTTATGAGTCTATAATGGATATCCTGACATGGGCTCGGGAATACTTTGGTAAACCTTTTTCAGTCAACGCATTCGCCACTACATCCAGAGATGGAAGTTAAGGCTTCACTATGCAAAGGAGAAGCCATACATCAACACTGTCCAGAAGCACCGCCGACTTCTCTGGGCTCATCTGATCTCATCAGTAGCACAGTGGAATCGTGTTTTGTGGTCTGACGAAAACATTTCAAATAGTTTTTGGACAAAACAGTCGTTGTGTTCTCCGGGCCAAAGAGGAAAAGGACTATCCAAGCTGACCATCAGTGTCAGGTCCAAATGCCAGTATCTGTCATGGTATGGGGGTGTGTCTGTGCCCATGGCATGGGTAACTTGCACATCTGTGAGGTCACCATTAATGCAGAAAGATATGTACACATTTTGGAGCAACATATGCTGCCATCCAGAGCAGGACAACACCAAACTACATTCTGCGGGTGCTAGCATGGCCCGCCTGCAGTCCTGACCTGTCTCCGATTGAGAATGTGTGGCGCATTATGAATCACAAAAGGCCCTACACAGTTGCACAACTGAAGAAATGCATAATGGATGAATGGAGGAAAATTCCCCTTGCTAAACTTAATCAACTGGTGTCTTCAGTGCCCAAATGCTTAATAAGTGTTATTAAAAGAAAAGGTGATGTTATACAGTGGTAAACAGTTGACTGTCCCAACTTTTTTGGAGTGTGTTCAGTCATCAGATTTGAAATGAGTGTATATTGTCAAAAATAAATTAAATTCCCCAAAGACAAATCCTTTATCTAATGTGTGTTTCACAAAAAAGTGAAAAGTACTCTATAATGAATAAAACATAAACCAGTTGTTGAGTCATTATCCCAAATCTCTGCCTGTAATGTTCTTACAGCAAACTAATAATTAGCAAAATTGCTCAACACCTCCTAATGTAAAATATCCCCTATAAATTAATTTGTTTTTCTGTAATAAAGTAAAGATTGATTGCTGTTTATATATGCATATATTAGAAAAGAGTCATTGTAAATATATAATATTACTTTCTCATATTTACATTTATTGCATTTAGCAGACACCATTATCTAAAGTGACCTACTGATGTGCTTTGTGGTCCTCCTCTGAAACTTCAAGCTATTTCAATAGGTCAGGGTCTAACAATACCATCAAGCTAAAGCTATGTTAGAGAGAAGCTAGTACAGAAAGAAATCCCAACATAAGATGAGCCTGAACAAGCACCTGATCCTCATGATGTTGTATAAGAGAACCTGCATGACCAAGTCAGGTTAGCAGTGTGAGGAAAGAAGGACTGTTGGTTGTCCAGATCAACCACAAGGTGCCTATGGTGCCAGATGGCACAACCGCAACTCTGACGAGCATAGGCCATCCACCAAGTGACTGGGTAAGGGGGACATTAGTCATCGAAGGAACTCAACAGTGCTCATCTCCCTTAGAACACCAACCCCCCAGTGAAGCATGATGCTGGTAGCATCATCTTGGGAGGACTCTTTTCATCAGCAGGCACTGGGAAACTGGTCAGGTTTGAAGGCAAGATGAATGGAGTCAAATACAGGGCAACCTTAGAAGAAAATCTGTTCCAGTCTGGGAGCAAGAAACTGGAGTTAAAGTTTTCCTTCCAATAAGACAATAACCCTAAGCATACTGAGTTACATTGGAGTTGTTCAAAAGCACCTGAATGTGTTTGAATAGCCAAGTCAAAACCCAGACCTCAATCTAACTGAGAGAGAGAGAGAGAGAGAGAGAGCGCAACCAGCACAAAGCAGTGTGTGTGTGTGTGTGTGTGTGTGTGTGTGTGTGTGTGTGTGAATAAATAAGCTGAAAAGTGAAAGAGATAACAAAGTGCCTTTTGAGTTGTTCCAAGCCTGTCTCCAGCTTCCTAATGTCTCCGAACTACCAGTCGCCAACATGGTGGACTACCTGGACCTGATCGAGCTGGGACATACCGCATACTGGTGAGTGTTCAAGGGGGTACATACCATGCATTGATGGATTTGGGCTGTAACCAGTTTTAATTCACCAATGCTTGGTTCAAGCTGAGGCATTGCGAAATGCACGTTTGGTGAAGGTGAGGTGTGAGGATGTTCACAAATATCCGCTGGTCATCATTAAATTTCAGGGTGAAAACATATAGTAGAGGTGGAAGTTAGTCCTCACCTCACTCATCCACTAATCTTGGGGACAAATTGGCCAGGGTTTTGAGCCTTAGCAATAGTGAAAAATGGAGAGGAATGTGTGCAGCATTGGCCCCATTGACATCAGCACCATGTCAGGGGCACATCAAAAGTTGGGGTGCTCTGCTCCTCCCCTCTTGGTGGGGATTGGAGTAGTATTGTTAAAATGTGCTGACAATGTACAAAAAGTACTGATACACACACTGAAATCATTTAAACAGGTTTTATATTTGACTATAAAGTGATGGATGGTTGTCACTAGGCTTGCTGCAATCATTTAGTTCAGTCAGAGAACATGGCAAAATGTGTTTTGGCAAAATTTAAATGAGCCTTCTGGGATAGCAATAGTTTTTGCCTCACCTTACTTCCATGGATGCCATTTTTGCCCAGTGTCTTTCTGATAGTGGAGTCATGAACAGTGACCTTTATTGATGCAAGAGAGGTCTGTAGATCCTTTGATGTTGTCCTTGGCACTTTTGTGATTTCCTGGATGAGTAGTTGCTGTGCTCTTGGAGGAATTTTGGAAGGTCAGCCACTTCTGGGAAGGTTCAATACCGCGCCGAGTTTTTCCATTTGGAGATAATGGCTCTCACTGTGGTTCTTTGGAGTCCCATTGCATTTGAAATAGCTTTTTAACCCTTCCCAGACTGTTGTATTTCAATCACATTATTCCTCATCATTTCTGGAATATCTTTCAATTCTGGCATAGTGTGTTACTGCATAAGACCTTTTAACCAACTTCATGCTGTTGAAAAAGTTCTGTTTAAGTGTTGATTTGATTGAACAGGGTTTGCAGTAATCAGGACTGGTTTTGTGTAGTCCAGTTGAACCCCATTATGAATGCAGTTTCATAGATTAGGGAAATTAGCAACTATGGGGGCAAATACATTTTCACACAGGCCCAGTTGGTATTGGATAACTTTTTTGCTTCAATAAATAACATTGTCATTTAAAAACTGTATTGTGTGTTTACTCAGGTTGCTTTTTTTATCTTAGATTTTGTTTTAATCTCTGAAACAATTTAGTATGAGATGTACACAAAAACAGAAGAAATCAGGATGGGATTAAAAAATCCTTTTTCACAGCACTGTATACTTTTTCTGTTTTTAGTCAAATTAAAAAAACATTATGAAAATCTGTTTGTTTGTTTTTCATGATGTAAAGAGAAGGAGAAATCAGAACACTTTCTAAAAGCACTGTATATGATACAACAAACAGCACACTGTGATATAACAAAAGTAATGAAAGTGGGTTGTACAGTTTCACACCATAACTTTATCATAGCAAACTTTATCATCAGCCCATTACCTTCCATCCAGTGACGCCAAAGCTCTTGCCTGCAGTCCCAATGGTGACAGTGCGCTCCCACATCCCCGGAAGAGTCGCTGTAATGGAACCACAGATCAATTTAACAAAGGTCTTTATTATTACATGATAGATCACACACTGCTTAGTAAACAGCTCAAACATTGTAAACATATTAAAAGTTAGGACCTTTGTCTAAGTTCTAAAGGTTGAAAAATTCATAGCAAGGTTTTCTTCTTACCTATTTTAATATGTTGTGCTCCATCATATGTAAGCCATTCATATACCTCATCACTGATACAAATAACATCATGCTTTATACACAGGTCAGCTATCATCTGTAACTCTTCCCTCTGGAAGACCTGCAAAAGAAATGAGCACTAACAGAGCCAAGTATTATTTGGAAGTCTATGGTTTCACTAGTTTTCACTGGTTTGTGATTATTTCAGACACTTCCTATTAGCTAGCGATAGCTGTTGTTGAGTCGTTGATAAATTTGCTTCTTTAAGTACGTAACATGTGAAACACATCTCCATTTGGCAAACAATATTTAGACGATATTACGTTAAACTCTGAAAGCAAATGGAGAGAGCTCACCTTGCCCAATGGATTACTGGGATTGTTAATGATAATAGCTTTTGTGTGAGAGTTAAATTTACTCGTCAACTCTTCAGAACATAACACCCAGTCAGCACTAGACCCAGTTGGACCAGTGACCTTTTGCTGTAAGATATGTACAAGCACCCCAGATTTTTTAAGTGTAATAAATTATGTGATGAATAAAGAAATGTACATCACAACCATACAACATTTCGGTACAGTTTTTGAAAATGAACACTCACAGGTTTGAGGGGCACATGGACGACTTTTCCTCCTGCCATTAATGTCATGGGTTCATAGCAATGATAGGAAGGCTCCACAATGATCACCTGGGCCGACATAACATGCATGAGAAGGATAGAGAAAGAGAATAAAAATTATGAACCAGGGCAGCCTGGTGATATACACTATGTGGCCAAACGTGTGTGTACACCCATATGAGGGCCTTCCCCAACCTGTTGCCATAAGTTAGAAGCACACAACAGTACAGTATTGCTGTAGCAATACTGGAACTATGGGGCCCAAACCAGCATGACAATGCCCCTGAGAACAATGCAAGGTCCATGAAGACATGGCTTGCCAATAAGGGAGTGGAAGAACTTGGGTGCCCTGCACAGAACCTTGATCTCAACCTCACTTAACACCTTTGGCATGAATTGGAATGCTGACAAAGCCTTCTTGCTTGACATCAGTGCCTGACCTCACTAATGCTCTTGTGGCTGAATGGGCAAATCCCCAGAGCCAAGTTCCAAAATCTCATGGAAAGCCTTCTCAGAAGAGTTATTATAACAGTAAACGGTGACTAAACCTGGAATGGGATGTTCAACAAGCACATATGGGTGTGATGGTCAGGTGTCCACAAATCTTTGGCCATATAAGGTATATTGTACAACCCCAATTCCAAAAAAGTTGGGATGCTGTGTTAAATGTAAATAAATTTAAATAAAAACAGAATGCAATGATTTGCAAATCTCATAAACCCATATGTTATTCACAATAGAATACAGAAAATATATACAAAATTTAAACTGATGAAATAAGGTCATTTTGAATTTGATTGCCGCAGCACATCTCAAAAATGTTGGGACGGGGGCAACAAAAGGCTGGAAAAGTGAGTGTTACTAAAAAGAAACAGCTGGAGGTTAATTGGCAACAGGTCAATAACATGATTGGGTATAAAAAGAGTATCTTAGAGAGGCAGAGTCTTTCAGAAGTAAAGATGGGCAGAGATTCACCAATCTCACCAATCCCACAATCTATTTGTGGAACAATTTCAGAATAATGTTCCTCAACGTAAAATTGTGAAGACTATGAATATCTCATCATCTACAGTAGATGACAGTAGTAGTACAATATCATCAAAGATTCTGAGAATCTGGAGAAATCTCAAGGGACAAGGACGAAAATCAATACTGCATGCCTGTGATCTTCGGGCCCTCAGGCGGCACTGTATTTAAAACAGGCCTGATTCTGTAATGGAAATCACTGCATGGGCTCAGAAACACCTCCAGAACTCACTGTCTGTGAACACAGTTCGCTGTGCCATCCACAAATGCTGGTTAAAGCTCTATCATGCAAAGAAGAAACTATATGTGAACATGATCCAGAAACGCTGCCGTCTTCTCTGGACCAAAGCGCATTTAAAATGGATTTAAGTTTCCATCCCATCTTTACTTCTGAAAGACTCTGTTTCTCTAAGATACTCTTTTTATACCCAATCATGTAACTGACCTGTTGCCAATTAACCTAATTAGTTGCAAAATATTTCTTTTTAGTAATACTTACTTTTCCAGCCTTTTGTTGCCCTGTCCCACCTTTTTTTTGAGATGTCTTGTGTCCATGAAATTCAAAAGTACCTTATTTTTTTCTTAAACTGGTACATTTCCTCAGTTTAAACATTTGATATGTTTTCTATGTTCTATTGTGAATAACATATAGGTTTATGAGATTTGCAAATCATTGCATTCTGTTTTTATTTACATTCATTTTCATTTAACACACCATCCCAAATTTTTTGGAATTGGGGTTGTACATAATGATGCTCCAATTTGTCCAATTTAATATAAAAGTCAGCATCATGTGAAAAAGTATTTAGGACACTGTAGTTTTAGTAGTTATCCAAGTTGAACCATGATAAATATTACTTCAAGGAACTTACTTCATCGCCCTCATAAACCAGAGCTTGAACTGCACAAAAAACCGCCTGATAGGCTCCCATGGTAACTAGGATGTCCTTCATGGGATCAATTTCCTGGCCCAAAACCCTCCCAAAGAACTTGGCAAGGATCTTGACAAGAGGTGGATGGCCCTGTAGGTCACAATACATCTTTCCTTAATAAACCTAATTTAGAGGGGGCACTGATTAAAACTGATGAGTTAAAAATCATTTTAAGGGAGAACCTCAAGTGATTTATTGATAGGGATGGGCCTAGTTTGCACAAATATAAATAAATATACATATACAGTTAGTCACTGTTAGTAAATGATGAAAGACTATTTAAGTAACTGTAGTTCTATTCTATATACTCTATATACACTGAAAAAACACCGGGGGTGGTGTGTAGAAACTGCATAACACCACATGCACACAGTGATTATATGACACGCCATTTATTATAATTACTACCATGATACATTTAACATGATACATGCCCCTGTGTCTTACATACATAGCAAATAATCATCTAGTCTGAGGACGGCTGGTGTCATGTCCAAATAATACTGTAGGGAACATAACAGTATGGAACACTGTGCAGGCACAGCCTAATTGAAGGCAGCAAGATCAATATAGCGATTCAGAAAGGTGAAATGATATGACCTATGACAGAAATCCTGGATTCAGCCACTGGGATACCCCAGAGTCATTTGGCCACATTTCCAGTATAACATTTCCACCTTGTTTTGGTAAAATAATTAAATTAGTTAAAGTAAACAAGTCAGAGTATAATACTGGCAGAAAAACAGTGTTGGCAGGCTATAGTTCTGACCATGAACACAAGCTGCTAAGCAAATACCTCCATATCATCTTCAGGATAAGGAAAGAAAATGGAATGATCGATGTATGATGGTAGTATTTACAACATGCATACTCACAGTATCCAGCTGTTACATACTGCCCCTAATGGTAAGGATGGGTAAAAAAGAATATCTCTCTTACAAGACTGCGTGTGTACTGGTGCATATGAAAGCCTCCGTTGACAGCATTGAAGAGAGCCTCCTGAACAAAGCTGGCAGGAGGTAAGTCTGGGAACCCTTGGCCTAGGTTCACTGCCTTGTACTCAGCAGTTAATTGGAAAAGTTCCGACCTAGCAGAAAACAAAATGGTAAAAATCAAATCGTACCAATTTCTGTCCGAAGTATCCTATAGTGGCATACTATTGAGTATATTCATAAGTGATCACAGGCAGTGGTAAGCTTTCATGGTAACTTGATAATTGCTTAACTGGTTAGCTCACCAAAGTTGCTAAATAGATTGTATGTTTCAACATGGTTTATTATTTAGCACAGTAGCATGTAGTATTTATTATTTTTTTAAATAAATTATTGTCCTTATTTTTTCATTAATAATTTTATGTTTTCACAAATGATTGATTAAATAACAATCATTTGTATTTTCCTTTGGCACCTTTCTGAAAATTTATAAAACATTTGGACCTCAGCTTGTAAGTAAATAAATACATTTTCTTTATACAGTATGCCAAAATGTTCTGCGGTTTGGGTATAGCCCAATAATATACAAATTAGTATACAAATAGAAAATGAGTGCATACAATAATAATAATAATAATAATAATAATAATAATAATAATAATAATAAAAGCAGAAGAAAATGCAAATGCGAGCAGAGTCATGTGAACATATTTGTTTTGCATAAGAGCACAGAAAATCTGTAAAACAGCTGAAGGAATCATGTTCACACTATTGGCAGGAAAAATAAAGCTAAGGTTGTTAAAACAAAGTCCAAGAAGGGTCAAGGGCACCTCCTGTTGAAACTGAAGTGTATTTACTTTTGTGCATTTTGATTATGATACAAGAAAAGGTGAGTAAATCATTACCATATACGTTTGTCGACTACCTCAGTCCTGGTTGTGTGTGGTTTGCAGGACATGATGACCTGCAAAGCAAGAACATGTGTCAAGGTGTAACCTAAAGAAAAACAATTATATGAAAAACATTAGAATCACACATCCATCTTTATTGTAAGGATTTTGATTAGTTGACTAGAAATATACTTGGAAATTAATGCAATAAAAATAAACAAATTGAACATGTAGATCTACATGTTTATGCTAAAAACCAAAAACTGTAACCACAGCTTAGATAGATAGATAGATAGATAGATAGATAGATAGATAGATAGACTTATTTGCTTACCAAAATAGTTGAATTCTGGCACCCAAATATCAACGGCAACACAGCCAGAACTGACCAGATAAAAGGTAATAAACCAAATAAGTACTATGTTTTTTTACATCAATAACAATGACATCAATAATGTCATTAATCATAACAGGAAGGAGTTGATATCTACTCTACCTTGTTCTGCCAGTTCATGGGAATTACTAATGTTTTCCAAACTGCAGCTTGATTTACTTAAACTCTTCTAGACATTCCAGTATTTAAATGATACCTTCAAGATAAGAGTTGCTCTTAAATTTGTATGAATAATACATCTTGTTTACACAAATCAATTTTATTTTATTACAGTTATAAATTTTTTTTAAAAATCATATATTTTGGATGGTGTTGGCTAGTCAGTGGGTGATTTTTGGTCAGATTTTACTAGCTAAATAGTGAGTTTGTTCACATTCACTAATTTAGTCAGTGAAATGACTAGTTAGAATTCACTACCTATTCATATAATTGTACTTAGTTTTAGTTAGTTAGCTAGGTGGTGAGATCATTTTAATTAGCATTCACTATCTACCGAGTAAGAGAATTTTATATATTTATAATAATCTAACTGCTCAATCTTTTGCAAGATTAAGATGACAGATGTTTTATTTTCACTCAAATGTTTTGATGCATGTTAGATAGAGACAGACAAAACTGAGAAAATGATAGAGAAAATGCACATATTCAGCATACCATAATTCACAAATGGCTAAATGGTTTGTTACTATGGTTACTACATTACTATACATTACTACAGCTTACATAACTAAAAAAAACCCGGTCAAATGTGAGTCTATAGGAGTGAATCAATAATTAGATTTTTCTTAGTGATGTCGATCTAGAGCTGGGGTGTCCAATCTTATCTGCAAAGGGCCAGCGTAGGTACAGGTTTTCATTGCAATCAAGCAGGAGCCACACCTGATTTTACCTGTTTAATCAGCTCATCTTGCCTTTCAATAAACTAATAGGTGTCTTCTGACTGGTTGGAATGAAAAACTGCATGTACACCGACCCTTTCCGGATAAGACTGGACACCCTGATGTACCCAACCCAATTCAAGTAAAAACAAAATCTAAAAAAAAAATTTTAAAAAAAAAGCAAAAAAATAAATAAATCTAAAGACAGGTAGTAGCCAGAGAAGGTCAACCTTCACCTTGAAAGTTCTTACAATGTTCATTGGTAAAGGTGCAGTGGCCCATATAATAAGTACCCTGTGTGAGAGGGTGGCATTAAAGAATCTATTACTCATTAAACACCATATGAAGCAAGTTAAGACTCTTTAGACTATTTAGAGTGAAAATGTTTTGTGGTTAGAAGAGACCCAAGATGTTTCAAAATTCAAAGCATGTGACACAAAACACTACCCATGCATCAAGAAGTATGGTATCATGCCGTATGTGTGTTTTCGTCAAAACAGACAAACAGAGAAGCATGCCAACTAGCTCTCATGTACATCACAGGCTCAAAAAGGATAAGTTTCATATTTTACAGTGGCCTAGTCAAAGTCCCTGTAACATATAAACCCAGAGGGATCCATGTGCAAGACACTGAATGTTACAATCCAAAGTCATAAACAGTCTAGGGTCATACACAGGAAATACATTGAACAGACAAATCCCAAAAATAGAATCAAATGTAAACAAAACAAAAAACAACAACAAAAAAATTTTCACAAGATTTATCCAACCAACCTGGACAAAACAAACTGCTACAAATTAGATTTCAAGACAAAATGGTATACATTTGCCCCAAGAATAAGGCTGCATGATATGATCAAAATATCCATCCATCCATCCATTTTCTGTACCGCTTATCCTACACAGGGTTGTGAGGAACCTGGATCCTATCCCAGGGGACTCGGGGCACAAGGCAGGGGACACCCTGGTTGGGGTACCAACCCATCGCAGGGCACAATCGCGCACACACACACACACACATTTACACACCCATTCAAACACTACAGACAATTTAGAGATGTCAATCAGCCTACAACATGTACCACTGGGCCCCAAACTCAGCACACGCAGGTCTGGAGGCAGGATTCCCCGGAGATGCGAAGCAAATGTGCTAACCACTAAGTCACCGGACAAAATATGTTTTCACAATATTAATTATTATTATTGACAACTGGGCTACTTTTGAGGGCACAACTGGCTTTTTAGGGCAGGATGGTAGCCATTACACTCAGGAGGTGCTGCTCTCAATTATTAACATAGCTCACAGTCTTAAAACCAGCCTGTCTGGTTAACTGGTGACAATCCAGAGCCAGAGCCATGCAGCAGTCAAAAATGCAAAAACTGTTGGAGACAATTTTGATAATCCACCCTCTGAGAGCAGCTTTTACACCGATTTAGAGACGTCAGTCAAATAAAATACATAACAGTCATAGCACCCCCGTCTGAAATGATCTCTGAAAGTTTACTAGAAACAGAGTTTGTCCAAATTGCCCCTATTCTATCCACACCAGTAAAATTTGATTATAAAATACTACTATGACCTATACAGTGGGGGAAATAAGTATTGGACGTGTCAAAAAAAATTTTCAGTAAATATATTTCAAAGAACAAAGGAGCCTTTGTTTGTAATGACAGCTTCAAGACACTTCCTGTACGAAGAAATTAATCAGCCGCAGTATTCAGGTGTGATTTTGGCCCATTCTTCTAAACATATTGTCTTTAAATCTTGTTCAATTGGATTCAAGTCAGGTGACTGACTGGGCCATTCTAATGCCTTGATTTTTTTCTCTGAAACCAATTGAGCGTTTCCTTTGCTGTATGCTTTGGACCATTGTCCTGCTGGAAGGTCCACCCACGTCTCATCTTCATCATCCTGGTGGATGGCAGCCTATCCCAGGAGGCATGGGGCACAAGGCAGGGTACACCCTGGAAAGGGTGCAAATCCATCGCAGGGCACAATCACATACACATTCACACACTATGGACTACTTTGGACATGGCAATCAGCGTACCATGCATATCTTTGGACTGGGGGAGGAAACCGGAGTACCTGGAGGAAACCCCACAGCACGGGGAGAACATGCAAACTCCACACACACAGGGCAGCAGCGAGAATCAAACCCCCAACCCTGTAGGTCTGAGGCGAACGTGCTAACCACTAAGCCACTGTGAAGAAATGAAGAAAGTGACATGTGGGTGTCTGGAGTGGGGTGGAGGGTGTTACTGGATCCCAGGGTGATGTTTTTGAAGTGGTGCAGCACAGTGTTCAGGAGTCTGAGAGCCTTGAGCAGATGCTGCAGAACATTCTTTCGGATGGCAGAGGGTGTAGGGATGAATATGTATGCCCATATAATTAGCTTGCCCTAGATGGCCGCTTGGATATATACCTTCTCCTGTGATCACTTGGTCTAGGGTTACCTGCTGCTGCCTCAGAGATTTCCTATCTCCCAAAGGATGGGAGCAACCAAGCAGATGGCCTCAATGATCGGTAGGGGTGAATTGCTCGATGGAGTTTCTGGTTACCCACACAATATTTCCTTTTAGTAGAAGAGTTTCTTTTAAAAGAACCGGGACTCCTTGCCTCTGTGACAACACAACAACTACTCCCACCTCAGAAGCAGATCAGAAAATCAGATCTGTGATAGAGTGATGTTTTTAGCAGGTGAGTTGGCATTGAGAACCTTTGAAGAGATGTGTGGGAATACACCAAGTTGTCATCAGTGTAAACTACTACATACCTGTGGAGCATGTAATTGAGCACCCGGTTTATAGAAGACTGGAATACTGCATTTACACTGGCCAGGCCATATGGCTTCACCAGGTATTCATATTGCCCAGTAGATTTTGAGAAGGTGGTTTATAAAGGAGCTGTAGAAGTATGTTGGACTTTGAGTTTTCCACACTATGCATTTATGAGGCCTACAACTCAACAAATACCTCCTTCATCATGCAAGAATACTTCGCAACAAGCCAACAAGCAATTAGGCTGAATACCAAATGGATTCCTGTTCATTACTTATGCTTTCTACATAGGTTGTAACATAGCAATGCAGATCATATTGAGTGCACTATATGACTGCTAGACCAACCATTTGGAATTAAACCAAAAAAAATATTTTGAATGTAATGCTGTAGTACATTATTGTCTTTATGTCCACTTCTTAGTAGCAATTTTCTCCTCGGTTACATTCTTGCCACTCGCTGTTCATGTGACTTGGCCAAGTAGCATGCATCTATATCCGGTCTAATAGCTAACTATATTGTGTTTGGCTGTTCATGTCTGTCTGTATTTACTAGGTACATTATCTTCAGGGTCTTGATCCAGTGATAAATCTTTTTCTTTTATTATCGCAGCCTAGCAAATTTGAGCTTTATTTTTCACTTTTTTGACACAACTTCTCAAAAACGGATGTCTTTATTTTCACTATTTTAAAACAATAATGAAGACATTAACACTATGAAAAGACACACATGTAATTACCAATGTCGCATAGAAATTTCAAACGAATCAAAACTGTTTTACATTTTAAACTCTTAACAGTATTCCTGAAGAAGCTCTGAACACTCTTGGCTGCTTCTCCTCTAAATGAAAACTACTTGTTTGTGTAAACCGTAAATTAATATGGCATCACAAACTACTTTGGTGGCACAGTGGAGAGTATCTCCTCTGCAACTGTGCACTTGCTTTATTTCTATTCTATTACAACTCCTTATATATGCACAGCAACATGGTGTTTAAATCTTACAGGTTTCTTTTTCTCTACAAATACACAGTCATGTGAAAAAATAAGTACATCCCATGGAAATTGTTGTTTGTTTGTTTTTTTACATATTTGGACAAGCAAACATTTGATCCTGTGTGAGACAGTGCCTATTAATAAAGTTGATACACTATGAAATATAACATAAAATTGATATTTTGTAGTAATTTTCACATTTAAAATTAACAAAAAAAAAACAACAAACAGACCAGTCACATGTAAAAAGTAAGTACACCCCTACATTTATCACACCTTCAAATCCATAAAATTAGAATCAGGTGTTGAAGATCGGGTGCCAGTGATTCGAACCTGTTCAGAGCTTGCAAGTGGAACCTGTCTTATTTATGCCCCTCTCATATCTAGTGTCTGGTGTTCCCTTTGTTATTGAGGTGTGTGGTGTCATAATGCCAAGATCTAAAGGTTGTGGATGCCTATTAGTCTGGCAAGGGATTTAAAAAGATTGCCAAATTATTTGAGGACATCATTCCAATGTAAGGAAAATCATCTACAAATGGTGCAGATTTCCACCAACTGCCAGTTTGTCCAGCAAATTCAGTCCAAGAGCAGACCATCTGATACAAAAAGAAGTCTCCATGAACCACAAAATTTCATCACAGGATCTGCTAATAAGACTCGGAACTGTTGGTGTCAAAGTGCATGCTTCTACAATCAGAAAGAGATTGTACAAATTTGACCTGCATGGGAGGTGTGCCAGGAAAAAGCCTTTGCTGTCTAAAAAGAACATTAGAGCAAGACTACAGTTTGCCAATGAACGTACAAGCAAAGACCAGGCCTTTTGGAATAATGTGTTCTGCACAGACGAATCAAAAGATAGAGCTTTTTGGCCACAGTAACAGCAGATATGTTTGGACAGCAAATGTTATGATTTGGGGTTGCTTCGCTGCCTCGGGGATTGGACAGCTTGCATTCTTTGATTCACTATGAATTCTGCATCATATCAAAGCGTGCTTGAAGATAATGTGAGGTCATCTGTCCAAAAGTTGAAGTTGAACTGAAAGTGGACCTTTCAGCAGGATAATGATCATACGCATACTAGCATATCCACCAAGGAATGGCTCAAAAAGAAGAAATGGAGGGTTATGCAATGGCCTAGTCAAAGCTTGGATTTGAATCCCATTGAAATGTTGTAGGGGGATTTGACACGGGCAGTACATGCAGGAAAACCTTCAAACATCTTGCAACTGAAAGAATATTAAATGGAAGAGTGGCCAAAAAATCCAGTAAGCCAATGTCAGAGACTGGTGGACAATTATGTAAAACGCCTACAAGAAGTTGCCCCCTTTAACAGAACAATTTCTGCTAAAGGGGTCAATACCAGCTTCTGAGGCCAAGGGTGTACTTACTTTTCCACAGTACAAGATCACATCTATTAATATTTCTGTTGAATAAATGATTGAAAAAGCTATTTGTCCTTGTTGTTTCGTTCAAGTAGATCAACTTTAGGCACTGTTTCAAAGATAATCAAATGTTTGCTTGTCCAAATATGTCAAAAAAGCCAACTTATTTTTTCACATGACTCTGTAAATAAAAGGACAAGCTTTCATTTACATACAGTCAAATACAATATGTGGAATCATTTGTTTTTTTTCATCGTGCTGTTTTTGTCACTTGTAGGTACAAAAACAGCAAGATAATGTGGGTGGAGCACTAGAGTCATATTAAACCTATATTCACACATAAAACAGATGATCATTAAATGAAGTTTTTAATAAGAATTAAACTGTATGATTGTAACACCAGCTATAACTGGTAAGTGACTTGTGCGAGCACATGCCGTGAAGTTTACTTTTAACCAGATTTGCTGGCTTTTGACAAAGATGACTGACTGATTGACACAAAAACAATTATAATATATCTACAGACAGAGGAGAAGGAAAAAACAGGCAAACATTTACCTTTAATTGATACAGAGTCATAAATCAACATTAGTCTATACTGGTATATGTGAGCAATTTAATTTGCAAAGCTCATTTTGGACAGAATCATATGATTCCATCTATTTTTGGTTTTTCCACTGTCTCAGAATATCTTCAGCTGCTTTGAGGGTGGAGTCATCCTTTTTGATAAAGAAAAAGAACAAATATTAATATTTAGGGGGCGTTCCATGTCCCAGCATGATGAAATCATTTATCATACTGTCTACACATATATTTATGACAAACAAATACTTTTTTTTAAATCACTGGACTGGTATGATTTTAAATCAATTTAAATTTATCAGGAAGAATATTAAAAAATAAGGTACAGGGTACTGGCAATGTACATGAGTGGATCTTTACTAACTAAAATCTAATGTGCACCAATTGCTTTATTTTCCCTGTATTATTCAGATTATTTATATACACTATATGGGCAAAAATATGTAGACACCTGACCATCACACTCATCACACACTGCAAAACAGTGGGCATTATAATGGTGCATGTCCCACCTTTGCTGCTGTAACAGCATCCACTCTACTGAGAAAGATTTCCACTAGATTTTGGAGCATGTCTGAGGGGATTTCTGCTCATTCAGCCAAAAAAGCAAGAGTCAGGTCAGGCACTGATGTCAGGCAAGGAGACCTGGGGTGCATTCTGCGTTCCAATTAATCCCAAAGGTGTTCAGTTAGGTTTGGGTCAGGGCTCCGTGCAGGCCACCCATTTTCTTTCACATCGACCTTGGCAAACCAGGTCTTTATGGACCTCTTTTTGCACAGGGTCATTGTCATGCTGGAACAGGTTCGGACCCCATAGTTCCAGTGAAGGGAAATTGAATTGCTACAACATAGATTCTAGCCAAACATTTTGTGGAAGGCTCTTGTATGGGTGTACTGGTCAGCTGTCCACATATGTTTGGACATATAGTGTATCGTAAGCAACAAATTACCTTGACAAAGCACAATCTAATGTAGTTCTGAAAATCTGCTCTGCTTTCTTGGCTGTAAAATGCAGATACAGGGATAGTACCCAAATGCTGAAAGAACATACAAAACAAATCTGGTTAATTTTACAATAAATAATCAGGCATCACTTTGAAAAGGTAAAAGTTGTGTGATTTACATCTACCTTCTCTTTAATAAGCCACTTGACAAATCTGTAGTCGTAGGGTTCGTCCGTGGAGCTTGGCGTGTCATTCAGGTCAACCTCTACAGGAGAGACACATCACATATAATACCGTGTCTTAAAAGTCCGTGTTCACTGTTTACAAATCTTTCCTACCAAGCTGCTTTCCTTTTAGTGCTTGGAAAGTTATTGTAGTTGCTAGCTTGATGACAACTGCTAGAAAGTTTTCCTGCAATTTTTGATTATTAATCAAGGCAAGGTTTCATCTTCTGAAGTCAAATTCAGTGGCTACGTGTTTGGGGATTGTGAAGAGATATGTAGATAAATAAGATAACAACTAGTTTATCATGATGCTACTCCTCTTAGTGAGTAATTAGCTGGTACTGTGTGGTTAACTTATGTTACATTTTATATGAAACAGTAGTTTTTTAATTGGTTGTGTTACACTTTGTTTGTTTATTAGCCCTTACTGTACTGAGCTCTTGTATTATCTTGTACATCTTGGCTTAATTTTTCACTCCACTGTATACAATACCCTGCCTGGTTTGGATTTAAATAAGCATATAATTAAGAGCCTATGATTGCATAATTAATTAATTAATGTCATTATTTATTTATTATAATTAATTAATTAATATGTTTCAGATGGCAACAATTCTTTTAACCCTAACGGATGCAGTGTGTAGCTTCTCATTTCTTAAACAACCATGTAAGAAGACGTATCCCATGATCGTGGAAAAGATGTTACTGTGTTTCAGAAGGGGCAAATTATTGTCCTGCATCACGCAAAGAAAACAACTAATTCTTGGAATTGGGTTAAGAAGTGTTCAACGAATTATTAAAACCTGGAAGGAGCGTGGTGAACTGTCAACTTTGAGGGAGAAATGTGGTCGGAAAAATGGATGTTCAAAATCTTGAATGATCATGATCGGAGATCTATAAAATGCTTGGTGAAGTTACGTCGTAAAAACATCGACAGTAGAACTCATGGCTATGTTTAATAGTGAAAGTAAGAGCATTTCCACATGCACAATGCGAGGAGAACTTACAGAATAAACTACTGTGTGGCCTAATCAGTGTGAGGCTAATCAGACAAAAACAACTTCAATTTGCTAGGGAGCACAAAGATTGGACTGTGGAGCAATGAAAAAAGGTCATGTGGTCTGATGAATCATATTTACCCTATTCTAAAACGATGGGTGCATCAGGGAAGAACGAAAGCATATGAAGCGATGCACCCATCATGCATAGAGCCTACTGTACAAGGCTCTGGAGGCAGTGTTATGATCTGTGGTTGCTCCAATTGGTCAGGTCTAGGCTCAGCAACATTATGCTAAAACGAAGCATAAAACGAAGTCAGCTGAGTACCTGAGTCGTACTGAATGACCAGCTGATCCCATCAATGGATGTTTACCTTCCCTGATGGCACAGGCATATTCCAGGATGACAATGCCAAGATTCATCGGGCTCAAATGAGAAGGAGGAATCATTTTTACAAATGAACTAGCCACCACAGAGTCCTGACCTTAACCCAATTCAAAGCCTTTGGGATGTACTGGAGAAGACTTTACTGAGTGATTCAACTCTCCCATCCTCAATGCAAAGATTAGTCAAAAATGAATGCAGCTCTGGATGGAAATAAATGTTGCGTTGCACAAGGTTGACGAAACAATGCCACGCACTGTAATCAAAGCTAAAAGATGGTGAAACTAAATTTTAGAGTGTGTGACTTTTTGGCCAGGCAGTGTATATGTATGGAAATCAGGACTCACGCAGGCAGGAAATGTCTGTGATCATGAAGTAGCCACCCTCGGGCAGGAAGGGTTGTAACCCTACACTCTCCAGGCACTCGGCTAACCTGAGCCGTTTGGCCTGGAGCTGTGTGGGTAGCTGTTTGAAGTAGCTTTCCTCCGTGCCAAACAATTCATATTCCCTCTCAAAAGCCACAGCAACAGCCTCCTACAAACACAACTAGTATGAAAATGTGTCCAAAAGAAAAAACAAGCAAAAAAAAAACCCCACAAAATATGTTGCAATAGAAAAAGAACAATAAACAAAACAGATTCAAACAATTAAACATGATGAAGACTGAGTGACTCATTTAACAGGAGAGAATTTAATTCGTCAATTTATTGTTATATTACATGTATATAGTGGCCACTTCAGTTCAGACAATAGCAATCAATAGCAGAAGGAAGTATTAATTCCTCAGCTGTAGTGTGAGGCTTCTTCCACTGAGCTACTCTGTAGGCCGCTTTGTAGGAGCTGAGTTTTGAAGGCATTTGAAGGCACAGATGCTGCTTTAGTAAAGCGACTCTGTTGTGAATAACAGTCGAGTATGTTTTTTTTCTGAAAAAATCAACTGGCTTGTCTTTGTTTTCGTGATGCGACGTCTCTTAAGTGCCGTCTTAACTTGTTCGGCTTCGTACTGTCAGACGCTAATGTTTTGAGGCACACAACACACTGTGGTCTCTTCATCACCCACCGCTGTACTGGTGAATCCGAGTGCGAGATATGTCTCATCATGTTTTCTTGTCTTTCTTTTAGTTGTGACGTTTGAAGTAGATTCATCTTCTGCTTTACATTTGCAGTCTTTTCAAATCAAGAACTATGCATCACTCATTTATAATTTTACTCGGCTCCCTGCAATACTGATTCATCAATCACGTCATCTAGTGGTCTGTACCAGACCACTCGAGCAGGTACTGCGAGTCATCTTGAGGTAATAAAATCGGGGGAAGTTTATATTTTGTGTTCAATTACTTACTTATGTGGCAAGTAGTTGCATAATAAGCAAGATACTTTCACAGTGGGGTCTTGCATCACCCTGAAGAGATTTCTTTTTACATAAAAATCTGCTGACTGTCCACTATTCCTTAGCCTTGCCACACCCCCATTATTATAACTCTGTGTCCCCCAGTTTGGGAACCAACTGTATGTTCTTTTCTTGCCATATCTTTATTTAGTCAAATTATTAATTAAATTCCTTAGTGCTCTGTATATTTGTGATTCCTTGCCATCAGACACATGTAAGCACAAGTAAGCGGACTACATGGAATATGCTCTTAGGTGTGTTTTTACCTGATTAAGAGTGGGACAGTGATATAAGGAGTTCTGATGGAAGGTGCGCAGGTGTTTCAGTAGGCGTCCTGGCCCTATTGCCCAGCCCACCTTAAGCACACATAGTATGGTGTAGAAATAGAAATCAGGAAAAGCATTCACAAACAAGGCAGCCATTTTAAAGAATAACCACAACAGGTGAAACTCAGAGAACACAATTATTCTACATTGTGTTCATACACTACAGAAGGCTAAAAGCAACCTTCTACACAAAGGTATACAAAACCAAATAATTTAATAACAGCATTGTCATAGGCGTTAACAGGTGTTCACAGGTGTGTTTACCTAAACAATAATAATTCCATAGATTTAAAAGGGGGGGGGGGGTCTCCTCAACCACCCCCCGTGTGTAGCATCCACCTGGATGTGACGGCAGTGTTAGTGCGCCAGAATGCCCACCACACAGCAGCTATTAATGGAGAGGAGACAGTGATGTAACCAATTCAGGGATGGAGATTATTAGCAGGCCATGATAGTAAAGGGCCAAGGGGGGAATTTCACCAGGACTATAGGGGTTATACCCCTAAGCTTTATGAGAAGTGTCCTGGGATTTTTACTAAGCACAGAGGGTCAGGACCTCGGTTTAATGTCTCATCTGAAAGACGGTGCCGTGTTTTTTTTTATTTTTTTTTTTACAGTATAGTGTCCCCATCACTATACTGGGGCATTAGGACCCCAGACAGACCACAGGGCGAGTACCCCATGCTGGCCTCCCTAATACCACGTACAGCAGCAACCTTAGTTTTCTCCATTAAGTCTCCCATCTAGATATTGCCAGGCTCAACCCTACTTGGCTTCAGAGGGAAACCAGGTATATGATACATGTAAAAATAAATAAATAAATAAATAAATAAGAAAAAAGGTTTATTCCATTCCACCACTATTACCTTCCATCCTGTAGCACTGAAGCTCTTGCCTGCACTACCAACAGTGATGGTACGCTCCCACATGCCCGGAAGACTTGCTACACTCGAAACACAAATCATGGTAAACAATTCAGTCCTAGGATGTCAATAAAACTTTCCAGCAACCCTTATTACTGTATCATGCATAACACCCTTAATTGAAAAATCAGTTATATACACGGTATATTCATACACTATAATGTTTATGTTCTAAATGTCCCAAAATTCACAGGAATTTTTATTCTTACCTATTTTGATATGTTGTGCTCCATCATATGTAAGCCACTCATATACCTCATCACTGATACAAATAACATCATGCTTTATACACAGGTCAGCTATCATCTGTAACTCTTCCCTCTGGAAGACCTGTGGAATAAATGGAGAGATTATTCATTTTCATATTTTTATATGATTTGCAATTATTCCTGACTACCTATTAGTTTCGGTTGTTATTTTAAAGAATCCTTGATAAATCCGGTGCTTTAAGTACATAATATATGAAACATCTACTCCATTTTGAGTAACAATTAAGCTATTAAACTCTGGAAGCAAATGGGCAAAACTCACCTTGCCTAATGGATTATTGGGATTGTTAATGATGATAGCCTTCGTTCGAGAGGTAAATTTACTGGCTAGCTCTTCAGGACATAACACCCAGTCAGCACTAGACACAGCTGGACCAGTGACCTTTTGCTGTAAGATAAGTACAAGCACCCCAGATTTTTGTGGAATAATTTGTGATGAATAAATAAATGTACATTGTAACTAAAAAATGTTTCACTTGAGCCTTTGATAGTGAATACTCACAGGCTTCAGCGGGATGTAGACGGGTTTCCCTCCTGCCATTAATGTCATGGGTTCATAGCAGTCAAAGAAAGGCTCCACAATGATCACCTGGACCACAGAACAAGCATGAGAGGGGGAGAACATGAGGCTATCATGGATAATGACGTTCAAATCTGATCAATTTAATGATAAAATCAGTGGCGTATAGAAGGTATTTAGGTCACATATGTTCAGCTCAAACTATAATAAATATCACACACAAACTTACTTCATCACCCTCATCAATCAGAGCCTGAAAGGCACAGAAAAGTGTCCCATAGGCTCCCACAGAAACCAGTATCTCCTGCATGGGGTCGATTTCACGGGCCAAAATCCTCCCAAAGAATTTGGCAAGGGCCTTCACAAGACGCGGATGGCCCTGTGAATCAGATTGCATTTTTACTCAATATAACCAGATTATCCATGAATAATACAACTAAGCCTGGTTTTTATGTGCATCTGAAAGATTAGTGTGCATTTCTAGGTGCCTGTTTTTACACTTTAACTAGTATAGTTACTAAACCTTTTTTAGATTATTTACAGATTTTATTTAATTATTACTTCACAAACCCTAAAAGCAAGATAGTAAAAAAGATTATGAATGTACAAAGAAAGAAAATGTAAAAATGCTTTACAAAGGCGCGCGTGTACTGGTGCATGGAGAACCCTCCTTTGATGGCATTGCAGAGAGACTCCAAGAGGAAGCTGGGAGGAGAGAAGTCGGGGAATCCCTGACCCAAGTTCACAACCTTATACTCAGCAGCTAGCTTTGTAAATTCCACCCTAGCAGATAAACACAAATAATTACAACAGATAAATAATTCACAACATGCCACTGCTTTCAGTATGGTTCATTTGGGCTATCTACAGTGGGGGAAATAAGTATTGGACGCATCAACATTTTTTTCAGTAAACATATTTCCAATGAGGTTATTCACATGCAATTTTCACCAAACATCAGTATTAACTCAAGAAATACAGAAGTATAAACAATTCACAACATTAAAGTCCATAAATAAAGTTAGATGTAATAAAGTGGAATGACACAGGAAAAAAGGATTGAACACTCTAAGAAAAAGCAGTTCTCCAAGTCAAGGTAAGGCAAGGAACCAGCTGAAATCTGTAAGTAATTATACCCCCTATCTTTGCAAATTAATATCAGCTGGGTTAGTAAATAAAAAGGCTTTTCGTTACCAAGGTGTCACACAAGAAACATCTTATGATGGGTAAAAGCAAAGAGCTCACCCAAGACCTTTGCAACTTTATTGTTGAAAAACATATTGATGGAATCGGATACAGATGTATTTCAAAACCTCTGAATCCTCCAGTAAGCACCACTGGGGCCATTATCCGCAAGTGGAAGCAACATCACTTCTTCATCAACCGGCCATGCACAGGAGCTCCTCGCAAGATTTCTGACCAGGGAGTCAGAAGAATAGTCAGAAGAGTAGCCCAAGAGCCAAGGACCATTCGGAAAGAGCTCCAGAAACACTCAGAGGCAGCAGAGAAAACAATAGGCAATGCACTCCACTGCTAACGCTCACCACACAAGACTCCATTACTAAAGAAAAGGCATGTCGAAGCTTGTTTAAAGTTTACTACAACTCATTTGGACAAGTCTATGAAATACTGGGAGAGTGTGGTGTGGTCAGACGAGAGCAAAATTGAACTTTTTGGCTGTTATATTACACGCCATGTTTGGAGAAGAAATGGCACTGCACACCACCCTTAAAACACTATACCAACAGTGAAGTTTGGAGGTGGAAGCATCATGGTGTGGGGCTGTTTTTCATCACATGGTACTGGCAGACTTCATATAATTGAAGGAACGATGAATGGAGCCCTTTACTGGGAGATTCTTGAGAAGAATCTGCTGCCATCCACCAGGATGATGAACATGAGACGTAGGTGGAGCTTCCAGCAGGACAACGATCCAAAGCATACAGCAAAGGAAACTCTCAATTGGGTTCAGAGAAAAGAAAAATCAAGGTGTTAGAATGGCCCCATCAATCACCTGACTTGAATCCAATTGAACAAGATTAAAAAACAATATGTTTAGAAGAATGGGCCAAAATCACACCTGAATACTGCGTCCCATTAATTTCTTTGTGCAGGAAGCGTCTTGAAGCTGTCATTACAAACAAAGGCTCCTCCACTAAGTATTAAATACATTTCAGTTAGCGTGTTCAATACTTTTTTCCTGTGTCATTCCTCATCATCACACATAACTTCATTTTTGGACTTTAATGTTTGGATTTCTTTATATGTGTGGATTTCTTGAGTCAATACCAAAGTCTGGTGAAACATTTCATGTGAATAACCTCATTGGAAATATATTTACTGAAAAATGTTGACGCACTCAATACTTATTTCCCCCACTGTATGTCTATGGGAGAAATCTGAGTATTCAGTTAACTAAAGCTTTAACTAATATTGACATTTGTACATAAGAAACCCTACAGTCAGCTACAGATTTATTGGCACCCTTGGTTAAGCTAGATAAAGGAGGTTATGAAAAATGTCTGTGGTTAATTAATCTCACACTAAATACACAAAAATGTACTTGCCTGCATTAATCAGGCAGTGGTTCTGAAAAATATCTACATGTCTGAAAACGTCCATATTCACTGTTAGGACAATAATTAAGAAGTTTAACACAATCAGAACTGTAATAAACCTGCTTGAAAAAGGCGCAAGTGTATATGTGCAGTGAGGAGGATAGTTATTTAGGTGAAAATTATGGCCTTTTTAAATATAATTCACCGAGGGTATTTTTTTAAATTATAGAGCTGAGTGTAATGGAAACCCCAGACAATATTAAATGCCCTATTTATAAAACCGGCACAACAGTAGCTTATAAATTGTAATTTTCTTTTAGCCTCCTTTATGAAAATGTGCTTAAACCCTTCTGAACATTTGGATGGAAAATTACCTGCTAACTTACACCACTCTAAATAGCAAAGCAGGAGGCATCTGCCATCCCTTCAGACATACAGTTTCTTCAACTGATGATAACATAGGAGAAAACATTTCACTGGTTCTGACCTGTAACCCCATTCAAATGTTTACACCCATACAGATACTACAACATAACTCCCCATTGTGACACACAGGTTTGTTTTTATCTTGTAGGCCAGCAAGTACAATGTCAGTGGTCAAAAACTGTTATTCTAGTTGATCTGTTTGTGTTATACAATGCTGATTCCCAAATACACCACCATAGTACCTACTGACCTCCTGGTAATCGACCAGTGAAAAGTACTATATGGACATACTAAGGATAAAACCGAGGATAATTTAAGTAACTGCATAACTGTGTGCTGAACTGGACATAGTTCAGTAGCATGCAGCGTTGAACATAATCCAAAAGTGCAAAAAAGGTTTGTGAGCATGTAGGATAAATGTGTTGGTGTGCAATTGGAGCAAATCGACATGACGAGAGCTAGAAATGTGCATGAGAGGTAAAAGAAACAGTGATCCAAATAACAGGCTTATTATATGTTAACTGAAGGTAGAGTCAGGATCGAGTAAATCGAGTACTTCATCCAAAACCAAATGCACACTTTGGACATACTGGAGCATCTTGAGCAAACCTGAAAAAAAAAATGCTAGTAAATATTTACCACACATTCTTGTCCACATTCTCAAGCCTTCGTGCATGCAACTGCCGGGACATGTTTGTCTGCGGGGAAAAGGCACATGAGAGGTTACGGCCTTAAAAAAAATAAATTACAGCTGTTTAAGAATCATACATTATGAAGTTACATCTTTGATGCTTAAGCCCAATTTAATTTAGCACTTAGCACTATTAAACAACTACATTATTTACACAGAAACTCGCGCAAAATCAAGGAAACTCCAAAATATTCAGAGGTGCTTTGAAATTTTTGAAAATGACCGCAGAGTGTCTACAGATTTGAGCCAAGATTCTTCATGTGACGTGATCACAACACGCATTCAGGCAAAGCCCCCTTCAATTCACGTGAGTCAAACATGAGTACAGCTTAAAGGTCTTATTTACCAACAAACATTGTCACCTGATAGGAGTTTTTTGTGTGTGCCTGAAACACATTTCTGAATGGTTAAATGCATGTTTCTTATATTCAGTTTTGAAAATGATAACGTTAAAACGTTTCGTGTTTAAGAGCAACACAGGCTAAACAGCACTGCAATCATGAACTCAAGCTTAAAGTCACTTGAAGTCTTGCAGGTTTGATAACTCATTAAGGGTATTTAATTGTCTGTGTAGGTTGTTTGCAATGTCATGCGAATCGCCGCTTTCTGTAGAAATGGATTTGGTCACATTTTACTAGTGCAAAGTACCAGACTCGCCAACAAAATCAGCTTGCAGGACTAACGGGTAATTAAATAATGGCAACTTGAAGTAAAATAATAATAATAATAATAATAATAATAATAATAATAATAATATATTACAATATAGTTATGAGTGCTGGATCAATTTCTATTGGGATTGAGTTTAGAAAACATTGGAGAAGCAGTGGTTCTCAAAGTGGGGTCTGTGAAGCATAACCAGGGTCCATGTTGTTTTGTTGGTGTTGTTTATTTGGACTGTCCACTGAAACTGAATTTGTTTAATAAAATCTTAATTACACAAAACAAGTCGGTCTATAAATCATATCGGCTTGGACCTACCGTGTTGTGTTCTGCTGGAGGAAAGTTCATGAATATAAACCCCTATAGCTCCAATAAACAGACCAAACAGTATTGTTCACATTTAAATAATAATTATGTCATTTAATTTACAGTTAAAGAGCTCTCTGGCTACAAACAGTCTGAAAAGCCCTGGATTAAAGCACAAACATTTTTGCTTAACAAAATATTTGATTTCTTCAGCAAAATAAAGTGCAGCTGGAAAAAAAAGAAGAAGAAGAAAAAAGGACAGCATTGTTGACAGCAGTGACTCTGATACTGATACAGACACTGTACACACCATCTTGTGTAATTTTATATAATAAAAGTCTGGGAGTAGACACATTTTCTCCGTTGTAACTAACCTTGTTCTGCCAGATCGTAGGAATGACCGGTGATTTCCAAACTGCAGCACTGTTTACCAGCACTCTCCTAAACATCCCAGGATGCCATTTACACCTTCAAAGAAAGTATAACATAAATACGTATAACAGAAATACAACACTTTTTAATTATATAACATTCAAGTTCTCACCAACGACCAAAATATCCGTTTCATATAAGCTTATATTACATTCTTTATATCCTTAAAAAAAAACTCTCAGTGCACTACACATTAACCGGATAGTTTCTGATACAGACTTTTAGCCTGACTGCTAATGAATTCTAATACAAAATCTGAAAATAACGCTGTTTTTAAAAGTTATAATTAAGATTTAATATAGCCGGTATGACGAGACGGTTACCGAAGCAGTTAATCGCTTTTCCGCATTACACTGTTGCTGACTTTCATTCCTTCAGTCAGCTGCTGGAGCTGGCTCAATCCCAAACGCCTCCTTTCTCCCTTTATTGAGGGCACTACATGTGGTAAGTGGTGTTTTTACACTGTGTAATGCACTACGGGACTAATAAGAATCCAGAAGTCGTTTAGATTCACACGTTGAACCCTGACCTTTGAACCGGTGTAGGCGGAGTCTGTCATTTTTAGCTTTTATTATTACTTTTTTAAATTTATTTATTAATGAAATAACAGTAAGGAATACAAAGTCATACAAAAATACTTGAATTTATAAAATAGCAAAATCAAAATTCTGCATCTCATTAAAAATCAATCATACATCAGTGGTTCTCAACCAGCCCTATGCGGGCACAAAATTTTTTTTAGAATTCACAGACAAGGCATTATTTGGGTCCTCTGTGTATTTGATTGCTTTTCAAATAGGATGTGCATAAATGAAAAACCCCACGTTCCCTCTCCCTGTATTTTCTTTTTGCTGTGGAGAGGCGGAGCTTAGCTGCCTTTTATCTAGCTGTCAGTGCAGACCAGTGATGCCAACTTAGCGACTTTTCAGACCCCTTTAGCGGCTTTGTTTAAATAAATAAATAAAAACGCCTGGCGACTTTTTGGAAAAACCTTAGTGACTTTCCAAATAGCCCCAGTACTGTCCTGCAAGTGCGAGGTCTTGCTCTCCCGCTGCACTCACACCTCTCACCGCATCTGCTCTGTTCAGTGAGTCTGTTCAGTGGTCTGAGAGCCGGAGATTTAACAATGTCCTGGATAACGAGACACGCCCTTTGTCCCAATTTACATCATTCGTATGCGAATGTTTTTAGATGCAAAATAGTCCTCGTTATTACAACCTAGTTCTCTTGTTCAAAGTAGTTATAGTGTTCAGAAACATTTTTGATCATTCATGTTCCATACCTGTCCGTTATATAGTTTTATAAAAGTTATTTAAAAAAATCACAAGTTATGAAATTATTATTAAAAAAGTACAAAAACACAAAAGCAAAAAAACTATCTATCTATCAAAAACATATTATATAGATAGATAGATAGATAGATAGATAGATAGATTTTAGAACAGGTAACCATTATACCTGGTCTCCTCCACTATGGGGGGGGGGGGGGGCGTGCCACATGATAGGGAAGGCTTGGGGGGTCTTTAGTTGCAAAAGGTTTAGAACCTCTGATCTAATACATCAATTATCCTTTTCAACAGCCGAGATGTCTTAACAGCTTTATGATTGTTCTGTATTGACATTAGAGAATCGTAGAAAATCTTTACGTCAGTGGAAAATAGTCTACCATTTGGTACAGTTAACATATACTTTGCTTTATGTATATGATATTTCCCAAATAAAGAAAGAATTTTAATTATATTGCTCATTTTCAATAAACCAGTATCACACTCCATAAACAAAACCATTATATCAGTTATAGTGACAAACTTGATAACAATTCAAAAAGAAACAAAGAAATTTGGGACCAGAATAGTTTGGTATAATCCATCCATCCATCCATCTTCTACCGCTTACTCCTTCTTCAGGGTTGCGGGGGAACCTGGAGCCTATCCCAGGGAGCATTGGGCGCAAGGTGGGGTACACCCTGGACAGGGTTAGTTTGGTATAATAACAACTGAAAATAAATGTAAGATTGTTTCTGAGTCTTCTTACAAAAACAGCATAATGGTGAAAACCCTTCTTTAAACTTACTAATAAAATCATTACATGGATAATATCTATTTATTATTTTAAAGTTTCTTTGACTTTATTAGGAATTACATGTTTATTTAGATTTTGAAAAGAAAAGGAAAGATAATCCTGTTTCCTCTCCATCAGTGCTTTAAGTGAAATGCTTTTTTTCTTTGCTTAAGGTTTTTCTAATATAAAGGTTATTCATTTTTTTTATCCCTGATTGAAAGGCAGTGAGATCTGGTGGAGAACCAATTATAGGATTATACATCTTATCATTTTTAACAAGGTGAAGTATTTTTGGGGAAATACAATGAGTTGTAAATATTCTTTTGAGGATACATTTATCCCAAAATTATTAACAAATTCAGTGTAATTATATAGGTTACCTGAATGATTTATTAAACCTGTAGGCAAAATTATACCTTTGTTAAACCAACTGCTTCAGAAAATCAGTCTTCAGTCTTGTTTTTGAATAATATATATTGATTATTCCAAATAACACAGGAGTCGGGAGAAAATTGTCTTTGTAGACTAATTTCTACGCATCCAAAGCTTGTTTGTGAAAGTTAGACAACTTAATTGGGAGTTTGGTGCATTTAAAATCACAGGTGAGTAAAAAATTAAGACCACCACTTTTTTTTTTTAAAGATGGGATTAAAGAACCATGGGAAATTGTTCTCATAAAGACAGTGCTTGATCCAGTTAATTTTAAATATATTATTAATAGTGTTAAAATCTAAAACATTTAATCCTGATTCCAAGAGTCACCCTGGCTCCCAATTGACATATTATATATTACCCACAACTCCTTGTGCAAGGGAGGAGGAGCTTATTGTGACCGTTTGTCTCAAGTATGTATCACTGCAGCCCGGAGACCTTCAAGTGGGAGGTACTTACCGCCAAGTGCTTATGCTACAAGTAGGCGGGGTTTCACAAATGGGCGGGATTTAGGTGAAATCCGGACGTGATGGCAAGTATGCGGAAATCCCCAATCGCGCCGAGGTGCTCGGTGATAAATGATGACAGGAAGTAGCGACACTAGTGAAAAACACCGATTTAAAACTAAATATTGACACTCTTTATAGTGCTTTTAATTCAGTTTCTTACAGCTTTGTCGTTATTGTATGCAAGTCCAATGCCATTCTATTTGAAGTTAGACTTAAGTTTATATAATAGCTTTCTAATATTAAATATTAATTTTAAAATTCAACCGTATCAAGACAGAAACAAACTTAAAGCGAGATATAACTGCACTTAATGAGGTGAATGTGTAACAAGATTATAAACAACAATTTTTTATTGCTCGATGATTTTGTTTTTAGGTCAACTGTTCCTTCACAACAAAATCTACAAAATATGTACAAGTTACTCAGAAATAAGAACGAAATGTTACATATATTTACAGTCTAAAGTGATAAAAGGTGCCATGCATTTTCTCTGCATTTACAATGAATAATACACTTCTGACATTGTCTCTGGTTCAGGAGCGGCTCGACACTATAAATGCGACACTGCGAATTTTCTGTATTATATATTCTTTATTCTAATATTTTTATATACTGGATGCTTGATTTCCATGAGCTGTAGGCCATAATCATCAAGATTAAAACAAAAAAGGCTTGAAATATTTCACATTATGTGTAATGAAGCTAGAATATATCCAAGTTCCACTTTTTGAATTCAATTACAGGGGAAAAGTGAACTTTTCGACGATATGCAGATAGATATATATATATATATATATATATATATATATATATATATATATATATATATATATATATATATATACCTGTACTTAATCCTTTTTAAACTCAAAATGCCTTTGGAGGAGAAACACAAAGCACACATTAGCCAATCAATGTACAAATGACACAAAGTTAAACCTAGAAACACAGCATGAACCAGTGGAGCATTATAGACTTGAAACAGTCCATTAGAAATCATTCCTTTAAGTGTGTAATGGTTTACACAACATTATTTTTATTATGCTATTGATGAGACTTGGTATAAGGCACTGCCTGTATAGTGTAATTGTCAAGCTAATATTATATAATTGATTTTAACACTCCTACTGACCTCCTACTAGGCCCGACATCCCTTTATTACGGTACAACATTAATGAATCTGCTGTTATAATTAATCAAGGCAAGGCCATCAAAATAGAGAGGAAAATGTCACCCATAAACCAATGCACCAACTTTTCTGCAGTATGAGCTGATTGCCCCATACATTTTAAGTCATGTTTTGTGCCTCGTAAAGTGCCTTCATAGTGAAATTGATTCCAAAATTATACCACATTTCGAATCACAGTAGATTCACACCAAAAGACAAACATTGAAAAGTAAACAACAAAACAGTATTTATTGAACTACAAAGCTATAGAAAAAGCTGATGGACCAACTCTCTCTCACAAACAGAAAATTTAATGACAGAAAGATAGGTGGTAAGACAAATGCATACAATCAATTCCATCATTATTTCCAAAACACCATATATTTTCATATTTTTGTATTTTTCCTACTTAACAGATAATGATCAAGTTATTCAGTGAGGTATCGATACCACTATTACAAATAAGAGTTTGGCTTAACGTAGCCAACATTCATATTTACATTGAATCAGGGCATAACTTCACAAATTGGAAACCCAGTTTAGAGTTCGTCTTTTTCTTACATTTCACCTAAACGCAATCATTTCTCTTAGTTCATTTATTTACCTCTCCTTACACAGCAGCCTTCTTTAGATCCTCAGGCAGCACCCTGCCTTTCTTCCTGATTCTCTGTTTACGCTTCTCCATCTTGTTCTGCTTGAATTTCTGTATATTTTTGCGTCTTTTATCTTGCCTCTGCTGCATCTTCTCCAGCACTTGCTGACTCCTTTCAGCCCATTTCTTCTTCCTCTGTGTCTTCATTTTCTCCTTCCTCTTCAAGGAAGCACGCAGAAGGTCTTCATTGTCTTTGATCTTCAAGCCCTCGGCCTTGTAGAGGACGTTAGTCCACCGCATTTTCTCTTCTTCCTTCTTGGCTTTCTTTTCATCCTTTTCTCTCAGCTCCTCAAGACGGGCCTTCCTAGCTTCCACTCGGGACAAAAGCTGTTTGACGTTCCTGCCTGTGAGGGGAGTGAGCCCTCTTTTTGCCTTCCTTTTCTTCTTCTCCTTTAACTGTGTTGCTTTGTCCACATACTCCTCCCCTACTTCTACCTTGTTGAAGACGATGGTGTTTGTGTCCATTTTGGCAGGTTTGCTTCCTGTAGAATCACTCTGAGGCACGGGTGCCGGTTCTGTTTCATTTTCTACTTTGACCTCTATGGAAGCACTCTCCGCTAACTTCTTCATGCGGAATTCTTTCCGTTTCCTCTTCTTTCGCTCCCTCTCCTGTTTTCGTTTTGCTCGACGTTTCTGCACTTCCTCTGAGGAGGGATCTTTTGGAGTGCCCTATGTAAAAATAAATAAATAAATAAATAAATAAATAAAAAAAATGATTCAAGGCTTAAGACACACTAATTATACATACATACACTACATATACATACATACACACATACATATACATATATATACACATACATACATACTGTGCTGTGAAATTATTTCAGATATTCAAGCAAAAAACAAACAAAAACATGATAATTAATTGAAGCAAAAAAGTTATCCAATACCAATAGGGACTGTTTGAAAATGCAATTTGCCCCTGTAGTTATTAATTCCCTATGTATATGAAGCTGCATTCATAATGGGGTTCAGCTGGACTAGACACAACCAGACCTGATTACTGCAAACCCTGTTCAATCACATCAACACTTAAATAGAACTTTTTCAACAATGAATGAATGCCTTTTATTGTCACTATACACATGTACAATGAAATTAAGAGCCACTCCTTTTTTTGTTCTGTGCCAACATGTACATTAATTAAACAAGAAGAATAAACAAGATAAATAATATAAATAAACAGATAAATAAACAAGATAAATAAACAAGATATTGGGGCAACATGAAGTTGGTTAAAAGGTCTTATGCAGTAACACACTATGCCAAAGTTGAAAGAAATTCCAGAAATGATGAGGATGAAGGTGATTGAAATACATCAGTCTGGGAAGGGTTACAAAGTTAGTATTTCAAAGGCTCTGGGACTCCAAAGAACCACAGTGAGAGCCGTTATCTCCAAAGGGAAAAAACTCTGCACAGTAGTGAACCTTCTCAGAAGTGGCCAACCTTCCAAAATTCCTCCAAGAGCACAGTAGCTACTCATCCAGGAAGTCACAAAAGAGTCAAGGACAACATCAAAAGGACCTACAGACCTCTCTTGCATCAATAAAGGTCACTGTTCATGACTCCACTATCAGATAGACACTGGGCAAAAATGGTATGCATGGAAAAGTGGCGAGGTGAAAACCACTGCTAACCCAGAAGAACATTAAGACTCATCTGAATTTTCCCAAAACACACCTTGTGATCCTCAAACCTTTTGGGAGAATGTTCTGTAGACTGATGAGGCGAAAGTGGAACAGTCTGAAAGGCAGGGTTCCCGTTACATCTGGCGTAAACCAAATGCAGAATTCCACAAAAAGAACATCATACCTATGGTCAAGCATGGTGGTGGAAGTGTGATGGTGTGTGGATGCTTTGTTGCTTGAGGGCCTGGGCAACCTGGGAAACATGAATTCTGCTCCCTACCAGAAAATCCTAAAGGAGGATGTCTGGTCTTCAGTCCATAAGTTGAAAGTCAAGCGCAACTGGATTATGCAGCAAGACAAATGATCCAAAGCATAGGAGTAAATCCTAGTCCTAGAAGTAAGTGAAAGACTGATCACCAGTTATCGGAAGCGTTTGGGTGCAGTTATTGCTGCTAATGGTGGCACAACCAGACTTTAATTAGTTTTTCACATTGGTGACCAGTGTAAGTGTATCGTGTGTTTACTCAGGTTGCCTTTGTTTTATGTTGTATTTCGTTTGAAGATCTAAAACTATTTAGTAGGAGATGTACACAAAAACAGAAGAAATATATATACAAAAAATAAAAATAAAATGTCTCTCACAATTTCCGCTAAGACATTTTGGTGCCGGCCAACATGTCTGGGAACGATTAAGTTTACCGGACAAACTGGAAAAAATCCGGTCATCTCATTTTGGTGTTTCTTAACATTTAGTACCATGTTTTGGACTATGCATAATATATGCGATTGTTGCAGCGGTGGCGTGGTCGAGCGTCAGCTGTTAGCCTGAATTTCCTTGTGTGGGTCTGTTTCTGCTTTCAGAGCCGACCAGTACAGAGACGTGTTTGTGTGTGTGTTGTTGAATCGGTCCGCTAAAAAGCAAAAGTAATAATGGAGAGAAATGTGAAAAGACTCATTTAGCACTGACAGATACCTTACTTAGGTGTGCAATTGCGAACGTACCTTGTCTAATGTCTGCTTCGTGTTAATATTTTTACCGGACATCGAGTCTGACAATTTTTTATTTTATCGGACATTTTAAATTTATTACGGTCAAAAACCAGTATTTACCGGCTAACATACACTCAGATTATATATATATATATATACACATACATACATACATACATACATACATACATACACACACACACACACACACACACACACACACACACACATACATACACACCAGCAAGGCAATTGTTTTGTTTTTTTCTACAATGAATACATTTGGGTTTGAGATCAAAAGACATATGACACGATAGATCAGAATTTCAGCTTTCATTTCCTGATATTTATATCTATGATGTGTTAAACAACTTAGAACATGGCATCTGTGGTGGCTGACCACCCAACTTTTAGGTGAGTGAAAGTATTGGAACAGATAGTCTTAAAGTAACCAATACTATTTGGATGCATATTCCTTGCTTGCAATGACTGCATCAAGCCAGCCATTGACCCACTGACATCACCAAACTGGGGGTTGGGGGGTAAAATGCTGCTCAATTTGGTTAAGGTCTAGTGACCAGTCTAAAACCTTCCACTCAGCGCTCAAACCAAGGGTAGACATTGAGAGCTATTAATTGTTTAAACAATCTAACAGGGTACACCTGTAAGACAGATATTCAAATATTTTTGATCATTTGACAAATGGGTGAGTTCAAATAAAAGGTGCCAGTTTCTAAGCTGTTTAATCCATCTAGATCTAAATACCAGGAAATGAAAGCTGCGATTCTGATCTATCGTCTCATATTCACCTGTTGATTTCAAACACAAACGTCTTGTGTATAGCAAAACTCCAGAAATTGGCCTTACCGTTGAAATACTTTTGGAGGGGACTGTATATAATAATTCCAGAATGTCAAAGCTTAAAGGAAACCTTCACCCTAAAACATATTCCATTGAAATATTTGTTATGTGCTTAGTATTTTTGGTACTAATTTGTTGGTTGGGGCTGTATTATTCCTGTGAGAGGGATAACAGTTTTGCTGCAGCTGTTAAACATAAGGGATAACAGCTTTTTTCATTATACACTATTCTACTTGTGCACCATTCAAGATCATGTTAATTATAAAGATTAATATGCAAGTCGTTTATGGAGGATTGTTCCTTTAATTTTCATTCCTTAATTGTAAAACAATGGTTTTCCAGTTTGAGACTTCCTCCTGGTTTACATACCTGTGCGCGAGACGCCTCAATCTTCTCATGAAGTCTTTTCTTTAAAATATCCACCGCATTAAACTCCTCTGACTTTGTACCTTCGAAGTGAAACATGTTAATAAATATACGAAAGCACATAATTTACCAGGAATTTTTCTGATTCATTCAGATTTGCGCTTGTGGTTTACCTTCAGTCTTCTGTTGCATCTTTACTCGTTTCCCACGCTGAACTTTGACCTGGACAGCATTCTGTACAGCTGTACCGCTTTGCTTCTGTGCTGGTTTATGAATACTTGTTGGAGTTGGCTTCCTGTAATTTGTGTTCATATTACGTCCTTTTCCAGGCTCCCAGTTGTTCTTTTGCTTCTTCTTGTGTGGACCAGCTTCACAGTCACTTCTGCCTTGAAATGGAACTGAAAAATAAAAATTGTAATTTTCCTGGGGACCTATACAGTGTTCATTCCTAGCCAATAGTACTGTCTGTACTCTCCAAATTCAGATCTTTATTGGAAAGGGTTTAAACAATGTTTTTCATACTTGTTCAATGAACCATAAACAATTATTGCAGATGCACCTGTGGAACAGTCCTTAAGACACTAACAGTTTACAGGTGGTTGGCAATTAAGGTCACAGTTACAATAACTTAGGACACTACAGAGACTTTTCTACTGACTCTGAAAAACACCAGAAGAAAGATGCCTATGGTTCCTGCTCACCTGTGTTAACATGCCATAGGCCTGCTGCAGGGAGGCATGAGGACTGCAGATGTGGCCAGAGCAATAAACTGCAATGTCTGTAATGTAAGATGCCTAAGACAGTACTACAGAGAGACAGGAAGGACAGCTGATCGTCCTTGTAGTGGAAAATTACATGTAACCATGTCTCGTCCCCTCAGACGTGATTGAGAACTTGCAAATGCCTTGGTGGAAGAGTGGAGTAACACCTCACAGCAAGAACTGACAAATCTGGTGCAGTCCATGAGGATGAGATGCGCTGTAGTACTTAAAGCAGCTGGAAGCCACCACATACTGACTGTTACTTTTGATATTAGGTTGAACATTATTCTGAAATTGTTCCATAAATTGTAGACGCAGATTTTCACAGATTGGTGAACCTCTGCCCATCTTTACTACTGAAAGACTCTGCCTCTCTAAAATACTCTTTAAACCCAATTGTGTTACTGACCTGTTGCCAATGAACCTCCAGCTGTTTCTTTTCAGTAACACTTACTTCTCCAGCCTTTTGTTGCCCTGTCCCAACTTTTTAAAGACGTGTTGCGGCCATCAAATTCAAAATGACCTTTTCTTTTTTTTCTTAAAATGGTACATTTACTCAGTTTAAACACTTGATATGTTTTCTTTGTTCTATTCTGAATAACATATGGGTTTATGAGATTTGCAAATCATTGCATTCTGTTTTTATTTACATGTTACACAGCGTCCCAACTTCTTTGGAACTGGGGTTGTATGTAAACATTTAAGCATTAAGTGATTCCATACCATAGCCTCTCTTCTTGGGCTTCTGATCCTCAGAATGCCATCTTTTGCGGGTAAACTTCTCCAGGTATTCATATTTGGCAACGAGGCTGGACATCTTTGGAGACTGAACTGTAAATAAAATTACACGTAACACAATAACACAATGTACGTTTGGCCTTACTTTAGAGATACAAGCCGACATGCATCTGATATTCACAAACATTGTTATTTACCGAAAATGCAACAATAAAATGATCTTAAAATTAAATGTATTGTTACTTACCTGCTTTGAAGTTTAGAAAGATCCTCCAGTAACTGTAAATGTACTTCTATATGTTCCGTATTGGATGAGTGAGCAGTCTGTGGTTACATTACTTATCCCTTTAGATCAAACATTTAAATCGTAGCAAATTCTGAAACTTAGAGCAAACCATAAACATTATGGGATGCAAAACATAATATAAAATAAAACAACGTGCCTCTGCAGTAACTTTCAGCTCAGACACGTGTGTTTACAGCGCGCATGCGCAAATTTCCTGACGTCCCGGAAATAGTTACACTGAAAACAGTCCCTTTAACACACACGCTTTAGAGGCTAATATGGGTGTTTGTTGACCTACTGCTTATTAAATTAAGTTTAAAAAGATCCATAAGAACCCGTTGAAGATTTCACGTTAAAATATCTGGTGTGTAATCATGAGCAGTTTCAAATTTATGCTGACGCTGTGCAATTACAGCCGCAGGATCATTCGGAATAATGTAAGTCTCTTTTCATTAGTTATGACACTGAGCAACTGTCAATATTTTGATAAACATACTCTAGCTATGAAAACTTTGGGCGGCTATTAATCATTCAAACTTTTCCTGTAGGAACCTTTAACCCCTGTGTTCTGTTTTTACTTAAAGTGGAGCCATAAGTTGTGTCCCAAATGACATACTATACACTTATACTATACACTATACACTTATTCTATGCACTATACACTTATACTATACACTGTACATTATACATTTATACTGTACACGATACACTTATACTGTACACTGTACATTATACATTTATACTGTGCACTATACACTTATACTGTACACTATACACTTATACTATACACTGTACATTTATACTGTACACTATACACTTATATATGTACTATACTTACTCACTTATTCTATGCACTATACACTTATACTATACACTTATACACTAAACAATTATACTATACACTTATATTATACACTGTACATTTATACTGTACACTATACACTTATACTGTTCACTATACATTTATTCTATGCACTATACACTTATACTGTATACTATACACTTATTCTATGCATTATACACTTATACCATACACTTATACACTAAACAATTATACTGTACACTATACACTTATACTATACACTGTACATTTATACTGTACACTATACATTTATACTGTACACTGTACATTTATACTGTACACTTATTCTATGCACTATACACTTATACACTAAACAATTATACTGTATGCTATACACTTGTACTGTACACTATACACTTATACAATACACTGTATACTATACACTTATACACTACACACTTATACTGTACACTATACACTTATACTGTACACTATACATTTATTCTATGTAGTATACACTCTGCCATCTAGTGCATGAATTTTGTAAGAGTAGTATTGTCTTAAATGGCACAATTTCGGTATTGTACTAACCAGAACTATATGCTGCTTCCCGGTTGAGGGCAAATAATATGGGATGAAATTAGTCTCAAAATTATTAACAAATGCGTGCACAATTATGCATGAGGTAGCACCTGCCTACTTGTGCTTGATTTGAGAGCAAGTGCTACTGGACGTTTTTGGCATCCTCCCAAAGAAACCCAGACACATCGATAGCTGTGATGTGCAGCAAAAGGTTGTTGAGCTTCACAAAATAGGAAGTGGCTATAAGAATATAGCAAAAGCATTGAAAATGCCTGTTTCCACCATCAGGGCAATAATTAAGATAATAATTAAGTTCCAGTCAACTGGAAATGTTATGAATCAACCTGGAAGAGAACATGTGTCTATATTGTCTCGACGCACTGTGAGGAGGATGGTTCGAGTGGCTGAAAAATCTCCAAGGATCACAGCTGGAGAATAGCGGAAGTTAGTTGTGTCTTGGAGTCAGAAAGTCTCCAAGACTACAATCCGAATTCACCTACATCACCACAAGTTGTTTGGAAGGGTTTCAAGAATAAAACCTCTACTCTCATCCAAAAACAAACTCGAGCGTCTTCAGTTTGCCAGACACTACTGGAACTTCAAATGGGATCGGGTTCTATGGTCAGATGAAACCAATATACAGCTTTTTTTTTTTTGATCATAGAATTTTTATTGGAAATTTGTATTTTACACATTATAACACCACGCCCAACAACCCCAACAAAACAACCACAGCCAAAACCAAAATAGAGCTTTTTGTCAATAAACACCAGAGGTGGTTTGGTGCACACAGAGAGGTAGCCATTTGGAAAAGTACCTCATGTCCACGGTTAAATATGGTGGTGGCTCTTTAATGTTTTGGGGCTGTTTTTCTGCCAGAGGACCTGGACATTTTGTTAGGATACAAGGCATCATGGACTCAAAATCAAATATCAACAGATATGAAATGAAAACCTGACTGTCTCTGCCAGAAAGCTTAAAATGGGCCATGGTTGGATCTTCCAGCAGGACAATGATCCAAAACATACATCAAAATCAACACAGAAATGGTTTACTGACCACAAAATCAAGGTCCTGCCATGGCCATCCCAGTCCCCTGACTTGAAACCCATAGAAAACCTGTAGGCTGAACTGAAGAGGAGAGTCCACCAGCGTTTGAAGGATCTGGAGAGATTCTATAAGGAATGGTCTCAGATCCCTTGCCATGTATTCTCCAACCTCATCAGGCATTATAGGAGAAGACTCAGAGCTGTTATCTTGGCAAAGGGAGGTAGCACAAAGTATTGACTAAAAGGGTGCCAATAATTGTTGCACACCTATATTTAACAAAGATTTTTTTTTGATAAACCTGTGTTTTGTTTGAAATTGTTTGGTATCCATGAGAGCAGAGTATTTTTGTGAATTTTATTAACAAAAGACCAAAAGGTTAAACAATAAAGACAAAAAATTTTCACAGCCTTCTTTGGTCATATTTACCAAGGGTGCCAATATTAGTGGAGGGCACTTTGTATACATATACATATATGATATGTATGTGTGTGTGTGTGTGTGTGTGTGTGTGTGTGTGTGTGTGTGTATTTCTCTTTGCCAAGCCTTTGTTTAGACCTGATTAATACTTCAATCAATACATTTGGTTGTATAATATTAGCTATATCCACATCAACACTTTCAACAAGATAAGAAATTTTATAAATGCAATTGCTCAGCTTAAGCTTCAAGTTAATTTAAAACCCGTACGATAGTGTATCTTTGCTTGTTTGTTTTTATATGTATCGCTTTTTGTCATAGAATCTATATTTCCACATAATTGTTGGGCATTGTACCTTGACATTGTACAAATGTTGCCTGAAAATAAAACTATGAAAAAGGTGGGGGTTTTTTATTTTATATTTAGCCTATGGAATGTCCATTGCATCCGTTTTATAAAATCTATTGTAATTTTTTTAAAATTTGTTTACATTTCTTCACAGTCCATATTTTTGTTTTTCTAGGCTCAAACACTCACTCCCACAAGGAATCTTTTCCACAGGTCACGACAGGATCTCCTTAAACATGAGCATGGTAAGAATAGCTATCTGGACAATGGTCCTGTTCTTTGCCTTGTGATTGTTTTTTTTTTTCTTCTTCTTCAGGTTGTCTTACTGTTACTATCTGTTTAGAGAGGCATAAGAAGTGTTTTTGTAACACTGTAGGTCCAGGTCTAAAAGTTTGTGTGTGACAGTAAATGGTCTGTTCACTAAGGCGGCACAATATCCAGTCCAATTACATTTTATTTGAAGAGTGCTTTTAACAATAGACATTGTCACAAATCAGCTTTTCAGAAATCCGAACGTAGATTTACATCCACAATGAGCAAATCAGAGGCGACAGTGGCAAGGACAAAGTCCCTGAGACTTTAAAAGGAACCAGAATCGAAAGGCAGCCTGTCTTCTTCTGTGTGACATCAGAGAGTAACATTATAAATCATTACTCTTCTACAATTATAAATCTTGTATGGTAGCACTACTTGTATTGTTCTCGGCTTGATATATCGCTATTTCCTCATTTGTAAGTCGCTTTGGATAAAAGCGTCTGCTAAATTAATAAATGTAAATGTACAACTGTAAACTATAAAGTCAAACAGTACTAAGTGTGTTGAAAGGATGTTCAGTATGAGCATATTGTGAATAAATGTCCTGGAAAGAGCACAGGACAGGCTTTATGATTACAGCATTAGTTTTTAGATACAAGTTTACAGTATCCAGCTGAGATGAGGGCGATGTTTGCGTATAAACTGTTTTTGGGAATAATTGCAAATCTTTAACACTGCACAAAATGGGGGAAAAAATCTTTGCAAAAAAGATTGATCCAGTATTTCCTATTATGAAATTAACTAAACCAACTAAAAAAGTATTAAACCGATTTTTAGACATTTGTATTCAGTTCAAGATTTAAAGCTTCTTATTCCATTGGCAGGTAGATTTTTGCTTCTTTCTAGAAAAAAAAATGCTTAAACTTTACTGAATTATCTATAGATAATAGAACAAGATCATTTCAAGCTTGAAATTAGAAACACTGTCTAGAAATAGGTTAAATAATTTTGTATTTCTTGCAGTCTTATAATAGGAAATACTAGATGAATTGGACTATATTCAAGATTTTTACTTGCTAAGGTTTAGAAATCAGGCAAGTCAGGTCTGTGAGAGGGACCACAGAAGTGTGCCAGGATCTGGGAGGACAGGATCAGGCAGCAGGACAACATAGATTTGAGTATTTCAGAAACTGCAAACCTTGCATACATTTAAGACAAAATGAAAAAGACAAAGAAAAACCATAGGGAATTGGGATTTTCTAAATCAAAGCCATTATGTTCTCTCAGGACTATTGAAGTTTTGAGAGAACTACAGGGGCAATGGCGCACGTTCACAGTATTAAAATGGTCCCTTTAGTAAATTATCAATAAACTATTTTGTGAGCTGTGCGCATCCTTGAGAATCAAATCTCAGACACACCAAATGTAGGTTTTTGATGAATCATGACATTCATATGATCCAGTAAACAATAATCATTTTAGTCATGCAAGTAATGCAGTATTGAATTGCAACTTATATATATATATATAACTTAACGGAAACTAAATCTGTCAGTGAAAAAACATTTCCGTTAGCTGACACAACTAACCTATCATTGTATGGGTTTAGCTGCTACAGTGCCATGCAAAGTACGTTAGCTGTTCTTATGCTCTGCTCATATCATGTTCACGTAAACTGAAACTCAAATAAACATTTACACACCTTGTTTTCCTCAGCCTGAGAGGATGTTAGTGTTTCAGTGTTTCAGTTTCAGCCCTTTATATCCATTTTCCTCTCACATTGACTGACTGTGTGAGCTAGAGTTTGGCTGAATTGAGACTTGTCAGCTAATAGGACGCAAGTATTTCCACGTGTTTACCTGTAATATGTATATGTATGTGTGTATATATATATATATATATATATATATATATATATATATATATATATATATATATATATATATATATACACACACACACACACACACACACACACACACAGAAATAGAGCTCCAAAATCGACTAAAATGCCAGCTTTCTCAGGCTCCGTTGATCATAGAGGCACAGGGATGGTGTTGTTTGAAAGATACTAAAGAGCTCTTTTTTAAATGTATAATGTATAATTTGACCTCTGGTGTTCAAACAGTGCAATTCCATTAAATGCATATTTAATAGAATGCTGATATCACACATTTCTATGATGCACAGCATCACATTTGTGCATCACGATGTATCGTAACATCCATAGTTATTTCTGTAAGTTCCCAGTAATAAAAGGAAATATTTGCTCTTCATGAGTTCAGCTTTCAATCTGTTTTACAGTTAAATTTGCAGTCAAGCGTCAACAGTTCAAATCCACTGTTGTCCAGGAAGAAAAGAGTGAGGATTCCATACTGAAATGGTTTCTGCTGTTGATCCCTATCACCACATTTGGCCTTGGAACATGGCAGGTACTTCCTTCATTGTGTTCACCCTAATAAATCTTCTCGATCATGAATAGGTTGGTGCGTTTCATGTGGGTTCCCTCTAGGTTCTCCGGTTTCCTCCTACCTCTCTAAGCATTCTGATAAGTGGATTGGCTTCTCTAAATTGCCTCTAGGTGTGAATGAGTGTGTGAATGGTGCCCTGTGACTGACTGGAGTCCCATCTGGTGTGTATTCCCGCACAACACTCTTGACCCAGTGCAATCTGACTAGGATCGAGCTGGACTTCAGGTTACTGAGGATGAGTGAATGGTTGTGATTGAATAGTTTGTGGTAATAGCATTTATACATTTAAAGGTAAAGCGGAGGCAGTGGAAGCTGAAGCTGATCAAAGACCTTCATATATTGACGACAGCAGATCCAATCCCGCTGCCCACAGAGTGAGTTTGGGCAATTTCTGTCCTACACCATAAAAACTGCTAGGAAAGTCAGTTGCCTTATTAATATAATTTGTATGTGAAATTTTATATGCTGCAGTCCTGGAGAGTTGAAGGATCTGGAGTACCGGCGTGTGAAGGTCCGTGGCCGGTTTGATCACTCTCGGGAGTTGTACATCCTGCCACGTTCGCTAGTGGATCCTGAGAGAGAAGCTCGAGAGGCAGGCAGACTGTCATCCAGTGCAGAAAGTGGAGCTAACGTTATCACGCCATTCCACTGTACTGATCTAGGGTGTGTATCAACACACACTACACCTAACTTCTCTATTTCATATACTGTACATTCTTACTAAAAAAAAATGATTCATTAGACTCCTTTGCTAAGGAACAACTTTGAGAAATCTGAAGTATTTTTAGTTATGTCACCATTCTCGATCCCTCAGGATTACCATCTTGGTGAACCGAGGTTATGTACCCAAAAATAAAATTAGACCAGAAACAAGGATAAAGGGGCAGGTAAATAAACTTTTTTTTTTACTTTATTAATTGTGTTCACTCACTCAGGGCTTGATTAACAAGGTGTTAGCGGTTGTCAGATCATAGCCAAAACATTTGTATACAGCTCATATGTAACCTGAGCTCTGGTTACTGTCTATGTCGTGTAAACTGCAAAGAGAAGTGTTAATCTGAAGAAGTGCTCATATGCAAGGTGAGATTTTACTGAAGGTGCATATATATAGACCTTGTTTTGCTGTTTCATTTGAAGGTGGCAGATGAAGTGGACCTGGTGGGTGTGGTGCGTTTGACAGAGCAGCGCAAACCGTTTGTCCCTCAGAACAACGTTGAGGCGAATCGGTGGCACTATCGTGATTTGGAGGCCATGGCGAAAGCAACTGATGCCGAGGAGATCTTCATCGATGCCGTGTTGGGTCAGAGTTCCTTTTTAATCGTACTAATCCACTCATACACTGGTTCTGCACAAGTAACCAAGAGGTTTTAACCCTCTTACCCCTAAGTTCCCACAGTATTATGTCCCATAACCCTGTATTCCCCAGAGAAACAGCACGCCAACCCTGAGTTCCTGGGCCAAAATCAACATTTTAATTTTAACATTTTTAGGCCTTGAAACAACTTATAATAATGTATTTGTGTAATATTACTTTGAAAATGAAGCAGTTCAGTGTTTTTACTAAACTTAGAGCACAATTCTTAACTAGAGAAATTACGAAAAAATGCTCGCTAAAATCCTTCTACTCATTTAGAAGTACCATACGAGCATCAGCGTGGTCAATGCCTTTGAATAAATTCAAGTAAATAATAAATAAATAAATGCATTTTAGCGCCTAAAGTCAAGTTTCTGGTGATAATCAGACCAGCAGGTAGTGTTTTCACGAATGCACAGAGATGGTCCCGTTATGACTCCAGACCCCTGCAGTGTTTTAAATGTACCTGTGTTCACTGTAGGTGTAACTTTAGCTGGAACACGATTAGCTTTTCGCTTTGGCATTTTTAGTTCACTTCTACTATTACACCAATATTCACGCTTGGATCAGCTTCGTCGTAATGCCGGCATAATAACGTAATCACGTTGTGACGTCATCAACCTTCTGGGTCAAAAAATAATAATTAAATAAGTAAGGAATCATAGCAGAGTAATGCCAATACACCGGCCTTACGGGGATAACGTTTACACTGTAAATCCTCTATATCGGCCTTACGGGGATTTGGCATAGACGACCAAGCCGGTATGTCATCCTTACGGGAATAGATCAAAGACGGGCAAGCCGGTTTTTCGGCCAAACGGGGTAAGAGGGTTAATCCCTGGATTTCCAGAGAGCTTCTTTTCAGCTTTGAACAATCAGCCAAATGAGTCATTATTAATGATATTCATTATTAGGAATATGCATCCTAAGTTTTGTTGGTAAAAAAAAAAAAGCTAGTGTTTCAGTGAATTGTTGCCCTATAGCTTAAACTTTTTTGACAAAAATGTAGTTTTATCACTTACTTGAGAAAGTGCAGGCAGCATGCTGCTTCAAGCACCCTGCTTTTATTATTACTATTAGTTCAAATGTTTATGTTGGATATTTAATAATCTGCACACCACAGATCTCAAAATATAGCTAGTCACTTCCCCCCCCCCCCTTAATTTCCATCATATTTAATCTGACTTCCTGTGATGCAGGAATATACTGACAGTGTTTTCATTTCTTAATAGTCACACATGGAATGGTTAAATGAATATTCAATTACCTTTGCACAAATCTGCTGGATAATGAATAAAGTAACTGATGTTGGAACCAAATGTAAATCCTAACTTCCCATACAGAGAGTACAATACCAGGAGGACCGGTAGGAGGCCAGACAAGAGTAACACTGCGCAACGAACACATGCAGTACATCATTACATGGTGAGTCAGCAACTTCCATCACGTATTTGTAAGATTCTGCTTTTCCTCTGGTTTTTAAAGCTTTGGAAATGAGATGCGGGCAGGCACAAAGACCTGGAAAAACATCCTTTATTAGAGCTTCCTACATACACCCAAGATGTAATTATTTCAGTTTGAATTACAGAACTTTCCATAAATGCCTGTCTGTAATTAAAAACACATGCCTATGTACCCAAGGTTATAATGTACAGTATCTCACAAAAGTGAGTACACCCCTCACATTTTTGTAAGTATTTGATTATATCTTTTCATGTGACAAAACTGAAGAAATGACACTTTGTTACAATGTAAAGTAGTGAGTGTACAACTTGTGTAACAGTGTAAATTTGCTGTCCCCTCAAAATAACTCAACACACAGCCATTAATGTCTAAACCGCTGTCAACAAAAGTGAGTACACCCCTAAGTGAAAATGTCCAAATTGGGCCCAAAGTGTCAATATTTTGTGTGGCCACCATTATTTTCCAGCACTGCCTTAACCCTCTTGGGCATGGAGTTCACCAGAGCTTCACTGGTTGCCACTGGAGTCCTCTTCCACTCCTCCATGATGACATCACGGAGCTGGTCGATGTTAGAGACCTTGTGCTCCTCCACCTTCCATTTGAGGATGCCCCATAGATGCTCAATAGGGTTTAGTCCATCACCTTCACTCTCAGCTTCTTTAGCAAGGCAGTGGTCGTCTTGGAGGTGTGTTTGGGGTCGTTATTATGCTGGAATACTGCCCTGCGGCCCAGTCTCCGAAGGGAGGGGATCATGCTCTGCTTCAGTATGTCACAGTATATGTTGGCATTCATGGTTCCCTCAATGAACTGTAGCTCCCCAGTGCCGGCAGCACTCATGCAGCCCCAGACCATGACACTCACACTACCATGCTTGACTGTAGGCAAGACACACTTGTCTTTGTACTCCTCACCTGGTTGCCGCCACACATGCTTGACACCATCTGAACCAAATAAGTTTATCTTGGTCTCATCAGACCACAGGACATGGTTCCAGTAATCCATGTCCTTAGTCTGCTTGTCTTCAGCAAACTGTTTGCACACTTTCTTCTGCATCATCTTTAGAAGAGGCTTCCTTCTGGGATGACAGCCATGTAGACCAATTTGATGCAGTGTGCGGCGTATGGTCTGAGCACTGACAGGCTGACCCGCCACCCTTCACCTCTGCAGCAATGCTGGCAGCACTCATACGTCTATTTCCCAAAGACAACCTCTGGATATGACGCTGAGCACGTGCACTCAACTTCTTTGGTCGACCATGGCGAGGCCTGTTCTGAGTGGAACCTGTCCTGTTAAACGCTGTATGGTCTTGGCCACCGTGCTGCAGCTCAGTGTCAGGGTCTTGGCAATCTTCTTATAGCCTAGGCCATCTTTATGTAGAGCAACAATTCTTTTTTTCAGATCCTCAGAGAGTTCTTTGTCATGAGATTCCATGTTGAACTTCCAGTGACCAGTATGAGGGAGTGTGAGAGCGATAACACCAAATTTAACACACCTGCTCCCCATTCACACCTGAGACCTTGTAACACTAACAAGTCACATGACACCGGGGAGGGAAGATGGCTAATTGGGCCCAATTTGGACATTTTCACTTAGGGGTGTACTCACTTTTTTTGCCAGCGGTTTAGACATTAATGGCTATGTGTTGAGTTATTTTGAGGGGACAGCAAATTTACACTGTTACACAAGCTGTACACTCACTACTTTACATTGTAGCAAAGTGCCATTTATTCAGTGTTGTCACATGAAAAGATAAAATCAAATATTTACAAAAATGTGAGGGGTGTACTCACTTTTGTGAGATACTGTATATTTTGTGTTATTACAAGAGATAACCCTCCCCAGCAACTCATGGCAATGACCTAGATCTGTCTTGCTTGGTCATGCTTTACTGAGGCCGTCTTAAGTCTTGAATAGTCAAGGATTTTTTAAAAAATGAATAAATTGAAGAAAACCCTTAATATTCTACATTTTGCTTTATTTCAACTCCAAAAAGCAGCTATGATCTCATATTATAGTCTTACATGGTGCATCACACTGAAAAAAGTAACGCCTCACCACAATAAAAGCAGTTTAAGAATAATTAATAAATGTGGTCTACAACTGAGCATGAATCAGTATAGGAAGTAAAACATCACTTGGAGATGAGATTTCAATCTGATGGGAGTTTTTTTCCTTCTAGGTATGGACTATGTGCTGTTACTTCCTACATGTGGTATGCAAAATTCATCAAACGCCTTAGCTTATAACTAACTAACCAATCTTGGTAAACCATGGTGTAAAGACATCGAAATGTATTTTTTGTATTGTTGGTGAAGTATCTGAATGAACCAAAAGTTAAAGCACCTGACTGTAACCATCCTTTTTTTGTTTGTTTATTCTGTACAACACAGTTCCAACACCTTTTGGAGTTCACAGTTGTGTATTCAGAGTACTTCTGAAATAGTAGTTCTTAGTACTGCAATAACCCTGCCCTGCTCGTCATCCATTTCTCCTGCTCTAACACACCAAATTCAAAATGTCTTCATCTTACAATCCCTGGCACAAATTATAGAATCACCACACGTAGAGGATGTTCACCCTGCTTTTTAACTTCGTAGCAAATAAACAAATCACAGAAGAGACAAAAAATGTTCAATAGCTGAACGTTCTGGCTTTGTGAAACCTACCTCAAACAAATTAAATGAAATGGTTTTAATTAATGGCATATTTTTTTTCAGATCAAGTAGAGAAACAATTTTGGAATCACTCAATCGTAAGGAAAAAGATTATGTTATCATCAAAAAAATCACAATTGGTACTTCGTTGCTCCTCCTCGGGCTTTTATGACGGTTTGAATTCTTTGAGGCATGGACTTCACTAATCAAAAACAATATTCCCCATCAAGCTTGTTGGAGAAAGTTGGAACTTTCTCGAGTAGTGACAAATGACAAAATGCCATAAATGCATGTTTATTGATAAAAATCCAGTCAATAACTGAGCTTTACAGATCTTAAATTCTATCCTCAGGGTTGTTCCCAAGTGGGTTTCTTTGTCAGATAGACAGAATATTTATCTAACAAAGACAATACTATGCAGGGCAGCAGTACTCTATGACCAGGGTTAGAAACACTGTTCAAGAACACTTCTTTGTGGTACCAAGTAAATGTGAGGTTTTGTTGAGATTCTTCACCTTTTCTTTGTGTTAAAAAAAACAACCAAAAACCTGTTGTCCATGTTTTGTGGCCAAAGGCTGTTCATGTTACAGAAGTGATTCCACAAGTATGAATTCTACTCTTCTCATGTTAATATGTATATCAGGGAAATTAAATTTAAGGCAGAATGTCCTAATGCAGGAGTTAAGGACTATGGTAAATTATAATTTAAATATAAATGAAACAAAGGCACAATTGATCTGTGGCATTATGGATACTAACCATCTTTGAGACTGTACTAGAGGTGTAAACCTCAGGCTTCAACACAATACAATTTCAGTTCATAAGGCAATGATTCAATGTTTGATACCACTGAATCTGCAACAATAGATTAACATACTTTGTTCAGAATCTGGGGTACGTCCACTATTAATCTGAAAGTTAAGAGAATGATCATTTTATAAGTGAGTTACAGGCAAATCACTTTACTAGCCAATTAAATTTTGCACATCCGCCCCTTTTTTTTTTTTAAAGTTACTTTATAAACACACCAGTGGTTTATCCTTTTTATGATTTATAGTCAGGCTAAGCTATGATTGGTGCCTTGATTAATTTCATTCATTGCCTTTTAAACATTGATCGAAATTGTCCAGCTGTTACACCCACTAATAGAGTGCATCTACTTTGCTTTTGCCAGATGACAGTTTTAGGTCACTAAATAAAGAGCCATAACATTTGTTTTCTTTGGGGTTTTTTTGTTTATTGTTTTACTAATAAACACACATGTGCTAGGAGTTTAGCCAAGTTTGGTAGCCAGCTCCTTGGCCTTTGCCTTTTCAAGTTTGGCAATACGAGCAGTCGACTTGGGGCCCATGATGTTACCTCCCCAGTGACGACGGATCTGAGAGAGAACAAAAAGAATACATTAGAGCATCTGCATATTTATATTAACCTTGTATCTCCAGCACAGTTCTAGAGACGTAAAATCATGATCACCACCATGCCTTATAGCAGAGTATGACAGTTTTAAAAGCAATAATCCAAAAATAACTAAAGCCACTAAAAAGCACTGCACTGACCTCCTCATATCTGTCATTGTAGTTGGTCTTGATGGCCTCCACTAGCTTGGCAAGAGCCGCTCTGTCCTCACTACAAGGTTGGGACACTCGTTAATCATAAATCCTTTAGTGAAATGCATCGGCACATTAAAGCAAAAAAAAAAAAAAAACACCTCTTTTGCTCAGGGTTAAAAAGCTCATTTGAAACCACATGGTTGTTCAGGTGAAGAAATTCAGACATCATTGCCAAAGAGGCTGAGTATGCATACATGTGAAGGGGGAAAAAATCTGTTACTTACGGGTTGGTCTGTGTGAAGCAGACAGAGGTGCAGGTCTTCCTGTGCACAAGTCGGCCCAGTCTGGCTTTTCCTTTAACGATGCAGTATGGGACACCCATCTTACGGCACAGAGCAGGCAGGAACAACACCAGCTAAACAAGACAAGCAAAGAGTCTGTACACTGTTCATAATAAACGAAACTAGATACTACCCAAACCACCAAGTGCACATTAACTCAAATAGTTTAACAATATGCAACACGCATGAATGGAACTGCTGTGGTTGTCGCTCAGGGTTAAAAAGCTCGTTATTTTGATCTTCATGGTGCATTCAGGTGAAGAAATTCAAAACATCATTGCAGCAACCACAACAGGATTTTACAGCTAATCGTTAATTCTGATGTCTCACAGATAGAAAGAACACTGACCTCGATTGGGTCGACATCATGTGCGATCACAACCAGCTGGGCCTTTTTGCTCTCTACAAGTGATGTGACTGTGTTCACACCTGGGTGAAGAAAAATGAGAAACAACAGACCGTTAAACACTGCAAACTTTCAAAAGAAAAAACAAATTGTAGGCTTTGTCCACGGTCAACTGAAGCAGATGCATTTCCCTACTGCGCTGCAATATGATCAAAAACCCATACTGTGGTACCTCAAAAGCACCTTGTACCAACCCAGTTACATCCAACAGTGATTTGGAGTCCAGGGGGAAAAAGCCAACACTGGCACAGCCAATCAAAAGGGTCACCAACTCTAGGAACTTTAGCACGAACCATAATAGTGCCCACTTGACCATCTAATCATCACCTTTAGAAGTTCTGGAGCAACTAAAACAAGTGTTCGATTGTGGTTTGAGATTAAACCTACAGGAAGGTAGATCTCAAGGAATCGAGCACATTCTCTAGCGCGTTTGCCTCACACCTCTAGGGTTGAGGTTTTGATTCCCGCCATGGCCCTGTGTGTGTGTGGAGTTTGCATGTTCTCCCCGTGCTGCAGGGGTTTCCTCCACGTACTCTGGTCCCCCCCCCCCCGTCCAAAGATATGCATGGTAGGCTGATAGTCATGTCCAAAGTGTCCAGAGTGTATGTGAACATGCCCTGCAATGGATTGGCACCCCGTCCAGGGTGTACCCCACTTTGTGCCCCATGCTCCCTGGGATAGGCTCCAGGTTCCCTGTGACCCAGTAGCATAAGCAGTATAGAAAATGGATGGATCTTCATGTATTTCTAACTAGACACTAAATGACAACTCCAGCACTCTCAGCACCCTGATAAATAATAAACATTATTGTGGGTGATTAGGTTAATCTCATCACAGCTGAGTAAATCACAAACCCAAGCAGATTACAGGTCTGGGATCAGTTTATATTCATAGATTCGCAGAATCAGGATCATACGAAGTGGAAAAACTGATGAAACCAAGCAAAATAAACTGTTGCAGAAAATGGCCATATAATTTTCTTGCTAGCACAACAACTGCCTTTTGGTTAAACAAAAAAACAACCTACCCGAGTAATCTCAACAACATGCAATGTAAGGAGAGACAAGTCCTAGTGTGTCAGCAGATGGGACAGCAGCATGCAGACAGCACAACTGAAAAGGTATCAGCTGAACTAATATTGAACAAGTAAATTTATTCTAATAAAAAGGGCTTTTTGGAAATTCACTCCTTCTGCACAATTCCGTACATCAAGTCTCCTGCTACTTCTAGCTCCTTTTGTCATCAAACGCAAGTTGTAACATGGACAGAAATCTGCTCACCTGCACGGAGGACGGGTGGCCTTTTAGTTGGGACATCTCCCTTCCCTGCAGCCTTCTGTTCAGCACGAGCCAGCAGCCTGCGCTTCTTCTCCTGCTTGGTCTCAGGCCTGTACTTGTGAGCCAACTTGAACAGCTGGGTAGCTGGAGAACAAACAAGACAAGTTTCATTCAGACAAGTAAGCCATCTATGGCAATGCCGTTCAACAACCCCAAATTAATTTTTATATTATATATATATATATATATATATATATATATATATATATATATATATATATATATATATATATATATATATATACACATACACACACACACACACATGCCATCATGGCTTCTGCAGCAAATCCTTTGTTGTGGAAAAAGGACTATATGACCTAATCACTAAAGATAATTGTTGTCATTAAGTTACATTAGTTTAGTTGCTTATCCAGACCTTTATAAGCAAGGAGTTTTAGGCAGTTCAAATTTTAGTCAAATACCTCTGCTAAAGATCAATCATAGTGCATCAGTGATCTTGGTGGGGGAAAAGTGTCAGCACTGAATAATCAGTTTCTCTTCACATCATTTGCACAGCTTTTCAAAGACATTTGTAATGGAGTGTAATGCAACAAAAGCAGAACCCCACAGCTAAAACTGGACCCACCCTCCCGCAGGACCATCAACCCCACTTGATGTTAGGTGACATACCGGTCTGGCGGTCCAGAGCCTGGTTGAACTGGTTGATCGCAGGAGGGACCTTCAGACGCTTGTACAGGATAGCCCGCTGACGCTGCAGCCGAACATACCGGGGCCATTTCACAAACCGGGTCAGATCCCGTTTGGGCTGGATGTCCTGACCTGGTGGAATGAAGGAAGAACTTGAGGGAAAATAAACGCTTTTCACACAAATCAGATCAGAGCTTAACACCAGTGTGCATCAGCGATCTTGGTGGGATGTCTGCATTGCGGTTAAGATAGCAAATATTCTTTAACATCATCTGCACCACTTGTGAAAAAGTAAGGTAAAATGTTTATTACAGGACTGAAGTGTTACCCACCAATGCCAAAGTTCTTCGGCCTTTTCTCGAACAGGGGGTTCACAACCTTCTTGACCTCATGCTTCTTAGCCACAGAAGGAGCAGGTGCCACCTTCTTCCCCTTGGCCTTCTTTCCTTTAGGCTGGAAAACACAAATCTCTTTCAGATAAACCCATGATCAAAGAAACAGTTGCTATTATGTTCAGATAATAAAAATAATAATATATTTGACTTATTATAGGTGAACAACTTCAACCCATCATGTGTCCATCTCTACAGCCCACATCAGTGCAACACGCTTCTTAACTTTGCCTTTACAGACGAATAAAAATCCAGGGTTATGCTGTGTTTTATGAGTAGTTTAATAAATCATCCTGAAATGTGAGGAACTGATAGCAGCATTTGTTCCAGAAATAAATGTTTACAGTGACAGGTCTGGATTACTCTGAAGATCAATACGTTCTCAACATGTTGCCTCAATTAATCAGTTGTTACAATCTGTAAACGAGGGCCTTTACTTTACATCCATACCTTTCCAAACAACAACGAGAACCCTGAATAAGAAGTGTTTCATCCTGCAGCTGAAATTATCCCATGTTAAAGAGTTTGTTTCGGATCGGAACTGCAGTCAAACAACTAAACGTGTGATTTCCCTCATTAGCCAGCAAGCTAACCGGCTAAACGAGAGGCCGTCCTTGGTCTAGCAAGCTACATCACAGCTAACATCTGACAACAAACTCAAAAACTACAGGAGAAATTAAACAAATACAGCAAATTTCCCAACACGAAAATCTTCCGAAAACCGCCTGCAAAAACACACCGATGCGTTAAAACACTGCGGAGTTGGAAACCATCTCACTGAGCCAAGACCTAAATAACTATTAAATTACCTTTTATTTCTTCGTAATACATGTCGATAAATGATTCAATAACCGTCTAAAATGCATACACTTCATTCCTGTGAACCTGAGCGATGATATATAACGGATGTTTGACGATTTTAAAAAGCTTGTTTTCCAAGTGAACAAACAGCTCGACACTCACCATGTTGGTTCAGACAAAAAGGAAGAAGAAGGGGCTTGTGGGTAATTTTAAGCGGCACGACGTTGGGAAGTGACGTCATTATCAAGCGACAGAAGAACACGGAGCGGTTGTCTGGGAGAATTGTTTACAGAATGCACGTAAACGAGTATTTTTTTAATGAAGTAATGTTTGTTTTCATTGTTGTTTCATTGGCTGAGTGGAGTTCACTGCTTCATGTGGAGCTGGGGTGGTTTACTAGCTTTAGTTCAGACTCATATGCAGCCGTGTTGTAGAAACTAAAAGTCCGACGTATGAACGTGAATTTGAGCTGCGGATTTTGGGGGGGGGGGGCGACAGTGAAGTGCCAACTTTCAAAACAGTAAGATTCATGTTGTTTTCATTTCTTTCCAGTGAGACAGCTGAGCAGTGCGAATTAAAAATAAAATGGCCACACAACGGGTGCTCCCGCAAAGTAAAGAGACTCTTCTGCAGAACTACAACAAGAGACTGAAAGATGACATCAGATCCATACTGGATAACTTCACTGAGATCATCAAAACTGCCAAGGTGGGTCTATGTGAGACATGACAGTTTAATAATATCTTGGGGAGTTGTGGTTCAGGGGTTAACGCTTTGGGCTCCTGATCAGAAGGTTGTGGAGTTTAAATCCCAGCACACCCAAACTGCCACTGTTAGGACTTCAAGCAAGACACTGATCAGTTGTGTCCGGTCTCAACTGTACGTCCCTTTGGATAAAAGCGTCAGACAAGTGAGCATGTCTAATTGCAAATGTGAGTCGTAACTGAAACTATACCGGATATGTGCTGGCACTCAGTTTTAGGATTTTCGTAAACTAAACACGATAGTTTAGTGTTATCTAGAATTTTTGAGTAAACCCCAAACCTTCGTTTAGTTGTAGCTTTGTAAGAATAAATGGCACCAGCCTTGCTGAAAACTATAACATTTAATATATATATATATATATATATATATATATATATATATATATATATATATATATATATATATATATACACACATACACATACACATACATACATACATATTAGGGATGTCACGATACCAAAAATCTAGTAGTCGGTACCGACACCACCAAAAGTACTCGATACCAAAGTCGATACCACAGTGTGGTATAAAATTTAAAAAATAAAATTTAAAAAGCTCTCCTGGAGGACATTCTCCTCTGGCTGATACTGGCAAAAAGAGAGGGAGAGGGGGGCTATTTTAGTTATCAAACACTGTCTGACAATGATTTGCACTCCTAAACGTGCGCGCACACACACACACACACACCCCTTATACTCTGAATGCAAGCATTAGTTTAAATTCACTGATATGGTGGCAGGCCAAAAAGATTTATTAAAAGCATGAACATTTGAATAATTATTAGTGACATGAGGCTACATTAGCTGACAGGACATGGGCTGAATGGCGATGCATGGTGGTCCATTAGGAGGTAGTTTATAACACTGCAATTTGTTAGCATCGTTAACAAATAACTGACTATCGCTAACATTACATGGATCATAACGTTAGCTGGTTTCACGGCCACAATGCCAGCTGCCTCAAACAAACATAATTTCAGTCTTTCAGGTGCTTCGCCAAATTCCAGGTGTTTCCTCGCTTTGTTTGAAGTGAACGATAGCATCGGTTGCACACCAGAAACCGATACTAGCTTTCAAGTCGGGTGGAGCTAAACTTGTTAAGCTTAGCTAATCTTCTGTAGTTTTTCCCGTGTGTTTGTAGGTGTTCTTCTTCACCACTTGTGGACCGACTAAAACACTTGCGCGTATTTGCTGCCCCCACCTCTGCATCCTCATCCCAAAGCACTAACTAAACTATTAGAGTAATTTTGGTGGACATTTTTGGATTCTAAAAATTTTATTACAATAATTGTGCCATACATGTGTAAAGCAATGATCTTTTGATCCGATTTTTGTCTACCCATTTTCATAATATGAAATCTTGTCAACAGATGAATAGCACTCTATGTATAGCACATTAAGATGCATCGTAACGTGGTCATGGATTAAAACTGTCACAGAGTGCTTCTTTTCACAGTCTACGTCCAGTAACTAACATGATCCATCATAAACAGAAAACACTAGAGCCATGATCTTGCCATGCTGTAAACTGCAGTATTATATATTTAGTTTGTGCTCAACAGTTAAACAGGGACTTAAGGTTTGCTGATACAGCCTTGACTTAAGTATTTTCTCCAAAGCCACATGCTAGAGAGGCTAGAATGCTTGAACACTAATGTAAGAAAGGCAAGTTTCTGAATAAACATTGGATTAGAGACACCTCCTTTTTCTTTTTTGTTTGAGTATTGGTGGTCCACATCTCTTTTTTTTTTTCTGTATATGGAATATGTAAACTTCTACATTGACACTCGATCAAATAGCTAACAGATTAACTAGTGTACCTGGCTGCTTGTGATTAAGTGGACAGGAAAATGAGGTGTGTTCAAACATGAAAATCACCAAATTGACCAATCAAAACCCACCAGTCAGGGGCTCCTGCATTGAGTCACTGGGATTCTGTGTAAGAAACAAATGTTGAATGATTTCTCAGGTAGAAGATGAAACGCAGGTTTCTAGAGCAACACAAGCAGAGCAGGACCACTACGAAATGCACGTCAGAGCTGCCAACATTGTAAGGAGTCTTTTATGTTCCGTCAAGAACTTGATTCTTTAAAGCCTAAATTTGACTAAATACATAAATATCTTATTATTTCTTTGTCTTTTTCATTGGTTGTTAAACTGTACATATGATTAAAAAAAGGTGCGAGCTGGTGAGTCTCTGATGAAGCTGGTGTCAGACCTGAAGCAGTTCCTGATTCTGAACGATTTCCCTTCTGTAAACGAGGCCATTAGCCTGCGCAACCAGCAGCTGCGTGCCCTGCAGGAGGAATGCGACAAGAAGCTCATCTCCCTGCGCGATGAGATCGCCGTTGACCTATACGAGCTCGAGGAAGAGTATTACTCCTCCAGGTACAAATAGATCCTCCAGAGACCCTGCAATCCTGTAGTCGAGTATCATATGCACACTCTCTTATACGCACATACCCTATAACTCATACCCTTGTGCCTTAGACCACAACTTGTGTGTGTCTGTGAGTGTCCAAATTCACGCATAAGGACACAACCTGTATTGCCTTTAAAATGGAACAAGAAGATAAAGACGGGTTAAACTTGTAATTTAAACATTTGTTATCATATTTTCATAACAGGATAGTCAAAAGGATCTTGTGAACACCAAAACATTTTTTTTACCAAAGTAAAAAAAGTATGTGAAAGTGTGCTTGGATGCTATAAAGGAAAAATTCATGTTATACATTTTGTGAAAATGAGTGTACTACTACTAAAAGTCAAATAAAAGAAAACATGCATACAGTACACATCATAGAACGTAAGGTTAAAAAAAGGATACTAGAAAAGGTGAGCCTTATTACACATATGATAATGTTAAATATACATTATAGTCCTCTTAATGATCCTAGGAACATAATGTCAAATATTCAAATGTTTGTGTGATTTCAAAGCTCAGTGTTGTATTAAACATGCAGCATTTTAAATAGGAAAATGTATTAAATAAATAAATAAATAAATAATAATATAAAAAATAAAGCACTGCTTAGAAAGCAGCTGAGCTCACTGATTAGACTCATGTTTGAACTGGCCAAACTGCACGTGGCTTAACAGTCTAAGAAGCGCAGTTGATTCCCTTAGAGTGGCACAGGTTCATGACTAATCGCAGTTTATGATCTCTGTCACTAAAATACTAATAAATGCACTGAGAGTAATTAAACACAGTGGCTACAAATATCTTAGGAAAAACAGTTGTGGCCAGTATTTTTCTCATAATTAGTTTACATTTCTCTTCTTGTAAGGTCGTTCAAACCAGATGTCATGTTACTGTTCCACTGCTAGAACATGCCATATTTGTTGTACGTAGCCTAGGCATATTTTGAATTTGCTATAAATCAGGGGTCTTTAATCTTATCCGCAAAGGGTCGGTGTGGCTGCAGGCTTTCATTCCAGCAACACGGGAGCCACTTGGTCGGAATGAAAGCTTGCAGCCATACCGGCCCTCTGCAGGATAAGATTAAAGACCCGTGCTATAAACGAAGAGCGAGTTTGCTTTGCTTGCTCAGATTCAGTGAATATTTCATCAAAGCTAGGTCTACAGGGTGATCAATATCAACCAGAGTGAAGCTTATACAAGCTTTAGTCAAGATTACATCCATCCACTGTATATCATAAAGGGCAGAAATTATGGTAAAATATAGACATACTCTGTACACATTATAGTATGCTCTGAAAAGACCAACATTAACCCGATAATAAAACAATTACAGATTTAGGTTTTCTGGGGCTATTTTAAACATGCCACTAATCGGACTAGAGAGGATAAAAAAATGAAATGAAAGTCTCTGAAAATTCTCTGCTTTCTGCCCAAATGCGTCTAGCCCAGTAGCTAGTCTCTGGTCTGATGAGCTGCCTTTAGCTAAATAATTTACACAAACGTACATGATGGCATAAGCCACAACAGAGGATCTGCCGCAGAAGCCGAGCTGGTTGTTTAGAAAACTCCGACGGTTTTTCCGTACTATTATCATTTCTGCTACAGTATTTTTTTTCCCAAGTACTCATTTCAGTCTGGTGAAATACTTTGCCGGGTCTGCATCTCGACCACCGTCCACCAGTTGATGACTCCTGATTTAAGGTATACATAAATGCAAGGTTAGGTCTGGTCATTAGGTTGTGTATTTCATTTATTTGTGGGTGGTTGTGAGGTGATTTTTATACACTTTGAGCAGTGCAAATATGTTTCTTTTTTACTCTCCTATCAAAAAATATCAAAAGATTCTTAGAAATTTACCACAAATATGGTCAAATACTATTATATTATAATATTTCCTGTATAGTGCCCAAGGCTATTATTTTGGCCATTGGTTTTGTCTAAGAGAAATGTTAATTAAGTTTAGTTAAACTTTAAAAATAAAGCTGGAGGACATTGAGCTGCTGGTGCCTAATTGTAAATGGTGCTTAAGCTTTAACTTTACACAGGTATCTACAGAGAATTTGCACGTCAGAATGAGTTGTATGTCTTAGGATGCTAAAATTTTGTAACACTGGTGATTTGGCTTTTTTTATTATATCTTGTGCTGTTGAATGGGTTGAACCGATGTTCTAATGTACTAAAATAGGTATTTATGTAGACCCTGTACCTCTGAAACGAGGAGCACTCTGGGAGTTTTAATAACATTGAGCAATTCTTGTACTTTTATGGCCTGTATTTTTAGATTTCTTTTATTGTATTCGATTAAAAGAGATTATCAGTGTCCTGTTAAAATGTTAATGAAAAGTTGTATGATTTTATACAAGTACATATTTAGCTTGCAGTGATAAAATCTATAATGTTTACACTGATCATATTTTTAAAGCAGAGTTGATTTTTTTTCATTAGCAGTTCTTCCTTGAACTAGAAACGAGTAGCTTAAACACAGTGTAAGATATCAGCTAAGGATAAATAACATTACTGTTCAGAGTGTTGTAATGTTAACATTTTCCCTCCACTGGGCCTGATAGGCCATTTTAAACTTAACAAATAAATCAGAAAGGAAAGAGAGCAACTTTGATGTGTTTAGTATTTATTGGTTTCTTCCAAATGGTATTTTCTGCCTCTGCTTCAGTCTTCTGAAAAGTCTTTACTACTCTAACCTTTTTCTTCTTTCAGCTACGAAGTGGCATCACAAATAATACTCAGTATCTTTGCGATTAGAAACGTTACTGAGTGATGTTACTGAGCAGAGTTGTAATATGTAACATTGAAATATTTTTACAATCATAACCAGGCTTAATCTCACTTGGTCTATATAGGACTTATTTCTTTCAGCTTTTATCTGCCTGCATGCTTTTAAAAGTACTTTCAGTACCTTCTGCTTGTGTTTTGTGTGTTTTTGCTTTACTTGCTTTCAGATTTTTAAAGGAATGCTCCAGCAGTTTTCAAGCTAATCATTGTCTACAACATCTGTAGTGGATATGCATTTACCATGAATGAGGGTTCTTTTGTATTGAGACAAGAACAAAAAAAATGTACTCGCATTACATGTTTATGCAAAGCACATATTTTGGTAAAACACTTTTTCATAAATTCTTTAAAAAAAACAAAAGCTTTTAAAATGCAGCACTACTATTCAGAGGGAGGAATCTGGGATTATGTTTTGCCAATATACAGTCATGGGGAAAAAGAAAGTACACCCTCCCTCAATTCTAAGTTTTTATTCATCAGGGCCTAAATAACAATTGTGTGGTCCCCACTAACTTCTTTAAACTAACATAACCTCAGGTGGAGGTAAAAAAAACCCAAACACAACAGATTTCAATATGTAGTCATTTTCTCCAAAAGGTAAACCAACTTTCAGAAATCAGGTGTGAAAAGTAAGTACACCCTACAATTCAGGAACATGTAGAAGCACCTTTAGCAACACTAACTTACTTATTAATAACAAAGTAAACATTTTCTGAAGGAGTTTATCAGTCTCTCACATCGTTGTGGAGAAATTTTGGCCTACTGTTCATTACAACAGTGTTTCACTTCATTGATGTTTGAAGGTGTTTGTTTATGCACAGCTACTTTAAGATCCTGCCGCAGCATCTCAATGGGGTTGAGGTCTGGACTTTGACTTGGCCATTCCAACACCTTGATTATTTTTATTTCTTTATCCATTCCGATGACAATTAGTTGGTGTGCTTGGGATCATTGTCCTGTTGCATGACTCAATTTTGGCCCATTTTAAGCTGCTGGACAAATGGTCTCACATTTATCTCAAGATTTGTATTCTGGTATAAAGTTCATTGATGTCTTAATGATGCAAGTGTCCCAGATATTGTGGCTGCAAAACAAACCCAAATCATCACCCCTCCAGCACCATGCTTGATTCTTGGTGTGAGGTGTTTGTGCTAATGCCCATTGTTTGGTTTTTGCCAAACATGGCACTGTGCATGATTACTGGACATCTCCACCTTGATCTCATCAGTCCAAAGGATATTGTTCCAGAACTTTTGTGGTTTGTCCAGATGCAATTTTGCAAACCTAAGTCATACTACTAGGTTTTTTTTTTTTTTTGTAGAGTTTTTTTTTTCCTTAAATCTCTAAGCATTAGACAATCTGATCTTGGTCTGAATTTGCTGGGATACCCACTCCTGGTAAGGTTGGCAACTGTCCTGAAGGCTCTCCATTTGTAAACGATCCTTCTCACTGTAGAATGGTGAAATTTTAAATTGTTTGGATATGGCCTTATAACCCCTCCCCAGATTGATGAGCTGCAACAATTGCTTCTCTGAGGTCTTGTCTGATGTCCTTTCTTCTTGAGATGATGTGATGTAGACACACACCTGAGTGCTCCAGAACACCAAACTGCCAAAAGTAGTCACACTTTTGATGATTAAAACCATTAATAAAACCTGGTTGCTAATTACTCTCTTAATGATTGCAGCAGTAGGAAGGCTGTACATATTTTTTCCCACCTGGTTTCTGAATGTTGGTTTACTTATTTATACTTCCAGTATACAGTTTTTCTGTTCTTTCCTCAATACAGGGAAATATCAGTTCTTGTTTGTGGTAATTACACACAGGCTACAGAGGTGAGGTGGAAGATGAACAAAGAGTTTTCCTTTACTGAACAGGTTCCCAACCCTGGTCAAGGAATACCCCCTGCACAGCTTAGTGTTTTCCTTGCTTTAAAACAACCACTTCAACTCAGCTTTTTTAGAGCAGGGAAAACACTAAAATGTGGAGGACATGGGGGAACTCCAGGACCAGGGTTGGGAACCTGTGTTTGTTGTAAGGCATGAACATTTCTGAAGAGGAAAGTTTGGTGTGCGTGGTTGTAATGTGTTTATATGTGACACTTCTAGCTGTGGACAATGGGACGGTGTCGAGTTGCCACTTTGTGAGGCGTTTCGTCAGCGAGACAGTTGGGGGTCACCGAATATGGCCCTTGACCCTTCAAACCCCATTACAGATGATTCGGAAAGGCCTGTCGCTACAGAAACAATGTCACATCACCTCAATGGCCATGGAAGCAGCACAAATGAACAGTCTTGAAAATAGATCTGTTCGATCACATAAGCTACTTAATCTCTCCCCTCTACAGTAATTCCTGAGCCAATAAAAAAAAATGAAACGTACACTCATCTACATATCTGCAGTAGAACAAATACTGGATTCTTTTTTTCTATGTCTGACTACTGTACATTCTCTCTTACCTCAAAGTATTATAGTGTGTATGTTTACCATACATGACTTATCACTCTTGGGTCCTGAAGGCCCAGTTAGATATCTGTTTACACTGTTTTTTTTCCTAGTTCTTTACTTGATACTTTAGCACATATAATCTCAGTTATTTGTGTAATTTTCATTGTGATGCCATTTGAAAGCACATTTCCCTTTAGGTATATCCACTATGAATAAAATGGCTTGAAAAGTATTAAGTTTCTGAAGTTTTATTTCCTCGGAAAGACAACGTAGGTATATTAAGTGTTCACAGTTCTCGCTAATTGTATTTGCAATGCAAAGATATTGTATAAAAACACACACATTGAAATTGTTCAACTAAATATGTACGCATCATCCAAAATTAATAGAAATAGCATTTAAGGATGCTGTATGTAGCATTAAGCAAGAAATCCAGGAACTCATGAAGAGAGATACATCATGTTCATATTCATTCATTGTCCTTTATCCTGACCAGGGTCATGGTGGATCCAGAGGAATCCCAGGAACTCTGGGTGTAAGCCAGGAATACTCCTTGGATGGGACGCCAGTCCATCTCAGGGCATCACGCGCACACACCTTGGGGCAATTCAGCATAGAGTACACCTACTGGCATGTTTTTGGGATGGGAGGAAACCAGAAAACACGGAAACTGGAAGAACGTGCGCAACACCATACCGACAGTAACCCGAGCTCAGGATAAAACCTTGGAGCTGTGGAGCAGCAATGCTGCTCTCTGGGCAGTGTTATCACGTATCATCCTTTGTGAGATAAGTCATTATTTGATTAAGATAATCAAATAATTTTGATTGACTGCTTTTAATGAAGTCGTACACAATGCAACATTAACATGAAGTAATTCACATTCAATCAAAATAAAATAACAGTAAGTATCCCACATCATTATATTTACAGGTAAAATTTTTCTTTTATCTGTACAAACATAATTATTTTCAAAATGACCTTTCCTTGCCAGATCTTCAATAAGAAATGTGCTAATTATCCCACTAGCACTTGAGGATTCCTAAATCATTTATCTAGATGGTAAAATGGTATCTAATAGAGGCACAATTTCAGCATCAGAGCTGATTTTTTTTGCAAAGGTCATGAGGGATCAGTATCTTCGGTTCATCTTCTTGAATTTCTCATAATGATAGTCATCTGTGGCCTTCTCGTTGTTTGGTCTCTTACGGTAGTTGGGTGGTGATTCTTAGAGGAAGGGGAAAAAAGACCATCACAGTAAAACCAGGAACCATTAAATGTAATATACTGTTAAATAGCAAATTAATAAAAATGGGCAAGATAGACCAAAATGTACACTCTGCATTATGTGAACAGAATCTATAGTCACTGGTGATGAGTTGTTTTGGATTCATTTTTTATGATGTGAACAATAGCAAAGTACCATGTGTGTTTCTCTTTTTACTAAAAACTTACATCTGCTTAGACCTTGCAACTTTACCAGAACACCACTGATCTACAGTTAATGCAATTAAAAAGAGTAACAAGTTGCTGTTCAACATTAGTACCATCGGAATATAGCTAATGTACACTGTGTTCTTTTCCATACTGTCCTGTGTATTTATTATATTGTGCTGCTTTTATTCTGGTTTTACACGCTTGTACTTAATGCAGCTCTGTTTAAGAGTCGCTGTACTGTTTCACCTGCAGCAGCTCAACTTTACACGGGGTCCGATGCATGCATGGATGCCCCCCCCCCCCCCACACACACACACACACACACGCCCACTTCCTCAGCTCTCTCTAACTCACCTGCCTGTTGGACTCCTGGAACTGATAATACCCCTTAAAGATGTTTCTTTTTATTTGCATTGTTCACATTTCAGATAAAGTTAGATTTACATTATAATTATTGCAGTTAGTATTTCTGTATTTACTTTTTTAAAATATCAAGACATTTCTTTGTTGTTACGCATTTCTGTTTTCAATCGCAGTGTTCCAGCTTCATTAAATATACAGTGTTCCACACAATGCCTGGACCATAATACTGATAAAGAAAATCTCTCTCTCGCTCTCGCTCATTAAACAGTCTTCTTTAACAGGTGGGCCTAAGCCTGGGTGCCCAGTTTGATTACCACATACACTACTGGTCAAAAGTTTGGAGACACTGGACTGAAATGTTCATGAACTTAAAAACCTTTTGATCTGAAGGTGTATGATTAGATGTTTGAAATCAGTGTTGTTGATAAAAAAAATATATATATAGCTGTGCCAACATATTCATTTCTTTCATTATAAAACTAACATTTTATTTACAAAAAATTATTATTATTATTTTTAAATGGACGACTTGGAGGGAAATATTCCTAAAAGCAGCCGATAAGTGTCCAGCGTAGGTGGGAACTCCTTTACTACTGTTTGAAAAGCATCTCAGGGGGATTCCTCAAGAAATCAGTTGAGACAACACCAAGAAAACATTTCTAGAAATTCTAGGCAAAAAGGGGGTCTACTTATTTATTTTGGATTTTTTATCACAACATAATTCCATTTGTGTTACTCCAGAGTTTGATGACTTTATTATTATTCTATCTTTATAATAAATATAAAGAAAGAGTGTGTCTAAACTTTCGACCGGTCGTGTATTTGTGATAAACATTGACACCTATATTCATAAGAGGACAAACACGGATTTGACTCTGCAAGTCTTTCACGTGCGAGTGTGATGTTTTGCACTTACTTTCCGGTGCTGGTTTCTCGGTGTCTCCAACACGCAGTGGTCGTGCTTTAGGCTCTTCTCGGTGGCGTCGGTGAGGCGCGTTCACATCTTCATGGTAGACTGAAAAGTGAGTAACCATCAACTGCTGCACTGTCTCATATATTCAAATGACATACAGCAAAACGCTCATCTTTTTAACAGCCACGAATGACAAAAAGCTGTGAATAAGCTCATAGTGTACATGCTGTGAATGCTGAAATGGACAGATGTGAACAGATATATAGAAGTAGGATGAGTGTATGTAAGCACGGATGGATAGTACTCACAGCGATTATGCTGGACGTAGTTCACGGCGATGTTGGTGGGAACAAATGAAGTACCGCTGTCTTTCTTCTTATTCCTCTGCTCAGCAATCAGCTTCGCTTTGGCTTCCTCTGTACTGATTATGTTCTTTATCTTTGCACTGCACAGGATACACACAAAACAGTTTAAGACACACACACACACACAGACACTACTACACTGCAGAAAAGGTCAATGAACAGATTACAGAAAAAGCAGTGACTATTCGTACATTTCTTCCCAAACATTCTTAATCTCTTCATACGAGTGTACCATGATGCTAGCGTTTATGTTTAGCGAGCTAATGTGTCTCCCAGGATTATACGCATTACAGAAATGACCCTCTATGTTGTGCAGTAGAAATGCAATATGAACGGATATCCTGGATGCATGCATGCATGCGCATTATTGGTGTTGGGATCTTAATGTTTTATGTCATTTTTTGAAATTGAAATGTCTTCATAGGATTGTTTCACTGCAATAGACTACTATTATTTTATTCTGGATTAGGGATACTTATGGTAACCGTATTCTACAGCTATAATTCCTCATAGTTGTCCATTATTATTGACAGTTCACCTGGTGCAAAATAAGGATATTTACAGCACTGTTGAATTCTCAATTCTGCTTGGTCAGAAAGTGCTGACTAATTTTCTACATCACGCTAAGACAGCGTTGGCCACGCTAAGACAGCATTGGCCACACGGCAAACCACGGGTTTGAGTTAGATTATAACTAAATCTCGGAGAGTACAGCGGATGCTCCAGGTCCAACAGTAACAGTTGCCCTTGAGCAAGGCCCTTAACCCTCTCTGCTCCAGGGGCGCTGTATCATGGCTGACCCTGCGCTCTGACCCCAACTTCCTAACATGCTGGGGTATGCGAAGAATAGAATTTCATGGTCCTGTAATGTATATGTGATCAATAAAGACTCTATATCTAACAGTAAACAAACGTTAATACAGTTCAGTTTTCTGTGAAGAGACGTTGATTTAACATTCACTGAGGGGTTTCCCATGAGGGGCAAAGCCTTGTAACAGTCCGAGGGAAAGCTTTTTCAGGGCAGAGGACTTTATGTTGCACTGTGTGTTTTATATCACTCACCCGAGAAGCTGCTTTTTTTTCTGATTCATTTTATAGCTGCAATAAGGTAAGTCTTAACAACAACTAACTTGTTTTGCAGACTTTTCACAACACTGAATGAACTATGTGTGTGTCGTTCTTTAATAATAATTAGGGCGGCTGTGGCTCAGGTGGTAGAGCGGGTTGTCCACTAATCGTAGGGTTGGAGGTTCGATTCCCGGCCAACATGACTCCACATGCCGAAGTGTCCTTGGGCAAGACACTGAACCCCAAGTTGCTCACGATGACAAGTTAGCACCTTGCATGGCAGCTCTGCTACCACTGGTGTGTGTGAATGGGTGAATGAGACACAGTGTAAAGTGCTTTGGATAAATGAGCTATACAAGTGCAGACCATTTAATTACTGTAGTATAAGCGTGTCAATAAAACATGTCACAATGTGCTGTTAAGGGATCTCAGAATTCTCTTGGGGATGTCATAGCCCCGTTGTGACCTCAATTAACCCAGCTTGTGGAGATTTGATTACAAGAAGCTGGCTACCTGAACCCTGAGTGTGTCAAGATTCCTTCATTTCATAGGCCTCAGCTCACGATCTTCCCATTCAGCAGCTGTGCATATTCCTAATTATTTATCAGATTCAATGTATGAGGAAAAGCTGCACTTGCACTTACTCGATTCCCAGGTCCACTTCTGGGATGCCGCTAAGCATCTGATTGGACAACATCTCTTCTGTCTTTTTGGCAGAATTGACACGGATGTTCTCGGGCAGTTCGTACAGGTGATCCTCAGGATTCTTAATCTTCACCTTCTGCTCCTCTGCCTCCAATAAGCCGTTCTTCTTTTTCAGCTCAGTTTCAATGTACTTCATCCTGAAACGAGGAAAAATAGATCAATGATGAGAAGGTACAAAAAGCATCATGTATATTTTCATCCCTCCCTTATTTTTCCTTATTAAACAGTTTATATTAAACACACAAAAAAATCGTTTTTTAATTTATTATTAATGCAAGTGTCTATTAAGCTCCAGTTTTCTCATGCCTACTTGTGCTTTATACTGTGGCACATTAACATTATCATCTCTAAAAAAACAAACAAACAAAAAACTAAACTTCAACTGTGCTCCTAAATTTTTGACTGTGCCCCTAAATTTTTGTAATTAGGAGCACAAGTGCTCCTAAAAAAAATTGTTACCGTAGAGCTCTGTCTCTATATAACTTTGTATACATACATGTCTGCATCTTCATCTCTTCTGTTTGTTTCAGCAGAGAAAGCAGTTCCCAGGTTCAGATCATCCTCTGTACTGGAATGAAGAAAAAAAAAATTTTTTTTTTAAATGCAGCCTTGGTTACAAATACACTCACACACACCCACTGTGATAAAACCTGGCCAAACACTGGCCTTCATATTTAGTCACTGGGACACTTACTTATCTGCAGCTCTGTCCTTCACTTTCTTCATGTCCACGATGCCACCTGTCTTGAGCTTAAATGGATCATCCTGAAATGTAGGAAGTAAAAACCTCACACAGAACTCTGTTGCATCAATCAGTATGTTTACATGGACAACACTAATCCAATATTAATCCGATTAAGACAATACTCTGATTAAGAAACTACCATGTTAGCAGCGATTTCCGATTACCTTAATCCGATTAAAGTCATACTCGAAGTAAACACAAATCGAATTAAGACATGTGGAGTATTCCTGTTTTAGTCACATTATGGAAGTGCATTATAGACATGTACACACCTTAATCACATTATTAACGTCGTGTGGGAGTTTTCACCGCATTTTGCGACAGGACACACACACACACGGCAACTTACCTACTACATAGTAGGAGATATACATGTATTTCGGCTACTATATAGTATGCAAGTACGCGGTTTGGGACGCAGCCCGTGGCTTCAAGCAGTCGTGAAAAATAAGGACAAATAATTAACTGCACTTGAAGCTTTCGTAAAAATTTAAAATGAAACACACAAAACTGTAGAAGGTACCATAACGAAGACGAACTGTATGTTGATACGTGAAATTCTGGAGGGAACGTCGGACGGCATGGCACGGTGACGTAATGACGTGTGCTGTTAATCGATATATGGTCTAAAACATTTCAAACGGGAACATGAAAGGAGTATTCTAAAAGTGACTCGTGTAAACACCTTAATCAGAGTATTGTCTTATTCAGAATAAGGTCAATTATTACATTACTGCTGTCCATGTAAACATAGTCAGTGTCAATATATTATTTAAACACCTAACACTATGCTTACATTTACAACAAACTGTGATGATGATGATGATGATGATATAGATCTAACATCATCAATCATGAGATAAGCACATACCTCTATCTCTGCTTCCAATGGTAACTTCTCTCCCACAAGTAATGATGCTAAACTGGGGAGAAAAAGAAAAAATAGAAAATCTTAAAATGTTACCCTTGTACTACCATTACTATATAACAAGGAACACAAATAACAGAGGGAAAACTGACTTCTGTGTTCATTTAATCATATTTTTCCTATCGACGACTGTTACAACACAATCAAGAATTCTAACAATTTTGTCTAATTCAGCATTTATGCTTATTGACAAAAGTTTTTATCCCTTTTGACACTAGCAGTCAAAATAAGACCTGTGGGAAGTCCTAAAACAGAAAAAGAAAGTGCTGCACTACTTCTGCATTGGTTTCCTCATTAACTGATACTGAACGTTGCTGGAAAACACTGAATGAGAAAAGAAAAAAGTGCTTGCTCTTTTGTTTTAGAAGTTAACAACAAAGCTGGACTGTGATCATATTTATTTGAGGTCAGTTACATTTGTTTTCATGCGACATCATCTTTTCGTGTCGAGGTTCCACTTCATAGTGGAACCATCGGGGTGGAAGGATTAGCCGCTCAGCAGTATGATACTGAACGTTGCTCAGGGTGCGCCAGGAGAGGCTCCTTCCATGCACACACATTCACACACCCATTTATACACTATGGACACTTTGGACATGCCAATCCGCCTACCATGCATGTCTTTGGACTGGGGGAGAAACAGGAGTACCCGGAGGAAACCCCCGCAGCACGGGGAGAGGAATCGAACCCCCAACCCTGGAGGTGTGAGGCGTGCATGCTAACCACTAAGCCACTGTACGTCCCAACATACGACATGACAAAACGTGTGTACTTTGCTGTCCACCATTTTGATTCCCTACACAAACACCTCTCTCTGTGCAAAGACCGACCGCGCGGATGCTCCAATTGACCACCACAAAACAAGTTAAGATTATTCAAGGCTCTGAACATTATAATTATAAACCAGTGCCTCGATGTTATCTGAAGAAAGGCAGAAGGCTGCTGTTAATCGTATGATATCGCAACCGAGGAGAAACAGTCAGTTCTTTCTCAATATTTGGTAAAATATAGGGTAAAACCTCACAGCAAGGTAAAATGTTGTTAAATACGAATTTACATGGTGAATTCTGAACTACTGATTCTACTACTGACTTACAGCACCTCAACCAGATTAAGGTTCATTATGGTAAAATGAAACATTACGCACTGTTTAACTCATTCACCCTCACGGCTCCATAGATATGTGGATTAATCAAACTTGAAATGAGATACACAACCTAATTAATCCATTTTAAATAAATAAATAAATAAAGCAAAGATCTTCCAGGCAAGATAGCGATACTGTTCAAGTACATGTAGGTCCCTTTCCCCTGTGATGTAACTTCTCATGGGAATAATGAGAATACAGCACCAACCAAAAAAAAAAAAAACAGTTTCTAAGCACATCACAAATATTACAATATAAACATACTGTGTTTTAGGCTGGAGGTTTCCTTTAAGAGATGCCATGACCAGCAGTGAAAGTACTCAAAAAAGGTAAGTTACTCAAAAAATTTTATCCACTACAGGTTACTAATTACTACTTTAAAATTGTAATCTGATTACAGCATGGAAAAAGTAATCAGATTACTAATTACTTTACTTTCAAAACCTATCAAACCTACAAAAATACACTACAAAGTGAAACTCAGTTCTTTCAGCAATTTTAGCGCATGTTAATGTATCACATGATCAGAAAAAGTCGGATTTATCATAAAACTTGTCTTGGGTGCTGTCACTGTTTGTAGAACTACCAGACCGATAAAACATAAAACTTTTCTAACTAGGCTAGTTTGGAGTCACTAGCCAAGGGGAGGCACAGCCAAGCTATCACTGTATGGGTTTAGCTGCTACAATGCCATGCAAAGTACATCATATTTCCTTATGCTCTGCTCATATCATGTTCACATGAACTGGAACGCATAGATATTTACACACCTTGTTTTCCTGCTCAGAGTCAGAGGATGTTACGGTTTCAGTTTCAACTCATTTACTGGTTTAAAAAAATAAAAATAAATCAGCGTATATCCATTTTTCCTCACATTAACTGTGTGAGCTAGCATTGGCAGAATTGAGATAATACACCAATAATACACGAGTGTTTCCATGTATTTTCCTGTAAACCCTGTCTGATTGGTCTTGCCTCCTCTCACTGAAGATATAAAATTACAGTCGGTCTTCTTTTACTGACGTTCAGATACGTAGTGACAAACTGCTCCACGTGGAGAATTATTCAGGACTAAAGCAAAAATCGTCAGAGAACAATTTGATTTCTTTTAAAAATGCATTTTACTTTAATATTGTTTTCTTACAATAACTTTGTAACGCAAGCAACGTAATTTTAATCAGTAACTAATCAAATTACATAAATTTAAAATGTAATGCATTACATTACTGCATTATCAGTAAAAGTAATTAGAATACAGTAACGTGTTACACCCAACTCTGAATGGCAGTGGTGCCTCAACGGTTAAGGATCTGATCAGTGATCAGGAGGTCGGGGTTCAAGCACCCAGCACTGCCAAGCTACCACTGTTGCGCCCTTGAGCAATGCCCATAATCCAATCTGCTAACGCAGTGGTTCTCAAACCAGGCGGAAGCGGGACGCGAATTGTTCACAAGAAAAAAAATACAGACAGGGCATTATTGGGGTTCTCTGTGTATTTTATTGCTTTTCAAATAGGATGTGCATAAATGAAAAACCCCACGTTCCCTCTCCCTGTATTTTCTTTTTGCTGTGGAGAGGCGGAGCTTAGTCTGCCTTTTATCTAGCTGTCAGTGCAGACCAGTGATGCCAGCTTAGCGACTTTTCAGACCCCTTTAGCGACTTTTTTTTTTTTTTTACTAAAAAAAGTGTCTAATGACAAATCTAGCGACTTTTTAGCCAAACCTTAGCAACTTTCCAAATATCCCCAGTACTGTCCTGCAAGCGCGAGGTCTTGCTCTCCGGCTGCACTCACACCTCTCACTGCATCTGCTCTGTTCAGTGAGGGGCTGAGAGCCGGAGATTTAACAATGTCATGGATAACGAGACGCGCCCTTAGTCCCAATTTACATCATTCATATGTGAATGTTTTTTAGAATGCAAGATGAATTGAGTGCAACATGTTTTACATGTAAAATAATCCACAATATTACAGCCTAGTTCTCTTGTTCAAAAGTGGTTATAGTGTTCAGAAACATTTTTGATCATTCATGTTCAATACCTGTGCGTTGTATAGTTTTATAAAAGTCATAAAAGCTATAAAATATACAATAGTTAATAATTATACCTGGTCTCCTCCAATATGGGGCGGCGTACCACATGATAATATATGAACGTATTATAACGCGCGCATTAATATAAAGCTGTGATTTGCCATGCAGCCGGAACTACTGTTATATAAAACTAATCAACACCTTTAGAATCAAGAATTCAACCGCGCAGTGGTATAAACCTACAAAAACAGCATGTGACTGGATAACATCTCTTCTGTCTTTTTTTTTTGTCAGAATATTGCTTACCTCACACCTTTCTGTATCCTCCGTAAACTTTGCAGCTCCTTTACTTCATGAAGTTTAGTCCTGTGGACGTAGTTATTTAAAACATTACATTAGTTAAAACAGCACATTGTCTTCATATTGGGCCAGTATCAGAATAAGAGTGAAAAAGTTTTAAAGTAGCCTACAAACAAACACTGGTTCGGTTTATTAGCAAAACAGAAAGACAGTTAGCTAGCTAACGTTACAAGATCGATTAGCAATTAGCTAATGCGGCGGCCGAATTATTAACCTGACTTCAGCAGTCACTTCGTCAGATTCCTCTTCATCAGAAGATTCCTCTTTCCTTTTCCTGAAATGTTTACCCGCTGGCATGATCTGATATTCCACTGTGTATTGTTATGAAAGGTAAATCTCTCCTGCTCCTGACCGTAAGCGTTTTTGAGGGAAAAAAAACAATGGTCACTTCTTCTCCTAACTGACGAGGGAGACATCCGACGTTGTGATTGATTACCGCCACCTGCTGGACTTGATGTGTACTTTTTGTTCGTTTTTTGTTTGTTTAAACCAGGGTTCTCAAAAAAACAAGACGAAACAAATAAACTTTAACTGTTATATAATACCAATTTCATGAATTTGTTTGAATCCATCTATTCAAATATCAGGGTCATTATTCAAATGTGTGCAAAAATTTGTCTATTTATTTGAGCCACAGAGCTTTTGTTTCCGAACTTTCCATCAACAGATTAACAACAAACATTAGATTTAAGCTGACATTGTTTTTAGGCCAACTTGTGTTTGAGTTATTGAGGTTTGGATGAATCCCTTGCAATTCAAGTGACTGGTCAAACAAGCTTATAGCTATAAGAACTCAATAGCATATATATTGTTGAGTTCATTGTTACATTGATGGAAACCCACCATTATGAATGTATATGTATATGTATGTGTGTGTGTATATATATATATATATATATATATACACACACACATACATATACATATACATTCATAATGGTGGGTTTCCATCAATGTAACAATGAACTCAACAACAACAAACAAATAAATCAACAGTCAAGCATCACAGGATCTATGTCCTATTCACCAACCCCATGCTCCTTAAAATGTAAATAGTACTGTGCTAACCTACTTCGATTCATCCTGTGGTAGAATTTTTAGCTTGGACTCATTTCTCTCTTAGCATACATTTCAGTTTGTTTTTCTACACTGACTCTTCTGCCTGGCATCTATTTCACCTCCCTGGATTATGCGTCCCAATCATTTTAAAAGTCTAATTTAATCCACAGGGGGCACGGTGGCTAATGGTTAGCATGTTCACCACACACCATCTCCACCCTGTGTGTGCAGAGTTTGCATGCTCCCCCTGTGCTTCAGGGGTTTCCCCTGGGTACTCCAGTTTCCTCTCTCAGTCCAAAGACATGCACTGTAGGCTGATTGTGATTGGTGTGTGGGATTGTGCCCTGCGATGGGTTGATATCCCATCCAGGGTATCTCTGCTTTGTGCCCCAAGTTCCCTAGGATAGGCCCAGGTTCCCCTGTGACCCTGTGTAGGATAAGTGGTACAGAAAATGGATGGATGGATGGATGGATGGATGGATTTAATTCACAATATAGTGAACGTCTTCACTTCTGTGAAATGCCCCAACCCTTCTTCTAAATGTTGAAAAGTTGTCCTCCATTTCTCTCACTTTCACAACTCTGCTCCAATTTCTTAATAATTATATTCCATATGACCTTTTTCATTTCTGCTTTACTTATTGGTGTTTCAATACCAGCTCTACCATGGATGATTACTCATTTAGCTGCATGCTTTGCACTCTTATTCCCTGATGTCACGGTCGAAAGCCATGTTTTAACAAACAACCACACTAACCTTGGTTTCACTACCATAATAAAGCCATGCTTAGTTTCCCTGAGGGGTTTCTTTGTTATACATTATCATACATTCCATAAGCAGTCTCATCTTTCTATGCTTCAGGAGGTTTCGACATTTTATTACCTTTCTGTTATTATACCCACAAGTGTTGCTTGACCAGCATGTTAAACTCCTGTCTGATGTAACACTTAGATATGTTTGTTTTGGTTTTGGTGAACATACACAGTGTACATTTCTGAAAACATTGTGTAATATTATATCAGTGAGATTTTCATTTCATGAAGGTCATTTCCCATAATTGATATGCCATCATTATTATTAAAACTGTACTGTCATTAACACTCCAACAACAGAGCAGCAGACACTATTATTATTATTATTATTATCATTATTATTATTATTATTATTATATTTATTTATTTTTAGTTCCAGTACAGTCAGTCACTACACTTTAAAAAAAAATAAAAAATAAGATTCATCCACATCCTGCACATAGCCACTTTTTCTTTGTGTTGCCAGGTCCCTTTGTATACTTCCCTTGTTATACTGTTTGTTTTGTGTCTGAGAATTTGTCTGACGGTTGGGAATTTTGCATACGTCAGATTAAGTCAAATAGGTAGGCTGAGCTAAAAAAGAAAAGAAAAGAAAAAAAAGCAGCAAACAGTAAATGCCTAGGTTACACAGTACTATACATTAATACTCTATATGGCCAAAAGTTTGTGGACACCCGCCCATAACTCTCATAACTCATAACTCTAATAACTCATAACTGTGCTTTTTAAACATCCTATTCCATATTTATTTCCCATTGCTGTTATAATAAGCTCCACTCTTCTAGGAATGCTTTCCAGACACAACAATATAAGATATATCGTCTCTATATATCGAGTTTTTGTATTTGTTTTACTGCAAAACGCGTTGTTTTGGTGAAGACCTGGCAACCCTGCGCATCATCAGCGCTTTGACTGCTAGTCTGTGTTGGTTAGCTTAGCCTGCTAGTGCTGCAGGAGGATAGAGGGAATTTGCGCATTTCATTTTGGCCTAAAATGAACGTTTTTGAACATTTCTTTTGGATTTGCTGGTGAGGTGCGTTTGTTTACTGTTTATTTAACTGAACAGAAAAGTCGTTGTGTGTTATTTTTGTTCATGTCGAGCGGTTTTCTCTGGGCAGTGGCCTGCGCTATTATAGACGTTTAAATGAATTTTTGAGGGCTTTTGCTGCTAACAGTTCCTCAGAGTGTCAGTTAATAAAATTATTATTGAGTGTTTATATGCAGCAGATAATATTATAACTAGCTAATTATGTTCCTGCCAGAGGTCTGTGTGCTGTCGTTGTCATGAAACAGCAGCAATGATGTCGAAGGAACATGTTTTTCCTTATAGGTAACACACAAAAACACCACAGGAGCATTGTGTATGATGTGTCACAGACATGAAGCTGTCTTGTATTATTACTGTTACAATCAAAAGAGGATTATAACATGTATTATATATATAAAAAAAAGCCGAAGTATTGCTTGTCCAGCATGTTTTAACTCCTGTCTGATGTAACACTTAGATATGATTGTTTTGGTTTTGGTGAACATTCACAGTGTACATTTCTGAAAACATTGTGTAATGTTATATCAGTGAGATTTTCATTTAATGCAAGACACTACAGTTGAATTGGGTCATTTATTATTATTTTTTAAACAAAAGATAGAGCAGTTCATCTTCAGCACTTTATTGCTGATGTTCCTGCAAGTATGTTTTCTATTAGACTCTGACATTAAACTGACATTTATTTATACGTCATACATTTATACATACTTCATAAATGGTTGTTTTTTTAAATGAAATATTTATTTCTCTGCGAAGACACTCAAGACGCAAAAGTTTGATGGGAAATCATTTATTTGTTGTTGAACCAAGAAACCACCATGCACCTATTATGCTCTTTCAAATATTACCTCGTGTTAATAGAGCTGTTTGTGAATGTAAAAAGTCTGCAAAGTTTCCAAAATCAAAGCGCACAACAAACGGAGTTATTGACGCCCAAAAGAAGGAACCGATTCTGAACAGCTGAAACGATTCGTTAGTAATTCCAGATTTACGTCCTGTACTAACCTACGTAGGTTTGTTACAAAAATCCCTGGATCTGGTCTTCATAGGTTGAGCTGAAACTCGTTGTGGTAGAGGGCGTTTCCTTTTCTACACATGCTGACAGCGCTAGAGCAGTCACAACAGACTGGGACATCTGACCAATCAGAGCAGAGTATGTGAGGGCGGGAGGGAGGGAGGGAGGGAGGGAGGGGGGATAATGCTGCAGTTTAAATTATGAGCACAATAAAGTTTTTTTTGACCTTGGATGCATGTAAATCTACTGTATGAGAGCTTTAAAACAAAACTAGGCATGTTTCAAAACTATAATAGGTGTGCTTAAAAAAATTATGCCATTCAGAATAAAATCGAACAGAAATCCAAGAATAATGAATGTTTGGAGAATTTCCTCTGTAATATAACGTTATTTAGGGATAAGAACGAACGTTGAAAAACGCTTGCTGGGTTTGCGAAATATTCATTAGATAAATGGAAAGTGGTTGACTTTCCCTATCATCATGTGGATCAAATAACATTGGGTAGAAATTTAGAAAATTATCGGCAGAAAGCTTCAAGACTGCTTAATTGTGAGAGATAGAAAATGGGAACATGATCGTGCTGGAAGTCTCATAAACATAATCCCTGTGTTAACATGCATTTCAAAGTGAATTTCAAGCACTTGTTGCAAACATAACATGCAACCAGGCATTGCTACCTTGCAGCTCCAGGGGTCTGAGTTTCAATCCTGGGTTAAGGCCCGTTCACACCAAGAACAATAACGATAACTATATTAGCGTACACGCGCTGCAGTTATGTCGCCTGCTGCTTTCAGTCCTCGAGCTCTTTAAAGCAGGATGGATTCTGATTGGCTGTCAACGTTTTTATCTTTCATCAGCTGGAAAAAAATTCCAACGATATTGTTTCTCTGTGCTGTTATGGTTGTGGTGTGGACTCTGCTATTCTTTTATATTCAGAGAGATTTTTAGAACTTTATCATTATAGTTATCGTCCTTGGTGTGAACGGGCCTTTACTCCGGGTTCTCCGGTTTCCTTCCACCTGCCAAAAACATGTCAGTAGGTGGAACTGATATTCTAGATTGCCCCTAGGTGTAAATGAGTGTGTGTGGGTCCTCCGATGTTCCTGGACCCTGACCAGGATGAAGTAGAAACAGTGAATAAATAACATACAAACTCTTTCTAATTATAATTCTGCCAATCCAGAAGGATGTTTAGCACAGGTTACCCGAGACCACGTGATGAAGCAGGTAAAAGTTTTAGTACGTTTCCTCTATGAGCTGTCGGAACAGCTTCAACGTGCCTTGTCATAGGTTTCTACAGGTCTCTGGAACTGTACTTGAGGGATGAGCACCGTTCTTCCAAAAGAGAGCACTGTCTAACACGCCTGATTATTCAAGCTCGATGGAGGAGATGTACTGATTTGCAGTGTCTCTACAGAGCCACCGTTTTTTTCCTGCAGCTTGCAATCTGTCTGTCTGCATGTTGGCAAAATAAATAATTTGGCCTGCGAGCCTATTTATACTTTTTACAATTTTTCATGTAAAATAATATTTAGTACAAATTAAATGCTAAGTAATAGGTTACATCCAAAAGTGTTTTCTATACTAAGACGTGTCCCTTTTTACCTGAACTCATGTTGTTTACATGAGGTCTCTGTGCTTGGATGTGTGCCCCGCCCCTCTCGAACCATCTTGAAGTCATGTTTTATTGGTCAAGAGGTGTATATACAACACTTAGAGATATGGTTCTGACAATGAAGTAAAGAAACGTTTTATTTGTTTGTTTATTACCTGAATTCACCCGACACCATGTGATCTTTGTCATATGTGACAGCTTGTTGTTTACAGTATTGGTAAATACAATGTGTAATTAGTTGTGGTTCTTCTCTTTAGCTCGACGCCTCATTTTTTGGTTTGCAACATTCGAGCCAAAACATGACAGACTGTGGAGACATTTGTCCTCACCTGGACTCCATAGGTGAAGTGACCAAGGAGGAACTTCTGCAAAAATCAAAGGTATAGCTTGAATGTCAATACAACTAATATTAAATCTGGTCACTTCTACTTATTTGTAATGGTTGACTCACTACGCTGTAGAAATGTCAGTATGTACAAGCTGAATTTTACATGACATACAGTTGCAATCAAAATTATTCAACCCCCATTGCAAATCAGGAATATTTTCAAAATTTACAGACTTTTATCTGTTTGCAGTGAACAAATCAAACAAAAGCAATTGAAATAGTTCAAGACAATGAATGCTTCAAGTGGTTTCCCCAAATTCAACTGAAATTGCAATTATAATGATTTCTCCAGTTTCAAAATTGTTCAACCCCTTCATGGGATTGCATTTTTAGTGCTTGGTAGAGCACCCTTTTGCTGCTAGGACCTGCTGTGAACAAGATGCATAGCTTCTGGCAGCGTTCCTGAAGAATCTTAGTCCATTCCTCATGAGCAATGGCCTCCAGTTCAGTAATATTCTTGGGTTTGCGTGTTGCAACCGCCTTCTTCAAATACCACCAGAGATTTTCTATGGGGTTCAAGTCAGGTGACTGTGATGGCCCTGTAGAATCTTCCAGGACTTCTTCTGCAACCAAGCCTTGGTGGAATTTGAGGTATGTTTGTGATCCTTGTCCTGTTGGAAGGTCTAATGATGGCCAAGCTTCAGTTTCCTCACAGACAGCATGAAGTTTTCTCCTAGGATTTCCTGACACTTCACTGAATCCATCTTGCCTTCCACACGCTGCAGGTTTCCAAAGCAGCCCCAGAGCATCACCGAGCCACCACCATGCTTGACTTTGGACAGTGTGTTCTTTCTTCATTCCTCTTCCTCCAGACGTACCACTGATCCATCATGCCAAAAAGTTCCAGTTCTGTTTCATTGCTCCACAGAACAGAATCCCAAAACTTCTGTGGCTTATTTATTTGGTTTTGAGCGACTTTTCCTGTGCTTTTGGTTCAGTAGTGGTGTACGTCATGGAGTTCTGGCATGGAAGCCTGCGTTTAGTACACACCTTACTGTTCTCACTGAAACCTCAGTGCCTGTTGCCACCAAGTCTTGCTGCAGGTCTTTTGCAGTCAGTCGAGGGTTTTTCACAACCTGCCTTCTCAGAAATCTGGTTGTAGCCGTTGATAGCTTCCTTTTTCTGCCCCGTCCAGGTATTTTATGCATTTTCTACCCCTAGCCAGTTCAGGTATTTCATGTGTTCCAGCTCAAGCACAGCTGGTGCAACTAATGAAGCCCTTGATTAGTTGCATCAGGTGTGCTTGAGACAGCACCTGTTTTGTATATTTGTGCTGTTGTGAGGGATTCTATTCAGGGGGTTGAATCATTTTGAAACTGGTGAAATCATTATTATTATTATTATTAAGTTGCATTTTCAGTTGAATTTGGAGAAACCACTTGATGCGTTTGTTTTGTTGAACTATTTCAATTGCTTTGTTTGATTTGTTCATTGCAAACTGAAAGTATATAAATATTGACAATAAACCTGATTTGCAATGGGGGTTGAATAATTTTGATTGCAACTGTATTTGTGAAAGGCATTTCAACATTCGATTTTCCTTTACTTATAGGGCACCTGTCAATCATGTGGGGTAGGTGGTCCCAACCTCTGGGCATGTCTTCAGGTGAGAAGGAAAATTAAGGGATTACCCCCCCCCCCCTTTACTTGGTGAATGAAAATGTTCTGCTTGCATTTGCTACACTGTTCCTGCATTCTGAATCAGCATGAATGTGTAGTCCACCAAATGTATGATATTATTATGATTACGTGGCAGTCTGGGAAAATCCATTGGATGTTGCAGTGATTGGATTCTAGCAAATATTTATTATTTCCTAAAGTTTAGATTGTTTGAGAGATTGTTTTTTTTCTTGTCTTTTATGGTTCTGCTGGTGGAGGCATTATGTTTTTAGGTTGTCCCCCTCTGTCTGTCCGAGAATCTCTCTAGCGTGATTTCTCACGGTGTGGTGGAATGGTTATAGGATTTATTTGGGATTATCGTTGTAACCAGCAGATGAATTGATTAGATTTTGGTAATGATCCTAACAGGATCAATTGTCTGAAATAGGGATTTTTTTTCAATAGGTTCCCAGTAGCGGAACTTTGTCCCTAATTTAATCTTGGCCGATTCTCACCCACCAGCCTGGTGTCCCCTCATACAACAGCTATCAACCTGGGATGGCTTTTGAACTGCTGCTCATGCTGCATCATGGGACGATGTAACACACTCCGCCCCTTCTGCATGCATGAGCTCACACGGTAGTGTCACTGTGATTCACATGGGAGAGAGAGTATTGCCATTCTTTCTACCCTGAGAGAGCTGCCAATTTTGCTCTCTTGGTCTCCCGGTCACGGATGGCTGTGGCATCATCGGGATTCGAACTCGTGATCTCCTATGCGCTTTTCTGTCGCACAACTCCGGCGCACCTTGAAGTATTTTTTAAAGGGTATTTATAGCCTACAAATGAATAACACGAAGGACTAGACTTGCAGTCAGTCTGCCTAAAAATGTCTAAAACGTTGGTAAATAAGTGTGACTTCCTCACACAGTGAATATCACTGTTTTGATGAAATTGTTGGATTGCTACATGTGAAATGGACGTAATCAGCTGGCTGTCAGATTGTCTGAGACACACACACACACACACACTGCACAGATGACAGTGAACAAAGGATTAAATGTTTGAAGGACATAATAAAACTATGGGAAATTTAGCCACCAGAACAGAACTCACTGAATGTTATTTTTGAATTAAATTTTACTAATGCGTCGCTGATGTTCTCTTGTTTTTCCCCCGATAGTACATTATGTCACAGATGTAGAGGTAGGCAGGGTGTTTGCTTGTTTAATGAGTTTAATATCATTCCAAATGAGATAACATAGAAATGACCGCAGTGTTTTTAAGTGCTCATAAATGCATTTAAGATGTAAATATAATGACTTCTAATATTCCACAAATATTGGCTGCCTTGTTTATATAAAATAGGGGATATTATTATTATTATTATTATTATTAGTAGTAGTAGTATTCAAAAAGGAATGATTGATAGATGGGCTGGACTACTAAAAAGAGTCTGTAGTCTATGAACAAAGGCTGTATTTTGAAATTATTATATTTGAAATGATTATATAATTGTGTTTCTTATCAAGTTTATTAATTAATCTTATTTATTACCTTAAGCGCAATTGAGATTAATGTATAGTGCTTGCTTCTTCAGTGGGACTGTCCCTATGTGGGCTGCGGAGAGTCGTACTCGGACCACAGCACCACACATGCACAGGTAACTCTGAACCTCACATACGTCCACGCCTCTCTCCATCGTTTTTCAGTATCATCTTTCAGTGTGTATTCTGCTTATTCATTCGTCTGTGTAACTTCCCTTTTGTCTCCAGGCGAAGAAACACAATCTGACAGTGAATCTGACTACGTTCAGGGTATGGTGTTATGTGTGTGAGAGAGAGGTGTTTCTGGAACAGAGGCCTGTAAGCCCAGTGGCAGCAACTCAACGCTACAAACCTCTCGAACAGGTATCCTCATATCTCCTATCCTCAGCTGAACTTACTTGAATCCTGAACTTGAAGATGTTGTGCATAACACTCCTCAATTGATAACAGGGAAGTTTTTCAGCCAGGTAGCATTTTTCCAGACTGGTGTGTGACCACTTTTCATGTTTGAAAGCATTGTTGTCAACACATTTTTTAATTTTATGAGGACAAAAAAAAAAGAAGTCTGCCAAGAAAGATCAGTGTTTAACAGGGAAGGCCAGTAACGTGAATGTGAATTTTTGTTTTTCACCGTTGACCTTTTTTGTGACCTTATTCTAGTCTGTATTTTTTAAACTGTATTAAATTGACTTTATAACTCTAGTGTAAAGGATCGAAGACATATCTTTTATTTATATATATATATATATATTTTTTTTTTACGGAATACATTTGCAAGTGAAATTACACTGTGTTTATACCCCAAAAAATGTTTGTTGTTCCCAGGATTCTTCTCCCCAGAATGCACGTCACCCGTTAAAGGCAGTGCCGATTGCTGTGGCGGATGATGAAGGTTCGGAGTCTGAGGAAGATGAGTTTAAGCCCAGAGGTAAATAAACACAACTGGCAGTTCTGAGATGGCCAAAAGTTTGTGGACACCTGACCGTCACACCCATATGTGCTGTGTGAACATCTTATTCCAAATTTGCTGTTATAATAACTGCTACACTTCACGGGAAGGCTTTCCACTAGGTTTTGGAGCGTGGCTGTGGGGATTTGCTCATTCAGCCACAAGAGCATGAGTGAGGTCAGGCACTGATGTTGGTTGAGAAGGCCTGGGGCACCTTCGGCATTCCAGTTCATCCCAAAGCTGTTTCAATGAGGTTGAGGTCAGGGATCTGTGCATTCGAGTTCTTCCACTGCATCCTTGGCAAACCATGTCTTCATGGACCTCGCTTTGTGCTCAGGGGTAATGTCATGCTGGAACAGGTTTGGGCCTCTTGGTCCCAGTGAAGGGAAATTGTAATACTACAGCATACTAAAACATCCTATACAATTGTATGCTTTCAACATTGTGGCAACGGTTTGGGAAAGAACCACATATGGGTGTGATGGTCAGGTGTCCACAAACGTTTGGCCATATAGTGTATGTTATTTATTTAGCCTCACTCAGTTTTAATCCATACACAATCAAAACAGTTTAGTGACAAGCTGAATAAAGTAGCAGTGATTTAAGCAAAGCGTTACAGCCTGTGTAATAGTACCGATTCTGGAGCCATACATCATAATACAATTGAAGCAATATATTGCATCAATCAATTTCTCCTCCATCTCATCTAGGAAGGAATATCTGATATTTCACAGTGGGGAAAAATATGGTGTTCTGAGTCTCATCATCCTCAACTCCTCGGTAGTCGCCACATTGTTTTGCTTCTCATTTACATCAGGCTAAACGTTGGTCAGTCTCATCGCTCCTCCCCCTGCCCCCACTTTGCTTTGCCAGTGGTTGAAAAATTAATGCCTTCCAGCTAATTTGTCACAACGTCGCTCCTGTTGTGATTTTAGCCGAGTTAGCAAAATGTTAGCTGAAGATTTGGGTAACTGATATATGAGAGAGAACTTTTTTTTTGGCCCCCTTTTTCAGTCCAATTTTCTGACACTTTTAACTATAGACATTGTCGCAAAGCAGTTTTACAGAAATCTGGATATCGATTTACATTCGTAATGAGCAAGCCAGTGACAAGGAAAACCTTCCCCCAGGCGACATGAGGTTGAAACCTTTAAAGGAACCAGACTCAAAAGGGAGCCCATCCTCTACTGGGTGACACCCAAAATCATTACTGTACAAAAGATGTTCAGTATGACCACTGTTAATAAGAGTCCTGGGATAAAAATCTGCAAATATGCATGTGAGAAGGACTTCCACTGAAGGAAGGTTGGGACTTGGGCATACATTGCTTTTGAGAAGTGCAACTCTTTAGGGTATCCATGTTTGTGTATTTATAACTTCTTCCCCCTTTTCTGCAGGCCTCACGGGGATGAAGAACATTGGAAATTCGTGTTACATGAACGCAGCATTGCAGGCCCTCTCAAACTGGTGTGTTCAACATTCGTTTTATCCTAATTAGTGATATGAGGAGAGTGGATGGAGTTTTGTTCAAAATGATGGAACGGAACCCTTTTATTTTTTTTTTTGTTTGTTTGTTGTGTGTTTATAAAACAAAATTCTCATACTCTCATTCTCATATTTCTTTTCAATTCTGTCTCTTTACCAGTCCTCCTTTGACTCAGTTTTTCCTGGACTGCAGTGGGCTGGTGCGCACAGACAAGAAACCTGCACTGTGCAAAAGCTATCAGAAACTCATCTCTGAGCTCTGGCATAAAAAAAGGTACACACACACCCATTGCTGTACGTAATGTAATATGCCTAGGTTGAAAAAGGGCTTTTCTATTTTTAGGGATAGTCTAATGGATTCAGTCATAATTCATTCTGTCTCCTTTTTTATCCGCATTAAAATTGTTACTTATGTTGCTTTCCATCTCCTGTTTCTTTCTTCCCGTTTAGACCCAGTTACGTGGTCCCCACTAGTCTGTTTCATGGCATTAAACTGGTGAATCCTATGTTTCGAGGCTATGCGCAACAGGTTTGTAAAGAATACTTTTCAATACACACTCATGCACTAACTCACAGCAGTTTAGTCTCCTAAGCAATGAGCAATGTGGATTTTCTTTGTCTCACACACAGAGATGCACCGATCTACCAATACCAATTAAAAGCTAGTTTTCACGCTAAAACATCCGATGATCAGGGCCGATTATATCCTGTCAATCAAAAGAGGGCGGGAAAACACATTGATTTCATGCTGTGTGTAAAGAAGATGTCTCTTGTGTAGAATGACGACAAAACTGCAGTTTGTAAGCTCTGTAAGCTCTGCACTGCCAAAATTTTACACTGGACGTAGCAGCATTGAAGCGGGAGTTTCGGCGTCGAGTCTAATTATTATTATTTTTGTTGTGCTGCTCGCTCTGATTTAACACGCCAGTACACCGTTGAAAGATGTAAATGAAGATGAGTTGACAAAAAAGTATATATTGCACAGAAAAATATATTTGTAGAGTAGTATATTTCATATCCAGTTAATGTTACTGTATAAAAAAGTTGATGATATAAAATACCAGTTTGATGTCAATGATGAAGTAGAAATGCTTTTGTTAGTTGAGTGAATGTGAGTCTATCAGGAGGTTTTTTAGAATTCAGTCAATTAATTCTGTTAATATGAATTAATAACAGTCAATAAGTTGAGAAATCTTACTTTAATCTTCAGAATTTAGTTCATGTGTTAATGTTAAGTAGAGTAATGTGTTTTCTGTTTGAGACCAGTTACTGTGAAACAACTTGTTGAAATGGAGAAATTTGCATTTCTTTCAGAATTGTGGAATTAATTATTATTACTTTAAAAGAAGGCATAAAAGGCAGAACTATCGGTTATCGTTATCGGCCGAAATCACTCTGAATAATCGGTTATCGGTAACGGATGAGAAATTTAGTATCGGTGCATCTCTAATAGAAACCCGTGTGTTTTGGCGGAGCACCTTATGTCGCGTGAACGTAAAAAGGCATTTTATTTGCATTAAATCTCAAACATGGTATTCGGGGAAATTAATAGACTTTTGTCTGTAAGTATAATAAGAGTTGGCAGCTTTCTTTCACAAATATGGTAAGGACTTGAAAAAACAGGAAAAAACTTCAAATTTCCTTCAAATAATTTCAAACCACCATCACCCCTCGGAAGCCATCCAGCACCTAAGCCCTCCGAAAACCTAGGGAAAACTCTACAGTTTAGTACTAGAGATGCTACCTAATACATTATTCTGAATGAACAGATAATGTGTTCTAAACAGATACAAATAGGAGATACACAGTGAAACTGTCAGATCACGTTGTTTACAAGAATGTGCAAAACTGCATGATACATTTATCACCATCACCATCCTTAGTAAATGCCTGATCAGGGTCACAGTAGTCTAAATAAGGCTGCTGAGTTACTTGTGCATTTATAGCATCCTTAATGTGAATTAGAGTCAACTGAATTTGTCAATCAGTTATGAACTCAAGTGATGTAGCTGAGGTTGAGGAATTATCAGAAGCAGAATTCACACATCATGCTGACACCAGTTTGAATTGCTTGTTGTATGTGGCCAAGGAGAACAACAAAATGTCTTACTGACCTTTGCAAAATAAAAGTTTTCATCTTCAGAGTACTTCACGGTGGTACAGTGCACCTCTCTCCAGCTACTTGTCTCGCGTTCCACTGCCTACTGCACTACATGTTGCCCAAGGCGTGATCAGATAGTAGTAACTGTTTATTTACTAGACAGATTAAATAGTCTGAATGGATGACAGAACACCACATCTCATAGCTTAAACCTTGGTCTAACGACTTGCTGACTTTTTGTTAAGAGAAAAAATGTGTTGTTTATTAGAAGGGAATGATGATCATAAACTTCTTTGTGTTCCTTAACCTATATTAATGTCATTCACTAGCTTATGTTTATGATTGATCCATCCCTGTAATATGTGAAAAACAGTCCGGTTTATAGCAACCAATATTATTCAATGCAAAGCAATGCATTTGAATCTTTTGCAAACAGTTTAAACTTAGCTTTCTCAGCGTGCTCTGTGCCCTTCAGGATACTCAGGAGTTCCTGCGCTGTCTGATGGATCAGCTGCATGAGGAACTGAAGGAGCCTTTCATTGACTGCAGCAACTCCATCACTGATAATGACTCAGAGAGCAACCACGACAATCAGAACCATGCCGACGGAGACCGTAGCCCCTCCGAGGATGACTTCCTGTCATGTGACTCGGGTTCGGGGAGCGAGAGAGGTGACGGAGATAGAGCAGGAGGTGAAACCGAGCTTCTTATTCAGGATGAGTGCTCAGGAGCAAGGGAGAGCGGCGGGATCTCTGAGAAAGAGAAGCTGAAGGAGAGACGGAGGGAGGACCGAGGAGAGGAGAGAACACCAGAGATGGATGAGGATGCTGATGTGGACACGGCAGTGCAGGAGGAGCAGAACGAAAGAGGTGGAGAGCAGATGGGGACCAGCAGAGCTCAGGGAAATACAGGTACACACAAAGACCGACTGTATATAATACGGTATACTTTTGTACTAAGTTGTATAAATAATAATTGATAAAAAAAAAAAAAGGCACAATATTTAAATATGTACAATAATACGTTGTCTGCTAAGAGTTTTTCATTCGGAGCTTTCCAATCATAAAACTCATTTTTATTGAAATTGTATTTAGATTCCACTTCATGTTATTTATAGATAAATAGATTACTTTATTAATCCTAGAGGGAAATCCACACACAGGCGTGATAACTTTGATAATGATGAGCTATGATTTCCCCAACTTTAACAGAATTATAAAATCACGGACCACTTGGCTAATCTTTGAGAACCATGGCTCTAGACTTTCTACCATAGCACCATTGTCACTAGGACAACCTTTTAAATAATAAATGTAGAATGAGTCCTACAATAGATTTATAATATTTTAGTAGCTACATTGTGATTTATTATGGGGTCCTCTTAACACTGGGCTCATTATCCTCTTCTTAGGGGAATCTTATATTAATCCATCACAGTCATTTATAAGTTGATTTTTAAATTTTTTTATCCTCTTCACATTTTCTCCTTCTCAGAACCAGACAACGAGGTGTCCATGCATCACCCGTCCTCTCGTCCCTGTAGCCCTACTCACAGCGTGCAGGAATTTCATTCAAAACTGTCAAGCAGCCCATCCAGGTCCAGCCCTCTACGGGCCGGCCCCGCCTATGCCTTCAAGAAAGGTCTGATATTGAACAATTATGATTGTTTGTAATATATTGTTGCAGCATTTTTGTAATCAAATCTTTATATACTGCTAATTGTTATCTAATTTATCTCAGTTGTGTATCTGAAAATAATTACAGTATGTTTACGTGACAGAGATACTGTTTACTAAAAACAACTTTTTTTTTTCTATTCTCAGTACTTGTGCCAATTCTTGTCTGTAGTAATAGTTGTTGATACAGAGGCAGTTGATGTTATAAGAGTATGTTACAAATGCTGGAATATTCCTAATGTTTTTAATGTATTTATTTGCATCATTTGCTTTTTATTTATTTTTTTATTGATTTTGTTTAGCCTTAGTATGCTTTCCCAAGTCTTTAAAAGAAATGAAAATGTACACTGCATTATTCACAACCACTCATATTTGTTTAACCTACAGCTCAGATGCTCCTGGGCACCAAGAAGAAGAAGCAGTCTCGGTTCCGGAGCGTTATTTCCGACATCTTTGACGGCTCCATTCTGAGCCTGGTCCAGTGTTTGACGTGTGACCGGGTGAGGGAGCTCATGTGTTTCCACAAGAGGGCAGCACCAGCAATGTGTATAAGAGATTGTGGTGATACATTAGGGCATCAATCCTCGAAGACCTCTAATTGGAAAATATTTTGAATTAAAATAAATGTAGTAATTATTAGAATGCAGTAACTATATTAATGTGTTAATGTTTTGTGAAAGTATTAACGGTGCTTTTTCTTCTTCTCTAGGTGTCAACAACAGTCGAGACCTTTCAGGATTTGTCTCTGCCAATTCCAGGTAAAGAAGACCTGGCTAAACTCCACTCCTCCATCCACCAGGGCACTCCAGCCAAGATGGGTGTGTGCACAGACACCTATGCTGCCCAGGGCTGGCTCTCCTACATTATGGAGTCGATACGCAGGTGTGAAAACCAGACAGAGAAAATTCACATTTCCACGTAACTGTCTGTTTGCTTTTATTTAGCAGATGCTTGTACACAAAGGAAATTACAAGTGTGGTCAGAACCTCGCTTCCTTTGGTAGTCACTACATTCCTTTGAGTGTTTAGATAATGGTGGTGGAGAGTGCTGACTAACATGTCAGTCTGAAATCTCCAGTAGGTGTTTAACTGGCTTGAGAACTGGGGACGGTGAAGGCCGTAGCATATAATTTACATCATTTTTATACTCATTAAATTATTCAGTAAGTCCTTGTGTCGTGTGGATGGGGTGGGGTCATCCTAGAAAAGGCCACTCTCGTCAGAATAGTAATGCTTCATTATAGGGTGAAGGTGAACTTCAGAAGAACTTCAGTTTTTAGTGACTTTTAGTGTCATTTTAGTTTCTTCTCAGGTGACCATGACAGCAAAACTTTCTCGCAGAATAACACAGCCACCATTTTTTTTTCTTTTGAACTGTCGCACATCCATGTATGTGTGTGTCTGTGTGTGTTGTGTATTCAGGTTTGTAGTGTCATGTATCCCCAGCTGGTTTTGGGGTCCCATGGTGACACTGGAGGACTGCCTCGCTGCCTTCTTTGCTGCAGATGAACTGAAAGGTAAAACACCTGGAAAAATCCCCCACTAGTGTTATTTGACTATTTTATGATTTTAATCTCCACTTTACTTTTGAAACTTTTGTCATTCTCTGTGACAACAAAAATGTATATCTTTTTTGTAATGATCATTTTCTGTCTTAGGGGATAACATGTACAGCTGTGAACGATGTAAAAAGTAAGCACCTCCTCAAATGTTCATATTTAAGATCATATTGCCTACTGCTGTACTACTGCTATAAATACACGATTAAAAAAAAAAGAAGCTATAATATTATGCCAGTTTGATCATGTGACCAAATATGCATTTTTTTTTTGCTGACTATAGGTTGAGAAATGGTGTGAAATATTGTAAAGTCCTACAACTCCCAGAGGTAAACATTTGCATCCATGATTTTTAAGAACCGAGCATCGTGAGGAAGTTTAAAGCCTTTGTATCTCTATAACTCTATATATTTCTCCCTCATATGTTGTACACAGATTTTGTGCATTCACTTGAAGCGTTTCCGGCATGAGGTGATGTACTCCTTTAAGATCAGCAGCCACGTGTCTTTCCCTCTGGAGGGTTTGGACCTGCAGCCCTTCTTGGCCAAAGACAGCCCTTCTCAGATTACTACTTATGATCTCCTATCTGTCATCTGCCACCACGGCACAGCTGGAAGTGAGTCAACAATTGCTGACTGGCACTTACACATTTCTATAAGCGTTTGAAAACCTCTAATCTCAAATGCAATAAATATGCTTATATTAAAATATTTGAGATGCGCTTATTAATTTGTTGGTTGACTAAGTGATAACAATTGGGTTGTGCTGATTGAACCTAAAAACAAAAGAACAAGTGCTTTGTTTCTCACTCAATTCTTTTCCCACTCACAATCTTCAGTGTCATATTAACGAGAAATCCAGTGTGTAAGTAGTGGAGAAAGGAAATGCGGGACTTTCAGAATGAAGTGCAGTTGTACGCCACAGTTGAGTTGGGTTACAGCAGAGATGAGAAGCACAGTGGTGTTGATGGTGGTGTTAGCATGAATGTTGAAGCTTTGGAAGCTGATCTGTTTGAGCAGAGTGTACAGATTATGAGGTGAGGCAGCTAATCTCAGACTACAGGATTAAAGCGCTGCTGCATTGCTCTTTGTAAGTGGAGAATTTTAGAATTAATTGAGAATTTAATCAGATTAAAATGAATGTTTGATGACAATATTAAAGATTACATGTTAATTCTAAAGATAAATATGCAAAATATGTCGTTTGAGGGGGATTTTTTTTCCACGAGAATTGTGAACCCTGTTTTTCAGAGTTTAGTTACAAAAGGTTGAGAAGCGCTTTACATAAATACCTTTACATAAACATGTGTTTGTGTTCGAACACTCAGGTGTGTAATATATGTTTTGCTTTGACCTTCTCTTAGGTGGCCACTACATAGCATATTGTCAGAACGTTATCAATGGCCAGTGGTACGAGTTTGATGACCAGTATGTAACAGAGGTCCATGAGACGGTCGTGCAGAACGCAGAGGCCTACGTCCTTTTTTACAGGTGAGACATGTTCGGCTTACATTAAACGGCCTTCCTGCCTTTTTTCTGTTGACTAGTTAGACCTGTTTGTGATGGAAATCTACAACCCCTTGATCATAGAGTTATTTTAAAGTAAACTTAAGACTGTTTACAGATGAGTTGATAATCCCTTTTATTTTATTTTTTTTTATAGCCATGGCTTGCCATTGGAACAAGACCAAGGCACTGCATTTTCCTCATGTTTGCTTATGACTTTGTTTTTTTCCTTTTCCAAGGAAGAGCAGTGAGGAATCTGTAAGAGAACGGCAGAAAGTCATAGCTCTGGCTAATTTGAAGGAGCCCAGCCTTTTACAATTTTACATTTCCAGAGAATGGCTCAACAAGTTCAACACATTTACCGAACCAGGACCCATCACTAATCATACCTTCCTGTGTCAGCATGGAGGTATACAAATACACATAAACACATCTACTCTCCAATGCATACCATACTTGTTTCAAATATTTTGATTGAACTACAAAATGGCAAGAGTATAATGATTTTTTCATTTGCTTGAAGGTTTAATTATTCAGACTATTATTATTTAATATATGTGTATGTATACTATGCAAAGGTTTTAGGCACCCAATTTTTTTTTTTTTAGTATAACCTTTGTTATAGATTTCTTATTTTATGACTTCTACATTATCAAGTCAGTACAAAACATTTTAGATTTCCAAACATTAGTTTTCCAGCATAAAATTAAATGTTACAGAAAAATGTTTGTATGTCAGTAAAGAAAGCAGCATATTAGGTAAGAGACACTTTACAGACAAAAAAAAAAAAAAACCACAATGATGGCTGCCGGTTTTTGCTGCAAAAATAAGAAGCAAGTGCGATAGTCAAAGTCTCCTGAAGAACCGTGGCTGCTTCTGCAAGATGCTCAATAAAATTTCCTCATTTCCTTATAAAACTGCACAAATTCTACATGAGACTTCTTTTAAAAAAATTTTTATTTTAATTTTTTTTATATAAAGCAAAGGGTCGTCACACTAAATATTGCCTTTGTTTAATTTATTACTGTTTACTACTATTTATAGTGTTTATTTAAATGGATAAACATTTAATTTCAGTATTTTTGGAGGCAAGTAAATGTACAGCATTTATTTGCATGTGCTTAAGACTTTTGCACAGTACTGTGTGTGTGTGTGTGTGTATATATATATATATATATATATATATATATATATATATATATATATATATTTATATTTATATGTATATATATGTGTATATATATATATATATATATATATATATATATATATATATATATATATATATATATATTTCTTTTTTGTTGTTGTTTTTTGGCTAAGCAACTACATTCCTGTATATACCACAAATCAAACTGGGGTGGAAACATTTGACTGCTGAGGAATCTGACATTAGACCTGGTATTGACCTCCATCTTGGGTGATCTGATCACAAGTGAACAACATTAAATTGAGATGTGAGTAGTGTATTGTGACCACTTGTGGAGGTCTGGGACACATGTGGCACCGTTACATTTTATAATGTCCCTGACATTATAAGAACAACAACTAGTCACTGAGTGATGCTAAATTAGTGGAATCAGTCTACTTTTGAACTGCCCAGCCCAACTGTTAAGACATGTAATGGGTTGTTTTCTTTGTCACAGACAGCTTGTGTGTTTTGAATACATTACACTAATTAAAATCTTTTTAACAAAACATGCAAGGTTTCTTCTCATATACAGACTTCTTCTTACTGTTCTTAACATTAGCTCTGCTCATTACTATATGAATACAGACTGTTTGATGTGAAATCCCCAAAAGACAAAAGTTATTTCATCTCCATTTATCCTAAACTGTTCTTTTTTTTTTTTTAATGTATTTTTATTTTTTTTAAATATATTTTAAATTGTACATTACCTATTTTATTGATCCCAGCACATTTCTCTATTTCCTAATTTACTCAGACAATGAGGGGCTTGCTCAAACCTCTTTGGATCTGACAATGATGGTTAATGCAGACTAGAGCCAATACAAACTACTGACAGTACAAGTGTTTCCTGAGGATGCATGTAAATACCAGGCGTAAACAGCTATTTATCTCGGCTGTCCACTTGTGATCGGATCACCCAGTACACATGTTAATACCAAGTCTGAACAGGGTCCATGTCTGTGTAGTTGGACGAATGCTTACTTGAGTTGCCATGTTGTTCAGGAATCCCTCCTACCAAATATCACTATGTGGATGATCTGGTGGTGATTCTGCCTCAGAATGTGTGGGAATACCTTTACAACAGGTGAGTATGGTAATCAATTCTGAGTATATTAAAGGAACTCTTGCACATTTTTCATCCTAATCGCAATTCACTAAATCTGTTGCAGATGTGTAACACATGTCCTTGCATTTTACACCAAAGACACAGTACACACCGATCAGCCATAACATTGTAGGTCCCCTTTGTGCCACCGAAACAGCTCTGACCTGTCGAGGCACGGACTACACAAGACATCTGAATTTCTGCTGTGGTATCTGGCACAAGGACGTTAGCAGAAGATCCTTTAAGTCATGTAAGTTGCGATGTGGGGCCTCCATGGATTCTTACTTTTTTGTCCTGCACATCCTACAGATGCTCAATCGGATTGAGATCTGGGGAATTTGGAGACCAAGTGAACCTTGAACTCTTTGTCATGTTCCTCAAACCATTCCTGAACAATTTTTGCAGTGTGGCAGGGTGCATGAAGTGGTGTACTTGATCTGCAACAATGTTTAGGTATTTGATACATGTTCAAGTAACATCCAAATGACCCAAGGTTTCTCAGCAGAACACTGCCCAGAGCATTATACTTCCTCTGCTGGCTTGCCTTCTTCCCATAATGCATCCTGGTGCTTCTCTCTTTCCCAGGTAAGTGATGCCCACGCACCCGGCCGTCCACATGTTGTAAAAGAAAATTAATCAGACCAGGCCACCTTCTTCCATTGCTCTATGGTCCAGTTCTGATGCTCACATGCTCATTGTAGGCGCTTTCCTTGGGTGGACAAGGGTGGTGGAGAGGGGTCAGCATGGGCACAGCCCATACGCAACAAGCTGTGATCCACTGTTTTTTTTCAGACACTTTTTTATCATAGCCAGCATTAACCGTTTCAGAAATTTGAGCTACTGTAGCTCTTCTGTGGGATCAGACCAGATGGGTTAGCCTTCGCTCTCCACGCACATCAGTGAGCCTTGGGCACCCGAGACCATCGCTGGTTCACCGGTTGTCCTTACTTGGACCACTTTTGGTAGGAACTAACCACTGCATACTGCTAATACTCCACAAGACCTGCTGTTTTGTTGAAGCTATGATGTCTACTACCCCCCCCCCCCCCCCAAATAGTTCCGGTGTTGTCGCATGTTGATTAACTGCTTGGACAGGTCCCTCACCTTCACATCCCTACTTCCAGAACATCAACTTCAAGAACTGCCTGTTCACTTAACCCACTCCTTGACAGGTGCCATTGTGATGAGATAATCGATGTTATTCACGGCACCTTTCAGTGGTTTTAATGTTATGGCTGATCAGTGTAATGCAATCTATGAGCAGGTTTTTTTTTTTTAATTTATTTTGAAAATATGTTTATTTTACAGTAAAATTGTACTATTCAATGCAAATTTCAGTACAGGAAACATGTTAAAATTTTTGTCTGTGGTAATCACACATATTCTACAGACAAATTCATTTGAAAAACATTTGAATATTTCAAGAAGAATAGTTAGTAGATATATCTAGTGAGACGGTGGAGTTGGTTGGATTAAAAAAACAAACCTAAACCTAGACGAAGTATTCTGACCTCATCTCAGCACTGTTAGTACAGCATCATCCCACATACATCCTCTTTCTTAGTCAATTCATAATCCAGACAGCAATAAAATTGTGCAACATGCTTGCATTCTCCCACAATGCAGGTTTGGAGGAGGTCCAGCTGTAAATCATCTGTATGTGTGCACTACCTGCCAAGTGGAGATTGAGGCCTTAGCCAAACGCAGGAAAACTGAGATTGACACCTTCATCAAGGTCAGAACATGAACATACGCAACAAGTATGTAACTATTATTTGTTTGGCTTGCAACTTAGTCACTTTTCTCTCTATATAGCTCAATAAGGAGTTCCAGGCTGAGGAGGCTCCAACAGTTATATTGTGTATCAGCATGCAGTGGTTCAGAGAGTGGGAGAACTTTGTCAAGGGTAAAGACAATGGTAAGAACATAAGAAAATACATCTGACTTTTACAAAAAACTAAAAAAAAACTACATTGTTTTACCAGGGTTGCTTTTACTTTCTATAAGTGAAACTGTATTGGCTTAGTCTTGTAATGACTATATAGCTAGATACCACAGAGTCTTATACTTCCTAAGAGCTGCTTTTGTGAACATAAACACTATCCTATGCTCACCTCAGGATTCCTATTCATAGTATGCAGTCCCCTCTAAAACTAATGGAACGGCCAATTCATTTGTTTTTGCTGTAGACTGAAGACATTTGGGTTTGAGATCAAAAGATGAATGTGAGAAGTTAATAAAGAATTTCAGGATAAGTCAACATAAAGATCAGAGAGCTGTCTATGAGAAGAAAGCCTATACTACCATTTGGAATGTTTTGAAAAAGAAAGAAACCACTAATATCCTGAGCTACAGACATAGAAAGGAAAACAACAATAGATGATGAGAGAAACATTGTGAGAGCTCTGAAGAAAAAGCCAAAAACAACAGTCAGACATCACCAACAACCTCCATATCCCAGTCCACTGCTCATCTGTGAAACATGGTGGAGGTAGTGTCATGGCTTGGTGTCATGGTAGTGTTGGGGGGGGGGGGGGGTGTCAATCACCAGACTTTAACCCAATTGAGCATGCATTTCACCACCTGAAGAGGAGACTGGAGGAAAACAACCCAAATCATGATGCAACCCCATGCTTCACATTTGGGATGGTGTTCTTTGGAATAAAAATCAAAAACACTGGTGAAATTAGTCAAAAGCACTGATCATTATTGCCAAACAGTTCAATCCAACTTCAGTCTGGATTTTTATGCTGGTCTTAGAATAGGGGCTTCTTACTTGCACAACAACCTTTCAAGCCATGGCGATGTAAGATACTCTTAGTGGTGGATACCATACCATACTTTGGTACCTGATGCCTCAAACACCTTCACCAGTTCTTTTGTTGTCTTGGGGTTCAGTTGAACCTTTTGGACTAAAGTTTGTTCATCCCTTGGTGTTATTTTTTTGCCTCTTTCTTGAACGATGCAGTGTCTGTGTGGTCCCAGGATTTTTATATTTGCATACAGTTGTTTGTACAGAAACTCATGGTGTCTTCAGTTTAGTACTTGTTCTTAAGAAGTAACCACACACGTGGTCCACAAATCTTCTTCTGAGGTCATGGCTGAGTTGCTTGGATTTTCCTACAGTACCAAAAAAGCACTGTCTCCAAACGTAGGCTATATTAGACAACTGGCCAATCAGAAGCTTCTAAAAGTCATTATTTAAATTTCTGGAATCTTGCAAACTGTTTAAAGAGACAGTCGACTTGGTATATGTAAACCTTTAATAATGATAAGGAAGGTAAGCATCTGAATAACAACAGTTACACAGAGAACAATAAGCAAAGAACTACACCACAACCTTCTCTGCTCCTACACCCCACACAGAATTCCTCTGCTAAAAACGAAGCACAGAGATTTGCATATAAAAGCATTTAGACAAATCAGAACCCTTTTGGAACAATGTGCTCCGTTCAGACAAAACAAATCTAGAACATTTTGGCAATAATTCAGCTCATCATGTTTGGAGAAATGGGATGCATGTATGATTCCAAGAACACCACACCCACAGTGAAGCACCATGATGTGGGACTGCTTCTCTGCAAACAGTGCTGGAGCATTACAAGTCATGAATGAAGCAATGAAAGCACAAATGACAAAACATGAATGGAGCGATGTACTGGGACATATCTGAGGATAATTTAACTTCATCGGCCAAGAAACTGAATCTTGGCAGAACATACAGCCAAAATACCTCAAGAAAGCCTCGCACCTCTTGACTTGAATTCCATTGAAATTTTAGGGAGGATTTAGAAATTCCAAGGATATCAGAAGGACCCCCATAATCTTGGGGAATTGAAGATGAATTGCCAAAATTGAAATGCAATGTCGCAAAAAGCTGTCTGACGTCCCCCCCCCCCCCCTCAGTTTTGTTTTTTAACGATGCATTTGTTTATACTTAAATACATATGATTGAATACATACTCTCTCTCCCCCCCCCCCCCCCCCAAAAAAAAAAATTTATAAGTACGAAGTCAAAAGACATTCTGTACATTTGAAGTGGATATATGCACTGGAAATATTAGTCAAAACTAAAGCTATGAGGCTAATGTAGCTAACTAGTAAGGGAGGATTTTAGCTGCTAGTTTAGCAGTGCATGCCTGAATCATCACACACTGAAGTGAGCTATAAACAAACAGACTTTACGAGCTCCAAATAGTCTACACTCTTGCCTTTCAGATCTCTCTGTCAGCCACACACTGTCTATAATAAAAACATTGTGATACCATCAAAGGTTTGCCAAGACCACCTACACACTCCGTTTTAAAATGTAAACAGTAAAATGTAAGGTTCTTCTCATGTTTCATTCCTACTCTCATTCCTCTTATTATCAGTCATCTTCTCTCTCTTTTCCTTGTGTTAGAGCCTCCAGGCCCGATTGACAACAGCAAGATTGCAGTGATGAAGGGGGGACATGCACAGTTAAAACACGGTGAGTTTGATTGACGAGCGCAATTTTAAAGTCTTTGAATGCTGTTATTGTAGGTCCACTGACACAATTTTGTGTGTGTGTGTGTGTACATGAACAGGGGCTGACTATGGGCAAATCTCAGAGGAGACATGGCAGTACTTGTTGGGAATTTATGGTGGCGGTCCTGAGATTGCGGTGAGGCAGAGCGTCAGTACTCTTGAATCAGACACACATGGCGAGAGGAAGATTGAGGCAGAAACTAGAGCACTCTGAGCGAGTAAGACTCAACACGGTCACTTTATTTAAACAAGATCTGACCATAGAGATATCAATTACACTGCGTTCACAGCAGCAAGGTGCAAGTCCCTGATGTGACCCAGATTCCAGAGTTGATCTAAACTGTGGTATTTGCATTTGGAATCTGTTGTTGTTAACTCTCAATATGAAGGTCAAAGAGCTGTCACTGCCAGTGAAGCAAGCCATGATTCTGCTGAAAAAAATCAAAACAAACCCTTCAGAGAGATAGTAAAAACCTTAGCTGAGGTCAAATCACTTATTTGGTACATTCATAAAAAGAAAGAACACACTGGCGAGCTCAGAAAACACAAAAGGCCCGGAAGACAACTGTGATGAATGACAGATGAATTCCTTACCTGATGATGGAAAACAAAATCTTCACAACAGTTAGCCAGATAAACAACATTATCAGCCAGATGCTTCTAAACTGATTGGACAGTGCTTCACAGTGCAGATGGTCAATGAACCAAAGCATACTTTAAAAGCAACCCAAAACTTTTTAAAAGCAAAGAAGTGTCATTTTCTGTGAATCCAATTGGGCATGCATTTCACTTGCTGAAGGAAAAGGTGAAGGATAGCACTGCAAGAACAAGCAGTAACTGGTGTCAGGTGCAGTAAAGACCTGGCAGAGCATCATCAGCAAAGATACCAAGCGTCTGGTGATTTATAAGGGTTCCAGACTTCAGGCAGTCTGCCAGTACGTTTACATGGACAACAATAATCCAATATTAACCCGATTAAGACAATACTCTGATTAAGAAACTACCATGTAAACAGCAATTTTTAATTACCTTAATCCGATTAAAGTCATACACGAAGTAAACACAAATCGAATTAAGACATGGAGTACTCCTGTTTTAGTTGCATTATCGACGTGTATTACAGACATGTAAACACCTTAATCACACTATTAACATTGTGTGAGAGTTTTCACTGCATCAAGCGTTTTACACCAAACCAGAGAGCACGGCTGCGTCCGAAACCGTGTACTTACCTACTATATAGTAGGCGAAAAACATGTGTTTCGGCTGCTACGTAGTAGTTAAGTATACGGTTTGGGGCGCAGCCCACGGCTTCAAGCAGTAGTCTGTTAGCACATATAGCATGACAAATAATTAACTGCACTTGAGGCTTTCGTAAAATTTAAAATGAAACACCCAAAACTGTACCTTCACGAAGACGAACTGTATGTCGATACGTGAAATTCTGGAGGGAACGTAATGACGTGTGCTGTTAATTGATCTCTGTTCTAGAACATGTAAAACGGGTACATGAAAGGAGTATTCTAAAAGCAACTCATGTAAACACCTTAATCACAATATTATCTTAATCAGAATAAGGTCAATAATTAGATTACCGCCGTTCATGTAAACGTAGTCATTGACTGCAGGGAATTTTGAACCAAGTATTAAAACATTCATTTATGTTCGTCTTGCGATATGTATGATATGTCACTTTGTCTTCTGTCATTGTGAAATGCAGGATTATACTCCAAGCATGGTTTCTAATTCTTGTTTGTCTCCCATGTAGGTGGCATCCTGAATGTGGCTGAACTTTATTTGCACCATGTTTACGCCTGCTTTCCTGTAAGCACTTTGTGAGCGCACCTAATGCCATGGTCTGTAACCTCTATAGGACTTGGATGTCTAGTCACACAGGGTTGGTACACTAGAAGGTCTACATTTCTGGAGAGTGTCATGTACAGTGAGTCAGTCATTTCATGCAGTTGTGAGTCTGAGCCCATTTCCTCTCTTCAGATCTCTCACACTCACATTTAAACTTGATTTCTTCCAGAATTCAGATTACACATGTGCAGTAATGCACAGGTTCTCTTGAATAAAGCATATACAGTAAAAAGCTTTTCATGCACTTTGTGGTATGAACACAACGTTCTAGGTTGTAAATATTTACTCCCAGCAAACAAAGTTCTAACTGGGATTGATGCATAACTTACTGTAGCAGGAATGAAGGCTACTGTACCATAAAGCTACACTTCCACATATGTGCATACGCAAAAGAAAACCCAGTCCACTCCTCTCTCTCTCTCTCTCTCTCTCTCTCTCTCTCTCTCTCTCTCTCTCTCTCTCTCTCTCGCTCTGTGTCTCTCACTCACTCATACTCCTCTCTCTATTTCTCTCTCTCTCTCTCACACACACACACACAGATAATAATTCATTCAAATTCAGCTGTTGTAGTTCTTCCTTGTTTTCAGCTGATTGACTACCTTGTTTTCAACCCAACCCTGGTTGCTGCTTTTTAGAGTGATACTACTAACCTTATACCCAAGCAGACTGCAGACTAAACCACAATACACCTGATCTTTGGTCAGTCCTCCACATTTTTATAATGTGTTCTTCTGGTGGCTGCTAATGTGATTAAAGGAGGTATATGTGGCAAGTTATCCTACTTTCAGACTGAGTCATAGTGAACTGTTTAGCACTTACATCAGAGCACCGTTTGACTTCCATGTAATGTGATCAAAACAGTACTGACTCATTCAACGCTAATGCTATCACGTCAGACACTGTTTGACTAAACTGGTTTTCAAGTTTAATAGTGGGCCTTTAATTTCATTGAAAGTTAAAGGAGAACCATGACAATTACTGCACAGAAAGTGAGGTCATGACATGAGAGCCAATCTTTGCTGGGTCAATAAGCTATTATTTATGTTTGGTCCAGTAGCCATTTTTCTGTTACGGTTAAAGTATTAGACCCCGTTTTAGACATGACTGGATTTGGAAGTCATATACTGTGTGTCAAATATGAGTGATGGGTTATGTCTCTGTTCCTTTGTAAATTGAAGTATCAATGTACACTTCGTAAAAAAAAAAGTTTATTATTATGTAGAAATGAAAAGAGTGAGTTACACAGAGTTACAAAAAAAAGTGCTTTACAGTCCTTTATTTATATCTGTCTGTTTTATGTGCCCTTGTGTTCAGCTCCAGTTGGAATTCACCAAAGTAGACTGTTGACAGTTATACCAACATTTTTAACTTAAGTTAATTAGTAAATTCAGGGCTTGTGCAATGAAGTCAGTCTGAGGAGCCTTGACAATGAACAGTGTTTTACTGTTATGCTAAAGTACATATGATTTCACTAGGAAGGATGGTGGCTATAATGTACAGCATGTTGTGCTTAGTCATGGGCGGTAGCCTAAACAAGCCATCCTTTGTTATTGTATCATCTTAATTCCTCTGATGGTTCCGTCTGTATTTAAAACATGCATATTTAAACAGATTTATGATCTATATTTCCTCCTTAGTTAAATTATCAGATGATTGTTTCATGAAGCACAATCATAGACAGCTTGATAATCTGATTATTAAAAGAAAACTGTTGAAAACTAAGAACAACTGTTTTTCTGATTATGTAAATTGCAATTATTTAAAATGCCAAGCTTAGTGCTTGTGTGATGGCTTTTTGACCTGGAGTGTGTAGATGTCACTGGCAAGTGAACTAATAAAGCCTGTTTTTATATCACTGTGCTACGTATCTTTCTTCATTTGAAATATGATGTTAAAACATGATGTACCTTACAATATCTGATCTTCACAATATTCATGTACCTTAGAATGTCTGGTCTATATTCAGCTAAATCATAACTTGTGTAATCCTTGTGTAATTATAAATTGTGTAAATGTGTGACGTGAATAATAATCCTGAAATGAAGTGCTTACTTTTTGTAATTGTTGTAATTCCTTATTTAATCATTATATCTACTGATTAACTAACTTACTGTGTAGTAATGTCTTGATGAATGATCTTTGATTAATGATTAAGACCAGGATTAAGTAAGGAATAAAACCCCAGGGTGCTTGCTGTTATAGGAAAATGATCAACAACAAAGTGGTGTGATGTGGCCTAGAGTTACTGTTACCACCCAGAACTTGGTCATTTTCAGCACATCCTGAAATCTTTATTCCTTTTATACCACAGCAGTTTGCCAACTATTCAATTTTTATGAATTGAAAATGACTATATATATATATATATATATATATATATATATATATATATATATATATATGAGAGAGAGAGATAGATAGATAGATACGTTATCTAAATAGCCAATCATGTGGCTTCAACTGTCCAGTTTTGAGAAGTCTGTGCCCAGATTCTTGTTCTTGGCTGCTAGGAGTGGAACCTGATGTGGCCTTCTGCTATTGTAGCTCATCCACCTCAAGGTTTGATGTGTTGTGTGTTCTGAGATGCTTTTCTGCTCACCAGGGTTGTAAAGAGTGATTATTTGATTTACTATAGACTCCCTTTCAGCTCGGACCAGTCTGTTAATTTTTTTCTGATCTCTTCCATCAACAGACCCTCCGCAAAAACATTTTCAGCGTACCATTCTATGTAAACTCTAGAGACTTGTGTGTGAAATTCCCAGGAGATCAGCAGTTTCTGGAATACTCAAACCAGGACATCTGACACCAACAACCATTCCACGGTTAAAGTCACAGAGATCACATTTTTCCCCATTCTGATGTTTGATGTGAACAATAACTGAAGCTCTTGACCTGTATCTGCATAATTTTATGCATTGTGCTACTGCCACGTGATTGGCTGATTGGATAACTGCGTAAAGACAATGCAGCTTGTTCATAAGAAAATGCAACATAAGCTGTCTTGAAGACTGTTCTAAAGTGCTGACACTGGAGACTCTCTCCCACCTATATATATGTATGTGTGTATATATATATATATATAACACCTTCTAACCAATCAGATTGAATATATGTAATTTATGGAGCGTATAAAAACTGGTGTCTGCCTCTAATTACATGCTGACTGGTCCAGCTGAGCCCCATCATCTGTCCCTCTCATCCATCTTAATCCTTTCATTCAATAGAGCTAAAGGGAAGCCCATGGCTACCCCAGGGGAGGTGTGTAGGAGACCATGCTAGTCTTGATGTCACTGAATCCCCATTCGAATAGAAGGCAGATGAAAAAAAGCACTTAGAGACAGAGCAGGAGACGAGAAAGCAGCACTGCAGAAGAGCTCTTCAGCATCATCAGCTCTGCTGTGGACACAGGATCCGCTGCTTCCTTATTAGGTAAGTAGTCACATATTTCTTCTTCTTTTTATAGAATCATAGAATTGGCAGCATCAGAAGAATGCTTTCACATGTTTGTCTTAGACAATAATAACTGCACCTTCTGGCAACAAACACTGGCATATGGTAGAGGGAAATATTTCCAGACTCGTTCTGGCAATAAGGGTGGGTCCTAGCTTACTGAAATTACACTGTAGTTTTGCCATCAGGCACAAAAAAAAGGGGATATTTAGAGAAGAATTAAACTATGTATAATCAAATCAGAGTCAGTAATTTACAAATAAACACACCAAATAAGATAAGATGGTTATAGCCTAGATGAAATCAATATTTTTCTTCTCTTTTGATACCTGTTCAGAAGACATCATTGTTGTTTTTGAGCTTTTCTATTGTCCGAATCTGTACACACTGCATTTTCAATGCCCCAGAGCGTGGCTTCCATTAAATTAGGTTCACTCTTAATTATTACACAGCACAGATTTTTTTCTTTTTCTTTGGGTGGATTGCTCAGAGATGCAATATTTTAGCTCAGGGCAAATATTTTGGGATGACGTGGATCCTACTTGATTAAGATAAGCGTAATTATATCAAATTTTCCACAATGTGATCAGCAGAATTAGCAGTGATGAGATATGCAGCAGTTAGAGGAGGTGTGTGCATAAACCCTAAGCCTGTTAACTGCACTGAATCTTTTACAGGTTTGATTACTTTGGCTCACTGACCCTATGACTTGTTCACACTCTTTAGCCAGCAGCAAGACTAAATGATGACTACGATATAAACTAGCAAGTCTTGGCAATATAATTGCCTAATGTTATGTTGGGATGATAACCTAAAATGCTGAGATTTACCATTGTGTTGTAATATAACTGTCTGACTAATGTCTACGAGTAAATAACCATGATATGATATATAGAACATGGGGTTTTTGTGGCTGAATACAGACTAAACATTTGTTTTCATGCAGCAAAGTTGGAAATACTGACATTCTTCATATATTGATACAGCGCAGTGCTTTACATTAATTGTCTGAGATAAACCACACCTTGAAATTGACCAAATCCTTTAATGCTACTTGGTTAAAATGTTGTCTAAAGTGCCATTGCGTCAGTAAAGCTGTAGTCTGTATTATGTGCCTGGTATGAAAATCTAAGTGTTTGTGTAGCTGTTGAAATAAGATTATCTGTAGTACCCTGGGTACTAGAGCTTCATTTCAGCATCTCATTTTACTCCTCACAGGCAGAACAGAAACATGAGTGTCCGTTAGGCTCCCCAAAACATGTTCAAGCAGAAGCCACTCGAACAGGTCCAAAACACACCCAGGATTATGGGACAAAGGAGGACATTGCCAGCATCTCAGATGGCTGTTAGGATACCCATTCCCATGGTATAATAAGAAGAAAGCTGAAAGCTGAGTCTATGTCTCTCATATCAATTGAAAGTGTGAAAAGGATGTGCAACAAAGTCCTCTAAATGGATATTCATGACTGAAGATATTTGCTTTTGACTTTTGTGCGGCGTAAGGCTGAAATGGAATGCTTTGTTGAGACCCTGTGACCTCTGACCTGCCTTCTTCAGACACGACTGCATGAGACACCGCTGAAACACACGTAACCGCAGCTTCCCTCTTTCTATCTTTCTCACTGTCTTTTGTCCCATGTTATTGTCATCATTCCCTACAGGCAAGGGTTCGCCAGGAAGCCAAATTAAACACGCGCTAATGCTTTCTGTGTGTTTTATTCACACTCCGAAAGGATCATTCCGTGTCTCCGCTGTGAGCTGCCATTTCTCTCTTCGTATATTAACACGTTAGACTCCTGGAAGTGTCAGAAGATAAGTTTAATGTGTATGTACTAATTTGTCTGACATTATTATGACATTATTATTCGATAGCTTCTAGATGTGAGACTGTAAATGTGACATTTATTTCAAAGTTAGTAGATAATGAGCTAAGTAGTTCCTATCATGCAAAAACAAAATACAAAGATCTGTGTGTGTGCGTGTGAAAGACAGTACTCTGGTAGTCAGTGTATCTGTGTCACTAGCCTATAGGCATTTCTACAGCTGAGATTGTGGGTGTGTTTGCAGGATGTAGTTCACTGATTGTAGGGAAAATTGCTGCTGTAGTTGTATTATATGGGTGACGAGGAGATACGAGGATCGGTACCACGTTGTGCATAGCTCTGGGTGTGGTTCGCTGGGATTAATCATTTAACGCATAATGCAATAATGGGTTGTGCGATATGCACCCAGTTAATTGACATATGCGGCATGACGGCTTCACAAGCTGGACCGAGAGCCATGGAAATGTCCGGCTTTCCAGAAATCCCTCAGCAGGACTACCACAGACTGTCCGGTTTACACTACACCTCTTCTTTCTCTGATGCAGAGGACTGCTGTGATGAAACGACAAGTACAAGCTCTTCCTCAGATTACCTTGGCATGGACGATTGACAGCATATTTGTTTTTATTGCTAATGTTCAGTTGCCTTCGTTAAGCCTTTGTTCAACCTAGGGAAAGTGCACTGAAGAGCATTATGGTGTCTTGGCACCTGGTCTTAAATCCCCCTGGTCTTAAATCTTTGTGGCGTGACCAATATTTGAAGTTCTTGGTCCATGTCTCACACACTATGCACTATATTCTAACACCCTTAGACTATGTACTTGGCCTTTTATGACATGAATGTCTTAAATTTGCACTAAAAATAAATGCCATTACTGCCCAGTACCTCAATGAACAGCACCAGAACAGCCCCCAAAAGAACAACCCCCAGTTTTAAAATGTAAAATGACTGCCCTAAATTTTTTGTTACCAATTTGAATCTACAGAGTAGCAGCTGAATCTGATGATTCTTTCTGCTACATAGAGCAGGCTATGACCAGCAAGTGCTGAAAATATCCAACTTTACACACATCATTTTTCGTTTCTTTAATATAACATATGGATGTTAATAGTGCAGCACATCTCCCCGCATGAGGTTATTGAATTCATTTTGAGTCCAAATATTATCAAAGCTCCAAAAAACTACAAGAACAGCAAACAATATTATCAACATCTTAAAATGAAAAGAAAAAGTTGCTATTACAAAATAATAATAATAAATTTTAATTATAGTAAAACTTCATTTTCAAATATAGTTTATTTAGGTTCCTGGTGTTTATTTTACGGTTACTAATAATATTTTGTGCTTTTATTGGTTGATATCACAAAGTAATGGGCCTTAATGCTTTGCCAGCTGACTGGTGAGTAATTCTACATGTGTTTAATGGTTTTATAATGAGAGTTAAAGGTCCTACAGGGATCTGGCCGTCACTGCTGGAGACCTTGTGGTCATAGCACTTGCAAATATTCAATTAAGATAAAACATTTCAAGTTATTAAACACAGACTAGATTCTGGATCTATAACTGAATCAAGAATGACTGAACTCTTGGAAACCATTCAATCCATTAGATCCTATGTGAATATGTTTGATGGAAACCACAGATCAATTCCCAGTGGAGGGAAACAATATCTAAAATATTTCAGTTTTGAATAAAGTCTGGTCTTGTTCTTGTACAACTTCTAACTCTTCTCCTACACTACACTACACACTACAGTACACTACAATATAATACAACACACTACAATACACTACACTAGACACTACAATACACTATACACAACAATACACTACACTAGACACTACGATACACTATAATACAAAACTACAATACACTATACACAACAATACACTACAAAACAATACAATACACTATTATAATACAATACACTATAATGCACTTGTCTACAATACATTACACTACACACATTACACACTACACTATAATACACACTACAATAAACACTACACACTACATTACACACCACATTACACACTACACTACACACTACACTACAATACACACTACACTAAACACTGCAATACACTACAATACACACTGCACTAAACTCTACACACTGCACTACACTACACACTACATTACACACTACATTACACACAACACTACACTACACACTACATTAGACACTACACTAAACACTACCCACTGCACTACACACTGTACTACACACTACATTACACACTACATTAAACACTACACACTGCACTACACTACATTACACATTACACTCAACACAACCCACTGCACTACACACTGCACTACAATACACACTTCATTACACTACACACTGCACTACACTACAATACATACTGCACTACACTACACACTACATTAGACACTACACTAAACACTACCCACTGCACTACACACTGTACTACACACTACATTACACACTACATTAAACACTACACACTGCACTACACTACATTACACACTACACTATACTACAATACACACTACACTACACTACCATACACACTACACTATACTACAATACACACTACACTACACTACCATACACACTACACTAAATGCTACCCACTGCACTACACACTACACTACAATACCCACTGCACTACACACTACACTACATTACACACTACAATACACACTACACTAAACAATACATACTGCACTACACTACACTAAACACTACCCACTGCACTACACACTACATTACACTACACACTACACACTACATTACACACTACATTAAACACTACACACTGCACTACACTACAATACACACTACACTAAACAATACATACTGCACTACACTACACACTACACTACACTCTACACTACACTACACACTACACATTGCAATACATTACAATACACACTACACTATACTACAATATACACTACACTACACTACCATACACACTACACTATACTACAATACACATTACACTACCATACACACTACACTATACTACAATATACACTACACTACACTACCATACACACTACACTATATTACAATACACACTACACTATACTACAATATACACTACACTACACTACCATACACACTACACTATACTACAATACACACTACACTACACTACCATACACACTACACTATACTACAATACACACTACACTACACTACCATACACACTACACTATACTACAATATACACTACACTACACTACCATACACACTACACTATACTACAATACACACTACACTACACTACCATACACACTACACTATACTACAATACACACTACACTACACTACCATACACACTACACTATACTACAATATACACTACACTACACTACCATACACACTACACTATACTACAATACACACTACACTACACTACCATACACACTACACTATACTACAATACACACTACACTACACTACCATACACACTACACTATACTACAATACACACTACACTACACTACCATACACACTACACTATACTACAATACACACTACACTACACTACCATACACACTACACTATACTACAATACACACTACACTACACTACCATACACACTACACTATACTACAATACACACTACACTACACTACCATACACACTACACTATACTACAATATACACTACACTACACTACCATACACACTACACTACACTACCATACACACTACACTATACTACAATATACACTACACTACCATACACACTACACTATACTACAATATACACTACACTACACTACCATACACACTACGCTACCATACACACTACACTATACTACAATATACACTACACTACACTACCATACACACTACACTATACTACAATACACACTACACTACCATACACACTACACTATACTACACTACACACTACACTACAATACACACTACACTAAACACTATACTACAATATACACTACACTACAATACACACTACACTACACACTATACTACAATATACACTACACTACAATACACACTACACTACACACTACACTACACTACACTAAACACTACACTACAATACACACTACACTATACTACAATATACACTACACTAAACACTACACTGCACTACACTACAATACACTAGACATTACACTACACACTACAATACACACTGCATTACACACTACACTACACACTACATTACACTACACAATTTTGTGAACTTTTTTGTTCGCACACTGTTGTATCAAGAAGATTAACTAGCAATAATGTACAATAATTCTGTTCAGGCCTTAAGGCCATAATATTTTCCTGATGAAAATGACTTTCATAGGCATAATTACATTTAATTATATTCATCAGACACTGTCTGGTAAAACATAAAATCAAGGAAACAAATAAAAAATAATACAGCATGATGAACTATTGTATAACCAATTTTCTATTACACTGAATTATGTTTGTATTGTGTATATGAATTCCAAATAAGGTTTTTGTAAATAAATATATTAAATAAATAAATATCAGACCTAAAGTCATTAACAAATCAGAAGTGTGTGTCTTTCAAAGTCTGTTAGGTGATAAGTGGACACATTCACTTACAAGATCTGTCTTGCTGGTATGTACAACATAAGTATGTCGCAATGTTTCTCATATGTGAGGAGACTTTCTGTTCTGTTGCAAAAAGGAAGGAAGATGTTTGCACTAGTTTAATCCCGTTCCCTATGTCATGATCTTACACTGCTTCTTACATTCTTACATTGCTTCTCATCCGCTGTTTCCTCCATCCAATATAATGACATCATCATTACACTCAGAAGGAAATGACGTCTTTACAGGGAATGTGCTGAATGAACACATACACTGTACATATGTCTGGCTGGACACAAATGAACATTACTTTATGTTTGATACAATTAATACAACAACACAGCAGATAATTAAACCTCTGCAAGAATGAATTAAACAATAGTCAGTAATTTACTACAGAGTATTAACCCAGTAGATGTTAATGCAGAATTCATAGCGCATGTTAATTCAGCAGTTAATTGATAGGATTAATTCATTCCTACTCCTATTCATTATCCAGTAGCATAATCTAATTTCTGCAGCCAGAAACAGAAAAATATTTAAATCTGTATAATAATATTTTGACTATTTATTGGCGCCATAGAGCGTTCCTCTTATTAACTTTCCCCTGAAGGAATCTTTATTAGAGTTGTTATTGGATTCAGCTTGACATTATTTATAGGACTAATTAATTAAGTTTCTGGGGTTTGGAAATTTAATCTTTTAAATAAAATATTTACAGATTTCATACGAATGAAGACCTCTGTGTGATTTTCTGTTGAATACATTTGCGTTATTGTCCCAACATTATTGTTCATTATTGTTCACGACTCACACAAAAGTCTGTGACAGTAAAAAATAGTATCTATAAATATTTTATTGGTCATATTGTAAAACTGTAACATTGACCTGCCAAATAATTTGCCACCAAATAATGAACAATAAGTACTGAATGGCTGTTTGTTTGAAAACAAAACAGTAGTCTCTGACTATTTACTGTAAATATAATAACTTTAATAATCTTGAACTGTGATTTCCGTCACTGTACCCCTAAGCTATGCTTCACCTACACTGTATGGCCAAATGTTTGTGGACACCTGACCATCACACCCATATGTGTTTCTTCCCCAAACTTTTGCCACAAAGTTGGAAGCACACAATTGTAAGGAATGTCTTTGTATGCTGTAGAGTTACAATTTCCCTTCACTGAAACGAAGTGGTCCAAACCTGTTCCAGCATGACAATACCCCTGTGCACAAAGAGAGCTCCATGAATTCATAGTTTGCCAAGGTTGGAGTGGAAGAACTTGCGTGGCCTGCACAGAGCCCTGACCTAAACCCAACAAATGAATTGGAATGCTGACTGCACTCCAGGCCAGGCATAAATGAACACAGTCATGCTCCAAAATGTAGTGGAAAGCCTTCCCAGAACAGCAAAGGGGGACAAAATCTGGAATGGGATGTTCAACAAGTACATATCGGTGTGATGGTCAGGTTTCCACAAACTTTTGTCCCTATGGTGTATTTCTGGAGGTCCTTGGACCTTATGGATCTAGGCGATTATAACATGAGAAATTGTTATGCAAATATTAATGCAGTTTCCACAAATATCATCATATCAGAAGGCACATGAATTATAGCCAGCACTACTGTCAGAGCTGCTGTTATTAAATTAATCAACACCTTCTCACCAATCAGAATTCATAAAATCATCAGTGTTGTGGTATAAAAAGATATATTACATCCATACTCACTGTTCCCTTTATTAGGAACACCTGCACATTCACATTCATCTAATCAGCCAATCATGTGGCAGCAGTGCAATGCATAAAATCATGCAGATACAGGTCAACAACTTCAGTTAATGTTCACATCAAACATCACAATGAAGAAAAAGTGTGATCTCGATGACTAACCATGGCATGGTTCTTGGTACCAGATGGGCTGGTTTGAGTATTTCAGAAATTGCTGATCTCCTGGGAATTTCACATGCAACAGTCTCTAGACGTTACACAGAATTTTGCGAAAACATCTCAAATAAGCACTCTTTTAAATCGTGGTCAACAGAAAAGAAACTCAGTATGCACAACACATCAAACCATGGGGTGGATGGGCTACAACAGCAGAAGACCTAATCAGGTTTGCAGTGTCTATATATATATATATATATATATATATATATATATATATATATTTAGACCATACAGCGGTTTAACAGGACAGGTTCCACTCAGAACAGGCCTCGCCATGGATGACCAAAGAAGTTGAGTGCACGTGCTCAGTGTCATATCCAGAGGTTGTCTTTGGGAAATTATTGTCCTGCATCACGCAAAGAAAACAACTAATTCTTGGAATTCGGTTAAGAAGTGTTCAACGAATTATTAAAACCTGGAAGGAGCGTGGTGAACTGTCAACTTTGAGGGAGGAATGTGGTTGGAAAAATGTTCCAAATCTTAAATGATCATGATCGGAGATCTATAAAATGCTTGGTGAAGTTACATCGTAAAAAAAAAATGCAGTAGAACTCATGGCTATGTTTAATAGTGAAAGTAAGAGCATTTCCACATGCACAATGCAAGGAGAACTTACAGGATTGGGAATAAACTGCTGTGTGGCCTAATCAGTGTGAGGCTAATCAGACAAAAACAACTTCAATTTGCTAGGGAGCACAAAGATTAGACTGTGGAGCAATGAAAAAAGGTCATGTGGTCTGATGAGTCCAGATTTACCATATTCCAAATCGATGGGTGAAGAGGAGTTCACCAGCACCTTGAAATTTTGAAGGATCTGGAGAGATTCTGTATGGAGGAATGTTCTCAGATCCCTTGCCATGTATTCTCCAAACTCATCAGGTGTTATAGGAGAAGACTCAGAGCTGTTATCTTGGCAAAGGGAGGTAGCACAAAGTATTGACTAAAAGGGCGCCAATAATTGTTGCACACCTATATTTAACAAAGATATTGTTTTTTGGATAAACCTGTGTTTTGTTTGCAATTGTTTGATATCCATGAGAGCAGAGTATTTTTGTGAATTTTTTTTTAAACAAAAGAAAAAATTCACAGCCTCCTTTGCTCATATTTACCAAGAGTGCCAATATTAGTAGAGGGCACGGCATATATAATCATCATTATCATTAAGTAACTATCACACATTTGCTATGTGGGACACAGAATTTAATATATTGACATCATATTGCATCTAAAAACAATAACATGGCCTGTGGGACATCTATTACACAGTAAATATCTTTTTGGTGAATGTCATATTTCCTGTTCATGTATGGTCATGTTATTCTTTTTGAATGTCTGAAAATGTATTCAAATCATATCAGATATCAGGAAAAGTTTGTTTTGGTAGGCACTTATTTTGTCCCTTGCTTTCATTTTTCCATAGAAATTCAGACAAATGTACAAGATGCTCATTGGGGTAATGAAAGAAGACCGTTAAAATAAACCTCTACTCCTCCATACGGATATGATTTAAGTCATTTATTAACTAGAAAAATGCTTACACACAATCACGGTGAAGAAGAATAGGAAAAGAACTCCAGTTTTCACTCCAATCATTATACGGTGTTTATCTTTTTTTACTGCATAATAAATGAATTACACAAATATGTTATAAATCTTTGTCTTTTTTTCCTTCTTCTTCTGTTTTGTTGGTAGACAGATGAAAGGAATTAGGCTTGCGTGTTCAGGCAAGAAAACCACTAACGTGCAATACATGGATTCCAGCAGTGTGAAGAACTGACGCAGAGTAAAATGTGGAAACTGAGTATTCCTTGTAACATGAAGGGTAGCAAAGCAGAGAGGGACAAAAGGGGGAAAGTCAGAAGGAGAGAGAGAGAGAGAGAGAGAGAGAGAGAGAGAGAGAGAGAAGGGGGGTGGGGGGGGGGACGGAAACTCGTCAGTGAAAGTTTGCTCTGATCTGTATGACTCAGAGCTTCCCAAAACTGAGATTGCTCACACAGTATAAAGCACGGTGGAGTCTTGTGCACCTCAGGATCAGCTCTCCAGTGCGGTGTGGACAGAATGGACGCCATGCTGGAAAACCCAGTCTTCTCCTGTTTTGTGTTCTACAGCACAATGCTAATACTGAAGATGTACACCATTGCTGTCATCACTGGACAAGTGAGGCTACGGAAAAAGGTAATAGAGACCCAAATGCAACTCACGATCACTATTTCCCCCACATGCTTATATACTGTTTAGTGGGGTAGTATGTTGTTCTGGATGCAGCCTGTAACTGTAACTGCAAAAGTTTAGTAGACAACAAATATTCACTTTGCATGCTTGTTCTTTGCACTGGAGTGTGATGGGAAGTCTTTAACAACTAATCCTACTGTATTAAGTTATATATTTGAGCGCAAAAGTTTGCACAGCCTTGCTTTGAAATGATCAAACAAACAACAAAACAACAACAAGAAAATGAATGTGTAGGTAGGAGGTAGATTATTTATTTATTCATTTATTTATTTATTTATTTTACAGATGTTTACAGATGTTTACAGATGTTTCTTCCATCATTACGTTGATATGGTTATACTGTATTCCTTCCTGGTCAATAATCTCTGTTTCAGGACTGTTCCTGATATTGAGTCTTTATATTTTCATACCATAAATAAGACTTATGTTTGATTCCACGATTGGGTGCCATTTGTGTCCAACTGATATTCCATTTACAAACATGTATAGGCATTTTCCCAATAGCCTTCTGGTATTTTAAATATAGGTAAAGTGTACTTCACAACAACGTTAATAAAACAGCACTCTAGAGCACTTGGAAAACAGCATGGTTGTCTGTCCCCAGCCACTGTAACTACACATTACCTTGAAATATAATCATTACAATACTTCAAATACTTTAAAATGCTGTTCTTCTCATGTGAATCCATTTAACATCTTACGAAACATCTTTTCCCACGAGTCATCCATTATAGGTTATAAAATGGAACCCTCAAACTAACTGTCCCTAAGTGGTGGAATGAACTTCCAACCTCAATCACTAGTTTCAAAAAACAGCTAAAGACCCACCCCTTCCATGAGGACTCAACTAACCCCTAAAATGCAAACCCCACATTATTTAAAATAAATAAAGAAAGAAATAGAAATTACTCCTCTTACTCTGCTCTCTTTGCTTCTTTAGAACTCAATTATAAATCTTGTATGGTAGCATGACTTGTATTGTTCTCTGCTTGATATATCGCTTTCGCTTGTATTTCCTCATTTGTAAGTCGCTCTTGATAAAAGCATCTGCTAAATAAATAAATGTAAATGTAAAAATTGTACATTTAAGTTGCATCCCAAAACATTCATTCAACCCTATTCCCTGAACACATTCACCCCTATGAAATATTTGAAATATTCCACAAGCGGTGTGTTTAACACATCATCCAGATTTCCTAAAGATCATGGGAAGAAAAATTAAGTTCTTTCATTCTTTTTTTTCTTCTTTATTTTCAGTGATTTTTTTGGGTCACTTTGAAAGTACAAACCTTTTACCTAAATTATAGATCGAAAGCAAATTAGTATTTAAAAGATGATTTTAATCCTAATCTTTTTTTTTAAATTAGCATTTATCAAGACCGTGCATATTGGTACATTCAATGAAAAGTAATGGTTAACAGCAGATTGTCTCAATTTAACCCCCCTCCACACACACAGATAATTACAGAACCAATTACCCACACCCTATCATGAAGACATGGGGACGGATAAGAAAGAGAATGAAGAAAGAGAAAAAATTTCCTGGATCCACCTATCGTGTGATGGGGTGGATCACAGGATGGCCAATGAAAGCAAGTCAGATCTCAAGGAAATATTGAAGAGGGCCACAAAGGGGTCAGGGTCCAGGTCTAGGTTCAGAGCATTATTAAGTGTTTCAAAAACATAGCCAGGATATTTGAAGGTGGTCCGCAGGAAACTGCTTGCAGTGACCGCAAGCATCACTCCCGTCTGGGGAAAAATTTTGCCAATTGGGCGTTGGTTAGATGGGCTCTATCGAGTTCCTTACATTGCAGTAGGCATTGTCTGGAGTATATGGATAAGAAATGTAAAAGATGATTTTAAGTAAACTATTAGAATGTCCTTAATCTCCTCGTGCCATTAGCATGGATCGTAGTTAACCACATTTTATATATTTGTTAATTATCTGATTTTTTAAAAAAAAACCTCAACTTGTTACTCATTTAAGAGTGAAATGCAGCCATTATCAGCAAAATAAACCATGTGAATAAAGATAATGTTGTCTAACTTATTTTTGAGTGGATAAATGCATGTTTTATTATATTCAATATTGAAAAATCCTAAATGCAAGGCTAAAGGGCATCACAATCATGGACTGACACATATATATAAAGTAACTTCTGACTAGACTCAACTGCATCAATACACCTACAGGCTGTTTCATAATGCATGATGTCTAACATTATTCTCCAGGCTTTTGCTAACCCAGAGGATGCAGAACGCCATGGAGGAGCACAATTCTGCCGCACAGACCCATACGTGGAGCGCTGCAGAAGGTAAGAATGCAAACACTGTTATCAGATATGCACAGAATGTAAAACAACAGCAGACATTCTGCTGCACAGTAACCTATAAGCCTATAGCCTATTTTTTTAAAATGAGAATGCTTCACTTGAAATAGAGGAATTTGACCAAAGCGTGTTTATGCCTACTGATCATTGGGGCTAAAAGAGATGATGATGTGCGTGTTCATCCCAGTTATATATGTGTTATACACACACACACACACACACACACACACACACACACACACACATCCTAGTCAGTCTTCCCTTCCAATTCAATTCAACAGCTTTACAATTAACTAGAAACATATCAGACCAAGACTATCTTCCTGCCTTTGGTGATTAAAAACCCCACCACCAGGAGGTAATCTCCTAAATCTGGCAACACTGGGCATCTGAGCATCTGGGCTGAATATTTTCCTCCCTTTAAGGTCAGAGTGACGCAGCTCTAAATTCTGCACCCTATGGGCCTCCTTCTCAGAATTGTGGGTGGGATGTAAAAGAAGTTGTTTTTTTTGCTCACTTTTTGGCTAATTCTCAATTTATTTCTATAATTTTCCCCGCTGCAAGATTTAGGGGGTTTTTATTTTATTTATTTATTTATTTTTACAGAAAACCATGTCTGGGTGCATCAACTTTGATTAGTCAATTTTGTCCCCTGACACATTTGCTCTTTGAAAGGAAAGACAAAACCCTGCATGAGTCTAAAATGTTCTCATGGATGGAGAGTTCATTCTGTCAGCCTCTCTATTCACCAATTATTGATGTGCCTGTTTCTCTAATTAACATATTTTTTGTGAGGCTACAACAAATACTTAATTTTAATGTTTTTTTGAGAGTCCTCTCCAGAAGTAGCCAGTCAGGATATTCACTAGTCAAAATATCGCCACCTTAAACATACCTGTCCACTGTTCCTCACTGTCAGTTCTGCTGTTTCCAAGTCTGGCACCATTGGTCACTGTTAGACTAAAGGTACGTTCACACATAGAGTGACTTGCAGCGACAGTGCGACTGGGTGTGGGCGTGTCCAGCGATGCAACAAAGTTGAGAAAAGTTTAACTTTATGCAAATTTGGAGTGACTTGGTGCAGTGACTACCAATAGGAGTGAAGAAGAGTGAGCGCACGTCAACCATGGCCACCCGTGCTCACTAGCAGAGGCAGCGCCATTGTGGCAGTAGCCAATTAGCTTAGCTTAGTGGGTTTAAAGCAAAAAATATATATATTATTAAATTAATAAATAATAATGAAACATTCACTTTTTGTTGCAATCGAGCAAAATCCCAGTGTAGCTCCTATTTTGCGTGAAGTGTCCGGCTTGTCGCTGCTTCAGCGCCCAGAAATGAGCAGCACCAAGCCGGACATTTCACTCAGGAAACACGGAGGCCACAGCCGAAGAGCTGCGTTCCGGCTCCCGGTCACCATCGAACACAAAGTGAATGACACCCTGATAGTGACGCTCACTTACTGAGATAGGAGCTACACCGGGATTTTGCTCGATTGCAACAAACAGTGAATTTCATTATTATAATTATTTTGCTTTAAATGCACTAAGGCCATAAGCTAAGGTAACTGGTGCTCGTGCTTTTGCCGCAGGTAGATGGTCGAGCACACACCACTTCTCCTTCATCTTGTAGGATGTGATGCATATATACACTGGTGAATTTTATATAAGATCCTCTCTCTCTCCAGAATGTTTTATTTTAGCAGCAAGAAAACTGGTTTGTTGTCAAAAGTGGAATGTTAGTTGCACCACCCATGTTTCTATGGCAACCAGTAGTGGGAACGCCTATCTGCGACTTCATAGTACAGCGATAAGCGACTTGCAGCTATAAAATCACTGTATGTGTGAACATAGCGTAAGAGCATGATGCAGTTCAGATAACTAATTCATATTCCTTCCCTGGCCACAAATACCTTTCCTGCCAGATCGTGACAGATAAAAACTGCAAGTAGTTTTATAGCAGTAAACAAGGCCACTTTAACTAGAGTCATTTAATCACCATTTTCATACATTTCTTTTTTTATGTAAAAATTTAGCAAACCACAGCGATCTCTTTTTGTTTGTTTGTTTGTTAAAAACTCAGCTATTGGTAGGATAGTGGTTTTGCTTCCATGTGTTTTTATGGGTTAAAAAATAACATAATGAAAGTGTTACAGCCTGAAAGAAAACCTAAGATTTTCTTTTCTATTGAATTTACCTCCCAAAACTTATTTTAGACAACAGGACACAAAGGAAAGATTGGCATTTGCAGAAAAGATCATTTCTGTTGATCATGTAGCTAGGTGTGATTGCACACTGTTTAACCTTAAATGGAAATATTAGATACATAGTAAATAAAAGATTAAAAAAAATGAGTTTGCACTGCCTGTCTAAACAAAGTCCAGTGTTTCTTTTGACTAAATTCCAACTTAAGTCCATTTCAAACCCAGTCCCTTTCCTTCCTCCACAAGCAGAGGATAGGAGCAGATTGAAAATGTTATCACAGAACAGTATTTTTTATTTATTTTACAAACATTCCACTCCCATCGTGCTCTGCATTACTATAGGCCTGTTCTTTTCCAGCTGTTGCTCCATTGGACTCTGTGGTGGAAAGTTTAAATTCTTTCTCTAACTGTTGAAACTAACCATGCAGTTTTGATAGTTGTGTGGAATGACTGTGTAAATGTAAAAAAAAAAAAAAAAAAAAAAAAAAAAAAAGGGCTTTCTGAAAACCTTTCAGTTTGCATGAAGGATCACTATATGCAGCTAAGATAATGGCTTGCCTTAGAACAGAGGTTCTCAACCTTTTGTAACTAAAGTTTACTAACATTGTTAAATCTCCATATCTCAGCCCCTCACTGAACAGAGCAGATGCAGAGGGAAAGCAAGACCTCACGCTTGTAGGACAGTACTGGGGATATTTGGAAAGTTATTAACGTTTGTCCAAAAAGTCACTATTTTTCGTTAGGAGCTTTTCTTGCAAAAAAAAAAAGTCGCTAAGTTGGCAACACTGATCTGCACTGACAGCTAGATAAAAGGCAGACTAAGCGCCACCCCTCCCCAGCAAAAAGAAAATACAGAGGGAGAGGGAACGTGGGGTTTTTCATTTATGCACATTCTATTTGAAAAGCAATAAAATACACAGAGGACCCAAATGATGCCCTGTCTGTGTTTTGTTTCTTGAAAACAATTTGCGCCCCCTTCCGATTTCTGCACGTCCCCCGTGTTGAGAACCACAGTCTAGAACATCATCACTGCCTACATTACAGATATAACATTAAAACCTCCTGCCTAATATTGTGTAGGTCCCCATTGTGCCATGAAAACAGCTCTGACCCGTCGAAGCGTTGGACTCCACAAGACCTCTAAAGGTGTGCCGTGGTATCTGGCACCATGACGTTAGCAGCAGATATGTAAATTGTGAGGTGTGGTCTCCATGGGACTGACTTGTTTGTCCCGCACATCCCAGGGATGCGCAATCGGATTGAGATCTGGGGAATTTGGAGGCCAAGTCAGCACCTTGTACTCTTGCTCATGTTCCTCAAACCATTCCTGAACTTTTTTGCATTGTGGCAGGGCAGATGAAGGGGTGTACTTGGGCATCACCAACGTTTAGGTAGTTGATATGTGTGAAAGTAACATCCACATGAATGCTAGGACCCAGGCTTTCCCAGCTGAACATTGCCCAGAGCATCACACTTCCTCTGCCGACTTGTGTTCTTCCCATAATGCATCCTGATGCTATCTCTTCCCATGTAAGTGAGGCACCCGCACCTGGCCGTCCACATGATGGAAAAGAAAATATGATTCATCAGACCAGGCCACCTTCTTCCATTCCATCTTTCCATTCTTCCATCTTCCGATGCTCACATGCCCCTTGTAGATGCTTTCGGCAGTGGACAGGGTAATGGACCGGTCTGCAGCTATGAAGCCCCATACGCCCCGCAAGGTGTTCTGACACCTTTCTATCATAACCAGCATTAACATTTTCAGCAATTTGTGCTACAGTAGCTCTTCTGTGAGATCGGAATAGACAGGCTAGCCTTCACTCCCCATGCACATCAATGAGTCTTGGGTGCCCATGAACTATGACCTCTGACCCTTGTGTTAAAAAAATTCACAAAAATACTCTGCTCTCATGGATATAAAAAAAATTGCAAACAAAACACAGGTTTATCAAAAAAAAAAAAAGTAAATATATGTGTGCCACAATTATTGGCACCCTTTTAGTCAATACTTTGCCAAGATAACAGCTCTGAGTCTAATTCTATAATGCCTGATGAGGTTGGAGAATACATGGCAAGAGATCTGAGAACATTCCTCCATACAGAATCTCTCCAGATCCTTCAATTTCCAAGGTCCATGCTGGTGGACTCTCCTCTTCAGTTCACCCCACTGGTTTTCTAGGGGACTGGGATGACCATGGCAGGACCTTGATTTTGTCGTCAGTAAACCATTACTTGTGTTGAATGTTTTGGATCATTGTCCTGTTAGATGATCCAACCACTACCCATTTTAAGCTTTCTGGCAGAGGCAGTCAGGTTTTCATTTAATATCTGTTGATATTTGATATTTGATGCCATGTATCCTAATAAAATGTCCAGGTCCTCTGGCAGAAAAACAGCCCCAAAACATTAAAGAGCCACCAACATATTTAACCGTGGACCTGAGGTACTTTTCCATATGGCTACCTCTCTGTGTGCTCCAAAACCTCCTCTGGTGTTTATTGCCAAAAAGCTCTATTTTGGTTTCATCTAGTTCCAGTAGTGTCTGGCAAACTGAAGATGCGCGAGTTTGTTTTTGGATGAGAGTAGAGGCTTTTTTCTTGAAACCCTTCCAAACAACTTGTGGTGATGGTGGTGACTTTGGATTGCAGTTTTGGAGACTTTCTGACCCCAAGATGCAACTAACTTCTGCAGTACTCCAGCTGTGATCCTTGGAGATTTTTTGGCCACTCAAACCATCCTCTTCACAGTGCGTTATGACAATATAGACATACGTCCAATTCCAGGTTGATTCATAACATTTCAAGTTCACAGGAACTTCTTAATTATTGCCCTGATGGTGGAAATGGGCATTTTCAATGCTTGTGCTATTTTCTTATAGCCACTTCCCATTTTGTGAAGCTCAACAACCTTTTGCTGCACATCACAGCTATATTCCTTGGTCTTATCCATTGTTATGAATGACTAAGGGAATTTGACCTATATGTTACCTCATATTTATACCCCTGTGATACAAGAAGTCACGGATGAACAATTACCTGTTCCTAGTCACCCAGGTGTACTACAATAATTTTAAATATCAGTGGGAATATACTTCATATATATTTTTCTCAAATTAATTCATAGGGGTGCCAATAATTGTTGCACACATATATTTAATAAACATATATATTTTATAAGCCTGTATTGTGTTTGCCATTGTTTAATATCATGTTCATGAGAGCAGAGTATTTTTGTGAATTTTTTAAAAACAAAATATCAAAAGGTTAAACAATAAAGACAGCCTTCTTTGCTCATAATTGCCAAGGGTACTGTAGTTACCTAATTTATGCACAATCCCAATTAATACACAATTACTTCACGGGTAGTGCAACCCATCACTTTTACATCCAGAACATCTAAAATAGATTGAAACAAATGAGGGATTTACAGCAGTGTTATCTCTAAATCAAATGGAGACTGAAGGACAATCCAGGACAGTTAAAGTTGTCATTATTTAGGTCTTTCATATTTTCAACATTGATTAGAATTCTATAAATCTTGCAGCGTGTTCAAGGCATTACACTAGTTATAAAATAAGGGTAACATAAGAAATTATGCTGATATTATCAGTCTGAGTCTGATCTATTTTATTCTTTGGAACTGAATAATGGGCATTTTGTGGGCAAGCAGGAATATTATTACCAATTCAAACACTGATAATAAGCACTTACTATACTTGAGGAATTTTTACATAAGGAAATCTGACTGGACTTTAGAGTAAAAGTTTTAGAGTAAATGTTTTGTTAGTTTTTGGATGATGTTGGGAGACACCTAAATATCTGGGCATACTGTCAAGACACTGAATCACATAGAACTCAGCCAGATGATCTAAAACAGATGTCATGGCTTTCTTGTATACGCATGCATCAACGCAAGTAACAGTGGACCCACAAATCCAAGGATTTTCCGTCTGTGCCTCATCAGGGGCCAGATCATTGCAGAAGCATTAACATATTCTAACATTGTGTGTATGTGTGTGTTTTTCAGGGCTCATAGGAACGACATGGAAAATATCTTTCCCTTCTTGTTTCTGGGTGCCATCTACTCCATGACGGGACCATCATTGATAATAGCTCAAGGTCACTTCCTGGTCTTCTTCCTGGGTCGGGTTGTGCACACTGTGGCCTACCTGCTTGCCCTAAAAGCACCAACACGCTCACTAGCCTACACCATTGCTCAAGTTCCCTGTGTCTCCATGGTCATACAGATACTTCTCACTGTGTGCTTTTACTGAGGTTCCCCAGTTCTCTACTAGGCAGAACGCTTCAGTAAGTTGTTACTAGTTTAATTATTGAACGCTTGAGGACTAAATATAATGCTTCCACACAGTACATTGTTTGTGGGACAATTATATTAACAGTTCACACTTTTATGATAAACTGTTAAGATGGTAAAGGTCTGTTTTCATTTCATTTCGTTGTATTCGTGGTAAGGCTGCAGTGTCAGGAATCAAATGAAAGTTTGAGTAAGGCTTATTGTCCTTAAACTAGTGGACCTGAAAGTTTCTCCAGACTGTTTACAAAGCAGTGTCCACTCAACAAAATGTCCAGGCTCAGTAAAGGCCATTTCATCAACAACAAATCCATTATTCAAGTCTTTTTGAACTAAATGAATGGTTATCATTTTCAAAGAGGCTTACACAGTGTGGGCCTTTCAGAGCTAGTGTAGCATTAAATGAAAAAATGAAAACAGTGAACCAGTGAGTTTAAAGCTGCCATGTGTGATTCTGATAGAAATTAGCAAATGCTAGGTGATTGCTAAAAATAAACAGCTACAGTACCAATTCCACCTCTCCCATCAGATCTCCATCAAACACATGCATGTGCACTGCCAATGATAATGGTTACATATCTGATTTAACCTTTTAAAATATACGAACAGCTATTTGTTTAGCTGTTGTTAAGGTGAGCTAGCTACATGCACTCACTCATTGAGTTACAAGCAAGACTCACTCATTTAGCCAAAATCGGATGCAATGTCATCGACATCAACAAAATAATGTTAGCTAATACAAGTAACTTTCCTATCTTACACTTGGGCATTAACTATTGGGAATTAATGCTTTGGATGATTAATTCTGCTAGAAATAAGACTATGCAAGGTAAAATAATAACCTTCCCCAGAAGTAAAACTAGGTCAACATCGCTCGCTCAGCTCTCTCCAGCATCAGAAAGCCATATCAATGTTTATTGTGTTCTTCTGTGACTCTTCCTAGATACAATAGCACACAAATGTCATCATGACATGTTTAATTTATGTCTCAGTTAATTTGCTATTATATCATCTGCTGCGTCCAGACATCCTTGAGTATAAAATTAGATCTAAAAGTGGCAATGCTACAAGACATCATTTTTTCCTGGTGATTTTTGCAAAAAGCAGATAAAACATACGTTTCCGTCTTGCAATTTTCTTCCTGTGATTAATCAGTATATCCTGCTTTTTTGAGGTTTTGTTTAGCTGATAATCTACCGTGGCCTATAAGTGCAAAACACGAATACATTTTTTTTTTTTTAAATCAGCAACAAATCAGAAAACACAACAGCAAAAACAAAAACACAGTAAATTCAGAAACATTTACTCAAAATGGAAAGGGTGACTCCTTATTGAACATCACATGCTCGTTGCTAATTGAACATGGTGTATGACTATCACAAGGAAAAACTGCACCTTTCAGTTTTGTATGTTATTACAGTGAAGAGTATTTCTTTCTTCTGAGTAACCAATCGTCCTTTTCAGTGTTCACCTACTCATCTCTGCCATTCAAAGTTGGCAGCATATCTAAAATCACATAATATGAATGCCTTTGATAAAAACAAGCACAGATAAAAGCATGAGTACATTAACGTAGGCTTGTTTTTCCTCTTATTGTAAACATTTGCTGTAAAACCTCTGTAGATAATCAGTAACAAGCATGTGATGTTTAATAGGGACCTAACCTTTCCATTTAGAATGAATGCATCTTCTGGTTTGCTGTTATGTTTTTGATTTTTTTATCTTTTGATTTTTTGATGTTTTGATCTGATTTTTGCAGTCTTTTTTATATGCTTCCTGTCTTTCACATTAGCTCCTGTTTTATTATTTTAGCATGTTTGCACTTTCTTTGTGCATGTGCTGCTATTATTTAACACATTAGGCCTAATAATAATAATAATCGTCTTGACTATAGAACCTAGGACAGCCACAGGAACCAGATTATTTCTCTTAGCATCATCGATCTTTCAGAATAGTTTAATCATAGGGTTTTTTTTTTTTTTTTTTTTTTTTTTTTAAATCACACAATACAGCTTTAACTTGTGCTGGTTAAACAGTGTCTTGTGCATTAGGTCAAGGATGTTTGATATTTAATAGCAGTATTAGTATTGACATTAAAAGCTTGTATAAGGTTTTAGTACTGTATTTTTCACAGTGTATTTTTATAATAAATTATTATCTATATTTTCTAGCGTATATTTTATATGTTTAAAATATTTTCAAATAGTTTGATCTCTGTAAGATGTAGCTGCCAAATATAAAAAGAAATCTAATAAAGTTATTATCCAGAAGACTTTGTGTGTGAGTATGTGTGTTGGAAAGAGAGAAGGAGTGACAGCCTCTTGGGGTTATAAAATTGTTTTTTGGTCTATAACAGCCAAAGTGAGAAGTCCCGAATGCCAACATTCCTGTTATGCAAGAGCTGAAAAGTGGAAGAGAGAGAGGAAGCAAAAGAGATGACATTCTTTCAATGAACAGTGTCACTCACTAAACTTGCCTTAATTTCAACTACTAGGTGACTAATCACATTGGTGCATTTCGGATATTTTCATATACACTGCTTACAAAATACAATAATTTTGTAATAATTGTTCACCCATGAAAATTGTGTGATTTCGTCAAGAACTAATTGCACAACAGGAAATTCTGCAAGCCTAATTGCAACACTCATATGACTACTCTCATTCACCTTATAAGCTCATACTGACTGACCTAATTGGCCTTTTATATCACATCATCATAGACGACTAAGCAAAAACAAAAACAAACAAACAAAAAAAACCCCAAGGCAACACACCAGTGATAGAATGATGAGGATGAAAGCAAGTATTTAGATTTAGTGGATTTAGAGTTGCATGTAAAATTAAGGACTCGTTGGCATGGAGCATGCACTAGCCTGCCTCTCAGCTCAGAGCTGCTGCTGCGTGAATGTGTCAGCACATGTTTGTGGCATTTCACAAATAACTGAAGGCTATTTGTTAAACTTCTAATTATATGCATTAGGGTTTAAGCATTGTCATTTTATACTTTAAAAGAAAGGGATTTATCAAAGAATGAGGGGGAACAAGGCACAAACAAAGCCTGTTAGAGCTTCTGCTAGGCTGAGACAGACAAATGCCTTCCTTCATGCTCAGAATGACTCTGAAAAACACTTTGGCCTGGTTCTCAGGTAGAGGTGTGTTAGTATACCGGTATACTGTGAAAAAATAGAATAGAGTCCAATGTAGTGCTTCACACCCAAAAGGAAGCACCTTGCAGGCAACTCTGGGACGGTTAAAGGTCATAGACCTTTCTTTATGGAGCAGAAAAGGTAGAACAGGGCTATGTCTGATACCACTCTGACTGCAGACACAGTCCCAAAAGTTTTAAAGAACACAAACATTTTTGTGGAAGGTCAACAGAAAAAGTTATTAGAAACAACAGAAAATGGCACAGTTTATCTCATTAGAAAAAAAAAATCCTACACACTCCACCTCCTTCCACTACATTTACATATTAAAAACTGACAGGATCTTATACAGTGCATCCGGAAAGTATTCACAGAGCTTCACTTTTTCCACATTTTGTTATGTTACAGCCTTATTCCAAAATGGATTAAATTCATTATTTTCCTCAAAATTCTACAAACAATACCCCATAATGACGACGTGAAAGAAGTTTGTTTGAAATCTTTGCAAATTTATTAAAAATAAAAAATAAAAAAGCACATGTACATAAGTATTCACAGCCTTTGTCATGACACTCAAAATTGAGCTCAGGTGCATCCTGTTTCCACTGATCATCCTTGAGATGTTTCTACAACTTGATCAATCAGCCTACCATGCATGTCTTTGGACTGGCAGAGGAAAACCCTGCAGCATGGGGTTAACATGCAAACTCCACACCCACAGGGCCACGGTGGGAATCAAATCCCCAACCCTGGAGGTGTGAGGCAAACATGCTAACCACTAAACCACCGTGCGCTTAGTGGTTTGCAGTTTTTTGTGATATAAAACCAACATAAAACATGTTAGGTATTTTTTCCACCTTTAGTGTGATATAGTAATAGTAATAATATGGTATCAACAAAATTCAAGTGAAAAAAAATGCAAACATTTTAGGGGGGGAAAAGAAGTGATTGAAATATACCAATCTTAAAAAGGGTTACACAGCCATTTCTAAGGCTCTGGGACTCCTGCAAGCCATAATGAGAGCCGCTAATCTCCAGATGGAGAAAACCTGAAACAGTGCTGAATCTTCCCAGAAATGATTGGCCTACCAAAATTCCTCTCGGAGCGCATCCTCAACTCATCCAGAAGTCCCAAAAGAACCCACTGGAGAGGGTTCTCACCTTCTCAGGTCATCAGTCCATGATCTGAAGCTGAAGTGTAATTGCGTTAGGCAGCAAGACAATGATCTGACACACAAGAGCAAGTCCACCAATGAATGGCTCAACAAAATGAAGGTTTTGGAGTGGGTTAAAGTGGTGACCTGAACCTCTCCTTAAACAGGCAGTTCATGTGTGAAAAAACTCTAATGCAGCTGAATTAAAGCAATTCTGCACATAAAGAGATAACATATGCAAGACTGAAACCACATTGGTTTAATTATAGATTGAGAAGCACTCAGCACTTGCTTTCACAGCCTACTGTGTGTGTGTGTGTGTGTGTGTGTGTGTGTGTGTGTGTGTGTGTGTGTGTGTATGCAAGCAATGGCGAACCTTTCAGACCGGCACTGTAGCTCTTATGTTATCTTGAGCTTGATCTTATCAAGATTTATAATTATGCAAGCATTTTGTCACATGTTTATTAATGTTCCTGGAACTGAGATGAGCGTTACTGCTGATTAAGATCTATGTGATTTCTGCACAAGTGAATGCTGATGTGAAGGTGATCAAAGCTGTGAGGTCAGAATGGTTTGATGTGATAATTTCTTGAGGAAAATTTGAGAAAGCTGTACTTTATCAAAGGAACCACATGTCTAATGTGACTGGACTGTTTTAACAAGCTATGCACTGCCAAAGTGTCATTTGACAAAAAGTGTGAAATGTTCCAGGGCCCATGTTATTAAGAGAGTGCAGGCGTGGACTGGCCATTGGGAAGTTCTGGAATTTTCCCGGTCAGCCAGTCTTGTGAGGGCCAGTCTTTTTTCCCCCTAACCCTGGCATTATATAGCTTATATACAGATATTCAATAGGTCATCTTAGCTGCAGTGACACGGTTTCATCGTTTTACATATTAGCTTAACACAAACAATACAAATGAACAGATTGTGTTTTTTTGTTTTAAATCAATGATTCATTGATCGAGAAACATGTTGTGTCAGTTCGAATTTGGTGTATCAAATTGGGGCCGCTTGACAGGAAATCCCCGGGCTGCTTTTTGTTGCCAGTCCACCCCTGAGAGAGTGTAAATGGTATTTGTGTGGTAGGATAGATTTGGGGAGTGGTGTGGGTGTTAGAGGGCCTTGCCTCCCTCAGAATGAAAATGGTAAAAGTTAGCCCTCTTTGGATTTGTCCTCCTGGAGCCATTAAATCTTCTATGTAGAACACTACTACAACTCCTGTGAAAGGTAAACCCTAAAACAAAGGGTTTTCCTTTCACAAGAGTTAGAAATATTGGCCACGCAAACCCCTTTAAAAAGTATATAACACATTATATTATGTATAATGAATAATGCATGTTCATTAACTGAGTCAAAAATAGTCTACAGGATGATTGTCTGTATTTGTGTATTATTAAAAGAACATTCCCTGTTAATTTCCAGTTCATCATGAAAGTCTGTGTAATTGAGTAGCCTAAAATATGTAACACAAAACAGCTGAATTAGGTCAGACCATGCAGGCAGCTTTTTGTCTGCTTTTTGTCTGAAATTGATATGTCAGACGTCTGTGTCTTTACTCACAATAAACCAGACATCCGCCTGAGAGGCGACTTTTCCCAGCTGTTTTCTACAGATTTAATGCATTTTACATATAGACATTTTACAGGTATAGACATGTCTACTGACTTTGCATACCCAGCTACTACACTGCATATTGCACAACAATTTTTACACAGGGTTACTGCAAATTCTTACATGCACTCTGGTACTTTACTTATGACTTTACTTATGACTACTGTACATTTTTATACAGACATTAACAAAACTGCTCATCACATATGTCTAATGTACAGTTTCAAACCTGCTAACCTGCAATATATTTCATACACTTAATCTGTACATGAATCTTAGTCTATAAGAAATATATTGGAGACCTATTTGTATGTATATTTTATCCCCTATAATTTGTGCTGTATATTGTGTTTATTGTGCATTTAAAAAAAAAAAAAATAATAAAAAAGTTGTGTTAACTGTTAAGTCTTAGTCCTCCCTGTTGCTCTTGTGTTGTGGCTGTTGTGACACCAAATTTCCCCCTGGGGATGAATAAAGTACTCTCTATCTAAATCAACAAGCAATCATCAATGCTCAAGCAACACTGCCATCTAGCGTTTAAACTGACAACATTTTTAAGTTAAGAGGTTAAAATAAAAAGGTAAGAGGTTTATAAAAATATATCAGTACGCCATCACAAGTAATTTAACAACCCTTCATTTTCATTAACAAAAACAAAACAAAAAACGTCTATACAAACAATTTAAGTAAAACTGTAGATGCTATGAATGTCCAACCTCTTGTTATAGCAGCCAATGTTTAGGGAAGAGGCGATCTTTTGGCATTGTGGACTTGACTTCCATAACTCATTCACCTAAGATCCTAGCAAAAATAATCCTGAAAAGGTGACTGTTTGTTACCATGTGATATCAAGATAAAGGATTTATTGTATAAGATAATAAAAAACAAAACTATTAATGCCATCGAAATGCTCCCCAACCAAGTCCAATATTAGAAGTGGAGTCAGGCCACATGTGAAGAAACAATTAGCAAATGTTCACTTAAAATAGCACTCTGAAAATGTTGGAGCTTCTGTTTTTGAATTGTGCACTTATTGTATCTCTAAGACCATGCGGCTACAAAAGTCGCACCAGCCTGCAGGCCTGTCCAGATTGGCATCATCTGTAAGGCATGAGACTGGGAATCAGGAAGTAGATCCCATGACTTCCACCCTGGCATTCAAAACCCCTTATCTTACAGGAATAAGACATTCCCTGATATAAGTCTTATGCATATCCTTTCTTTGTTAGAGAGTTGACAGTTGCAGTTTTATATTTGCATTATACAGACGTATGTATTTTGGAATTTAAAGTATGGCATTCAAGCTCCCAGGTGCAAACAGAAAAGCATTTGTTCTATAATCAGGAGTTTGTGAGTTCGAATCCCTGTGATACCACAGACATGGATCCAAAAGACTTCCCTGTCAATCAGAGAGACATAAGCCAGTAATAGGCATCTGTGAGCTCTTGTATTCAGAAGAGTGCAGTCAGTGCTTTCTTTTGAGAGTTCAGCTGTCCTGTGACATAGCAGTTTGAAAAAATCTCCCAGTTGGTAGCTGTTATATGACAGGAAAGAGTTGGCTTATAACCAAATTAGTGTAAAAAAAAAAAAAGAGAGAGAAAAAAGTTGAGTCTGGCTTCAGAGAGTGGGGTAATCACCTGTATTCAACAGAGGTACTTTCCTTTTGAAAACAGCTATATATTGTATATACACACAAAAAGTGTAATTAGGGTCAATCATTCAAGTCTATACCATTCTCTAGGCGTATGTCACACATGCACTCACCCACTTGCTATTGTCCCCTTAAAGGGAAGAGTCACTGAAAATCTGCAAGAGGACTCAATGAACGGTTTAAATATGAAAATGATGTAAATCATGTGCTATAGCCTCCATGGTCACCAATGAGTGGAGTGCCTTGAGAAGGACTGGCTTTCCCCTGGCTTTGAAACCAACACTCAGAATATTATTCTTTATATGGCACAAGACTTGTGTTTGGGAGTAAATGTTCAGTACTTTTTATACAGATATTTGTATCCCTATAAATCTATTCAACTCAGTGACCGTTTGACCTAGAGCACTCAAAACCAACTGCAGAGCATTATTATTACAAGAAGGTTCAAGATAGTGAAGAGGGCTGGCAAAAAAAGAGAGACATCACCATTATTGTTCAAATCCAAATGGACTTTTTTCAGTAGTTGTGCAAAATAATCTGAAATCTGAAAGTACAATATAAGATTAAAAAAATATATATAACAAATATTTTGTTAAATAGAAAAAAAAGCCATAATAATAAACCAAATCTCCAATAAATATACTTTAGGAGAACATTTATTAAATTAATGTCCTTTAATAATTTAAAATCATTAGCACCTTTAAAAATTGTTTCTCTTGTCCTGTTCTCTGTTTTATTTACTATTGTAATACACAGGACATAATACCATGTAGATCGTTTGTCTGGGACACTAGATGATTTCAGGCAACAGTCATGAAACCAGTGTTCACAGCTTTCACACTGAATCTGAAACAAGCAAAACACCTAGAAAAACAAGGGATAATAGTTAATGCATGCAAAGGGAGAATGTAGCACACAGGTAAATTAAAAGTCTAAGAATTCCAAAACTACAATTGTACTTTAAAAATGATCCAAACAGTAGCACAACAATTTTTTATTCCTTAACAACAGTGATGCCAGGCGCTCATTAACATTTACGTTAAGTAATCAAAAGCAGATGCTTTTATCTAGCACCAGTTATTGTACATTTACTGGAGGAGCATTCCCATTGCAGCAACTATAGGCTATTTATCTAGCTCAAGACCAGAATGGTGATGGCTCATAGCTCACTGATTATGCCACTTTGAACCAGAAACCTTAGTGTGGCAGTGTAAGTGATTTGGCTATCCTATTGGCTCTACTCGGGGTATGGCTTCGGCAGAACAATGGGGTGGGAGCTACCCGACTATTTAAGGACCCTTATTTTGGTAGGCACATGGGTGTCTTGGTGATTCAGAGTCCTCGCTCCCCTGGCATTTCCGGTTCCCATTTCCGGTTCCCATGTCCGGTTCAAATTTCCGGTTCCAATTTCCGGTTCCCATTTCTGGTTCCCATTTCCGTTCAGTCTTAGAGCGGCGCTGGTGGCGCATACATTATAGCGAGTTGGCGCTGGTGATCGCATTCAGTGATCGCAACATTTAGCTGGTGGCTGAATGATATGTGTATGTATGTCGAGCCGCGGTACCTGTGAGTAATCATACAACTTCACATCTGGTGTTTGTTCAACCCAGTGGTGAGAGTGGGGAGTTGAACATCTAAATCTACTCTAAGACAAATCCCTAGCCGAAGACGCTACATGTGACGCTGCTGCTGTTTTTGCTTTACTTACTGTTTTGTTTTACCCAATCTGTTTTGCTTGATCGGTTTCTTGTTTTGCTTCATGGTTTTATTTATTATCTTGCTTTGTCTAGTATTGTTCGTTGTGCTAGTGTCTATTTTGTTGACTTTAGTTTTGGATGTGGAGAGATCGGACATGGAGAGATCGGAAGGAGGGCGTGAAATTTTTTAAAAAATTCACAGACATAGCATCATTTGGGTCCTTGGTGTATTTTATTAGTTTTCAAATAGGATGTGCATAAATTGAAAAACTAGTGTTCCCTCTCCCTCTGTATTTTCTTTTTGCTTGGGAGAGGAGGAGCTTAGCTTGCCTTTTATGTAACTGTCAGTGCAGATCAGTGTTGCCAACTTAGCGACTTTTCAGACCCCTTTAGCGACTTTTTTTTTTTTGGAAAAAAAAAGCGCATAGCGGCTTTTTGAACAAACCTTAGCGACTTTCCAAATGTCGCCAGTACTGTCCTGCAAGTGCGAGGTAGACTTATCTAGTAGCACTAAGATTTTCTATAGTTCAGGAGGCTCTCCTTCCATGCTGTTTGAAATATTACCAATTCAGTTTGATGCCATCTACCTTCTAATTGTCGAGTGGTCTGTTTTAAGGTACACGTTTGATCGTTATACCAGGGTGCTAGCTTTTTCTCTCTAATTATTTTTCTTTTGAGTGGATTGATCAGTGGGAAAGTCCAGTTCAGTTTGAACTAAAATCAAGCATGTAAAATCTGCTGCTGCCTATCTTAAAAAGTGCTGAAAGCGCTTTTGGATGAACTGAGAGTATTCCTGGTGAGATTGTAACAAAAACAATGTGTACAATTAGGTGCTGAGTTTATTGACGCCATTAATAATCCTCCTTGTCAGTTTCTCTCTCTCTAGGCAATGTGTTAGTGAGCAGTAGTCATCCTTGATGGATCCACAATCCACGCATATTCCCATGGATAGACTGGAGTTAATAGAACTTTATTTTAACTTGGGCCTCACATATACAGACATCCTTCATATTTTGAGTGTTAAGCACAGGATTGTTCTCCGTCTGACAACCCTAAAACCAATCCTGAAGAAGAATGGACTGTTTCGCCAGAAAATATTTGACAATTTAGCAGAAACTGTTCACTTCATAAGGGAGGAACTCCAAGGCTCAGGGGCTTTTCATGGCTACAGGTGGATGTACACTAAGTGCAAAGAAAGGGGACTGTCTGTATGGAAAGAGGATGTCCGCCTAATTTTTCCAAGGGGCCAAATTTTGTATGGCATGTTGATTCTTATGAAAATTAAAGCCGTTCGGTATATGCATCAATGGAGCCATTGATGGGTTCTCAAGAAGAATACTGTGGTTGAATGCTTACTGTACCAGTAGTGACCCCAAAGTTATAGGAGGTTATTTCTTAGAGACAATAGGGGAACTAGGGGGATGTGCCTGTATCGTCAGGACAGATATGGGGACGAAAAACAGCTCTATGCGAGATATGCAATGGTACCTTCATCGCAATGATGATGATGTTTATGGGGGTGATAAAAGTTTCATTTATGGAAGAAGCACAAGCAATCAGAGAATAGAGAGCTGGTGGGGCTTTCTCCGTAAAGAGTGTGTGGACTTCTGGCTCGACCACTTTCACCGACTTAAAGATGAAGGTGATTTTGTTGGGGACTTCTTGGACCAGAACCTCGTTATTTTGCTTCCTTGGTTTTGATACAGGCAAGTGGCATCAATAGACAGTGGATGATGTACATGTCTAGCCTACCCTATAGGCCTGTGGTTTTGCTGCAATCAGCAGTTCATCCTAACATCAGAAATGTTTTCCAGGACATGCTACATGATGAGACATTACAATTTGACAGAAAAACTTTTGTGCTTGCTACAAATGTAATTTAATTCTATTTTATTTTATTTATATAGTACCATAAACAATTTAAATTGTCTCAAGGCGCTTTACAGTGCCCTGAGCCTGAATCCCGAACCCCCTAGAGCAGTGGTTTTCAACCAGAGGGGTGCGGAGAGATTGGAAGGGGGGGTGCAAATTGTTCCAAAAAACCCTCCACTGGCCCCCTGAGGCTGCTAGAATTAAATTTAAGTCCCTCACTCTTGCCTATAGGGCAGCCACTTGATCAGCACCAGTTTATTCAAACTACTACCTCTCAACTACTTTGCTCCTCCGATGAGCGTCTGTTGTGTTTCGCTCAACAACAAGAGATCACAGTCACGGTCACTTTTCATCTGTGGTACCTCGTGGTGAAATGACTTACCTAGGGCTGTTGGTTTCTTTATTTGATATTTTATTGTTTATTTACTTTAACAATTACATTGATAATTACATAGGCTTGTGTGTATGTATGTGTGTATGTATATGTGTGTGTGTATGTATGTGTGTATATATATATATATATATATATATATATATATATATATATATATATATATATATATATATATATAACCGTAGCCATAAATTTAATATGATTTCACAATTTCTACTTTTGTCACCTATGCAGGATGAATTGCATTCTACCAAGGAGGCCTGGAACAGCCACCTGATATGTCCATCAACGAATGAACGTGTTCCCCATGGTCGGCCTGATGTCATATATACTATTCCAGAATTATATGACATAGTGGACTATTTGTGCCAAGTGTCAGAGGAAGAATGTATCCGGTGCGAAGGTGACTGCATCCACCGCCGTGACATTGCTTGTGATGATGATGTATTCACACTCTGCACCTACATAATGGCACAAAACAATCTCTGTGTTCCTTTGGATCATCTACAAACACACAACCGTTTTTAAAAGCAGCATTTAGTTCACTGAAAACATTTCCCCTGTGAAGCCTTAGCCTGGTGATCTTTGGTGGTTGACAAGGTTCCTGTCCTGTAAACGAACTTTCCTCCTGCACTGGGTCCATTGGAAGGGTATCATCAAGGTCATCCAGGCAATCATCAAGAAAAGCATATCCGAGCACAATTTCCTCATCAATTAAAAATGATGCCTCTGGTACAACAATTAAATCCTCCTTATCCGGCATGTCATTCTCTGTTGAGACGCACAGTGTCTCACAAAAGTGAGTACACCCCTCACATTTTTGTAAATATTTGATTATATCTTTTCATGTGACAACCCTGAAGAAATGACACTTTGCTACAATGTAAAGTAGTGAGTGTACAGCTTGTGTAACAGTGTAAATTTGCTGTCCCCTCAAAATAACTCAACACACAGCCATTAATGTCTAAACCGCTGGCAACAAAAGTGAGTACACCCCTAAGGGGTAATGTCCAAATTGGGCCCAATTAGCCATATTCCCTCCTGGTGTCATGTGACTTGTTAGTGTTACAAGGTCTCAGGTGTGAATGGGGAGCAGGTGTGTTAAATTTGGTGTCATCGCTCTCACACTCCCTCATACTGGTCATTGGAAGTTCAACATGGCACCTCATGGCAAAGAACTCTCTGAGGATCTGAAAAAAAGAATTGTTGCTCTATATAAAGATGGCCTAGGCTATAAGAAGATTGCCAAGACCCTGACACTGAGCTGCAGCATGGTGGCCAAGACCATACAGTAGTTTAACAGGACAGGTTCCACTCAGAACAGGCCTCGCCATGGTCGACCAAAGAAGTTGAGTGCACGTGCTCAGCATCATATCCAGAGGTTGTCTTTGGGAAATAGACATGAGTGCTGCCAGCATTGCTGCAGAGGTGAAGGGGTGGGGGGTCAGCCTGTCAGTGCTCAGACCATACGCCGCACACTGCATCAAATTGGTCTGCATGGCTGTCGTCCCAGAAGGAAGCCTCTTCTAAAGATGATGCACAAGAAAGCCCGCAAACAGTTTGCTGAAGACAAGCAGACTAAGGACATGGATTACAGGAAGCATGTCCTGTGGTCTGATGAGACCAAGATAAACTTATTTGATTCAGATGGTGTCAAGCATGTGTGGCAGCAACCAGGTGAGGAGTACAAAGACAAGTGTGTCTTGCCTACAGTCAAGAATGATGGTGTGAGTGTCATGGTCTGACATACTGAAGCAGAGCATGATCCCCTCCCTTCGGAGACTGGGCCGCAGGGCAGTATTCCAGCCTAATAACGACCCCAAACACACCTCCAAGACGACCACTGCCTTGCTAAAGAAGCTGAGGGTGAAGGTGATGGACTAAACCCTATTGAGCATCTGTGGGGCATCCTCAAACAGAAGGTGGAGGAGTACAAGGTCTCTAACATCCACCAGCTCCGTGATGTCATCATGGAGGAGTGGAAGAGGACTCCAGTGGCAACCTGTGAAGCTCTGGTGAACTCCATGCCCAAGAGAGTTAAGGCAGTGCTGGAAAATAATGGTGGCCACACAAAATATTGAAGCTTTGGGCCCAATTTGGACATGTACTCACTTTTGTTGCCAGCGGTTTAGACATTAATGGCTGTGTGTTGAGTTATTTTGAGGGGACAGCAAATCTACACTGTTTCACAAGCTGTACACTCACTACTTTACATTATAGCAAAGTGTCATTTCTTCAGTGTTGTCACATGAAAAGATATAATCAAATATTTACAAAGAGATACTGTAAGCTACGGCATTCAAAGTTTCACTCGACATCAGACTGGCAAATTCACTTGTACTTGGAGTTCCAGTTGTGAAAGCAGTTCCACTGGGAGATCCAATTTTGGAAACAGCTCCATGTGAAGCAGCAGCTGCACAGTATGATTCACTTGTGAGGGCTGAGAAAAAAAAAAACCCACAGCAGTATCAATGCTTGAATTAGTTTCCTCTGCAATTCATTGGGGTTTGTATATTTTGATTGAAACAAAAATTCCAGCATTCAAAATACAATGCACAGATATTCACCTTCCTAACATACGGTTCCAAAATATTCAGTTGTTAAAATACCATCTTCATTATTCATCAGGTAATATTTCAACACATTATTTTTCAACCTCACTAATTCAGGCTTGCATGCATGCATTTCTATTGTAAAGTGACAGATATTTTTACACAGTAGGAGGTCATGACAAAAACAGACACCAAACTCAACTACTTCTAGATTGGCTATAGCCTATGTGCAATTCTGTGCCTGTATGTGCACAGGCAATTGCGTGTTCTATGTGGATGATAGTATATGGATGAAATGGGGGCTATTCCAGACTAGCCCAATTTAACCCCAATGTTTTCAACATTAAAACTGTGTGGTATGTTGGAATGGGGTGTCATATACCTTTTCATTGATGAAGGTGGCAATAACCTCCTCACTTAACCTCTGTTGTTCTCGAAGGAACATGTGGAAACTCTGGTCCATTCTATTAAAGAGATATGATGATTTATTGACAGGCAAAAATTATTAAATTACTTTGAACTTTTGGGTCAGTATGTATCAAGTCACCAGTGGTAACTAGCCTACTGGCTAGTTAATCAAAACTCTCCCTTTATGAGTTCCAATTATGTTAAATTCAATTGGATTGATTTTCCTTGAGTGTTAGTTCTATTATTTTGAGTTTCCTATTCTCTTTCCTTAATCTTTCCACTCTTTCCCCTGTCCACTCACTGCAGTCAAGTAATAAGCACCGGAATGGAGTGAAGATATGCTGCACCAGCAGTAAAACAAACTTAATCCAAGGCTTCACTAACGTTATTAGTCATCACCATGTTACATTACCAACAGTTGCAGGACACAACACTACGCGTGTGCATGGAAAACACATATGGCGCCATAGTGTTCCAGTTTGGGTTTTGAAAATCTGGTAACCTACCAGACAGAGTAAATGGAAATTCAAAACTTCATAACTGGACAAGCACTTGCACTGTTAATGGAGGTCTCAAACACAAAGTTTGGCTAACAAGAAAGCCTGGGAAGCTAACGGTTGGGTTTGGAGTGCAAAGCACAATAAAGACAATGTTACACAATGAAAGCTGTGAAACGTCCAATTCAAAACACAACATAGCATTAAATCTACCCTTAAACCTCGATAAATTGGACTTACCAGGCAGATGTACGCCGTCGAAAAGTCCTATGGTCTCTTGTTTGCTGCAGAAAGAAGTGAAGAAGGAAGCGCACACAGAGTACAAACCGAGAGCACGGATTACAAAACCGAGGGTACGGTTTACAAAACCGAGGGTACGGATTGCAAAACCGAGAGCACGGATTGCAAAACCAAGGGTACGGATTGCAAAACCGAGGGTACGGATTGCAAAACCGAGAGCACGGATTGCAAAACTGAAGGTACGGATTGCAAAACCGAGGGTACGGATTGCAAAACCGAGAGCACGGATTGCAAAACCGAAGGTACGGATTGCAAAACCGAGGGTACGGTTTACAAAACCAAAGGCACGGATTGCAAAATCGAGGGCACGGATTGCAAAACCGAGGGTACGGGTTGCAAAACAAAAGGTACGGATTGCAAAACTGAATGTACGGATTGCAAAACTGAGGGCACGGATTACACACGGCTGTTTTTTTTTTCTTACCTGACACTAAGGGGGCTCCGTAGATTCCAATTATTAACAAAGAGCAGATTCTCTTCGTTGCACCGTTATATTAACCACTCGCTTAAGGCGAAGAGTCTACTGAACCTTTCAACTCCATGTCTGTATGTGGGGAGAGGTCCAGACATGATGAGCTTCATCTTGGGCGATCTGTACCTCTCCCAGTCCAGGATGTATGTAAAATACACCACAGATTTGAGTAAACTGTAGGCTGGTTCTCCTTTGAGCTCCAAAGGAGGGGGCTACAAAAGCATGGAAATGATACGTCTATTCCTTGACCCCACTTTATATCCATGCCCATCAATACACAAAGCCCGACCGTAATGAACTCAAATAGGAGTGTTATTCACTTGAAATGTGTTCTCGGAATATCATTGAGAGTATAATGTGAAAAATATTTCAGTTACTACTGATTGACTATTATGTGTCAATCAAGTGCCTGAAATACACTGTAAATGTCCAACACCTGGGACAAACCTTTCATTTCCCCCAACTGGACCAAGAAGCCCAGTAACGGCTGGTCGTGATATTACCATAGATGGGTGGAATAAAATCTAATATTTATCATTATCGCAATAATAAAATTACTCAGTCTGAGCAATGTATTATATCATGAGGTATTATCGATGGCGTAATAAGAGGGATATTCCTTCATTCATCTTCAATAAGCACTTTATCCTGATCGAGGTCCCGGTGGATATGGAGCCTATCCTGGGAACACTGGGCACAAAGCAGGAGAATTCACTCTGAAAGGATGGCAGTCCAATGCAGGTTAACAAACACATACATTCATAAACTAATTCACACCTATGGGAAAATTTGGGACAAGTTTATCAGACAGAGTCTTTGCATGAACTGAGACTCTGGTGATGAGTTTCAGTAAATGTTCAGCTTTCAAACAAGTTACTGAACTGGATTGGAGTTGCTGAGAGATTTTGCCAGATTTGCTTCCCCTTTTCTCTTCTTTGCAATCTGAACCTAGAAACATTACAAGAGCCTTGACAGTCATTTTGTATCAGTGCAGACTGAACCCCCTTTCACACTGGATTGTAGTAAAAATCAATGTCCGTATGCATGTTAGAAGCAGTTTCAGTGCCTCTGGTTCACATCTTCTGTGAAGTCTTTCATTATATTTACTGCTTGGTCTTTAAAAAGTCTAAACAGCCTGCACAGTGGTCGCACTTGTGTTTTGCTGTAACACATGCCAAGTTCTGATGTCCAGTTCTTAGGGTCAAAGAACAATTTCCCCTTCAAATGAGAGATTTTTCTCCAGGTTGTTTATGGCAGCGGTTCTCAAAGTGGGATCAGTGATGCATTGACAGGGGATCCATTTTTAAAAATTTTGTTACAGTGGCATAATTACTATCTACCACTGTCAAAGTTTTTACATTTATTACATTCTTACTCTATTAGCCTATTTGACTGCTCACTTGAATTGAATGGGTTTAATTCAAACCTCAAATAACTTAAAGGTATCCCAGACTCTGGGAAACTGATGACCTTAATCCGACTAAAGTCATTCTCAAAGTAAAAACGAATCTAATTAAGATGTGTGAAGTATTCCTATTTTAGTCTCATTATCGAAGTGCATTATAGACATGTACACACCATAATCACACTATTAACGTTGTGTGGGAGTTTTTGCCACATTTTGCGACAGGACACATACACAAAAATTTATTTCCTTTCGGTGTCATCAAATTCCATTAAAACAACTCTCTCCCACCAGTCCTTACTTCGTACTCATATCCAGTACCTCCGAGTTCCCTTTCAAAAGGACCTCCACATTGAGTTAGCTGAACTGTGGGAGGGGCCCTCACACATGACCAGTATCTGAAGCTTGTGTAACATCATGCGTATAGGCCTTTATAGGCCTGCCGTGATCAGGTGACACGGCAATTAAGTGTGTCGCATGGTATATAAACGACACCTGTGAACCACGCCATCAGCCTTATTATCTTCATCGAGACTGCATGTCGGTTGTTTGTGTAACGCTCGCAAAAAGACTCTTCATTTCCTCTCTATGTTTAAAAAAAAAGGAAAATCTCTTTTATTTTCTTTTATTTTTTTTATTTTCTGTCCCTTTAAAAAAAAAAATAGAGAAAAGTTTGAGTGAGAGAATTCAGGAAGTGTGTTACGCCTTGCTCCCGTTTCATGAATGGGGAGGAATGCACACTTTCTTTGTGAAGTGTCTACGGGTGGAACACGACACGGCAGCCCTTGAGAGGTCTGACTGTGCATTGTGAACGCCTTACAATTAGGCAGCTCCGCTCGCGACTTGCTCTCTTCTCAGAAGCCAAAACAAGTTGGGTTTCAGAACCTCGTGGATCTGGGGGCGGCCGCTGTCTAGGCCGCTAGCCGTCTCAGGTCCGGGGGATCTCGTGTGGAAGGATCTCCTTCCGCTATGGAAAGCCAAAAAACCACCACACACACTAATAATAATTAATAATTATAATAATTATAATAATAACAATTCCTCTCTGACTCCAAGGAGCCAGAAGGATGTACTAAAAGCTGAGAGCAGCATATAAAGAGCTGCTTGAAGTGATTACTAAGGCTGGATGAGCTTTTTTCTCCCCAGTGAAAGTAAATCCCTCACACTGCAGAAAATTCCCTTTTTTTCCCAGAAGTGCATGACAAAATATCAGGCTTCTTTGGAAAACCATGCATAAGCCATATTTATAACCCCACGATGTCAGATTATACGGCCATTGTGGGGAATGAACGGCATGGCTATTTAGCTATGCTGAAGGTGGAGGAAGCGCTTGCGAGCTACCTCTCTCCATTGACGGCACGTAATTTAGGGGGGGCTGGCTTTGCCATCCAAGCCATGTAAGGCCACCGTGGCGTTGGTTGGCAAGGCTTATGCAGTAGTGGGTCTTGCTTGTGGGTCACTTCAGACACTGGCCGTGTTGCAGGCCTACCAAGCAGACCTGCTGAGTGAGCTCGACATATGGCGGCATTCAGCCAATTCCTTCCCTGTTGTGTCGAGTTCACCCGACATCTAAGAGTGGAGCTTGGGCCAGCGCTAGGTTGAGGGAGGCACAGAAGGTAAATATGGCAGCCCGCCAACCCCCGCAGACAGCCAGGGGAACCGGGCGGCCACAGTCGCGGCCTGCTACTAGGCCTGATCTGAGAATGGTCATAAAGGGCCAAACAGACAAAGGACCTGAGGGGCCGTGGAGGGACATATCATGGGACATGAGGTTGTTAGGACAGTTAACCCCCAATACTACTGTAGGGCCTCCCCTAGCCAAGGCTGTAGCAAGTTTTCAGTGTTCTCTGCTCAGCGAACTGTCACAGGGCAACAAAAATCTGATGCTTTCCCTCCAATAGAATGTGGAAAAGTTAACGTCACTAAAAGACCATCTGGCAGTGTGGAAACTATTGCCACATGTGTCTCCATGGGTTCTGTCTACCGTAGAAAAGGGTTACCAGGTCCAGTTCAGAGCTTGACCCCCGGGTTCAGAGGTATGCTCACCACAGTAGTCAGCACAGACCAGAGCCCGACGGTAGAGCAGGAAGTAAGATCCCTCTTGGACAAAGGGGCCATAGAACATGTACCCTGTTCCCTGAGGGAGGGAGGTTTTTACAGCCGTTATTTCCTTGTCTGCAAAAAAGAGAGGAGTATGCGGACAATTTTAGATCTGCATCATCTGATCTGTACTCTTCAAAAATACAGGTTCAAGATGCTGACGCCCAAACTTATTATTCCACAGATTCAGTTTGAGGACTGGTTTGTGACGATAGATCTAAAAGGTGCATATTTCCGCATAGAAATATCGTTAGCTTTATCCCCTCGCACCTTCACAAAGTGCATGGATGTCATTCTGGCTCCATTGTGACTCCAGGGCATCTGCGTACTTAACTACCTGGACGACTGTTTAATTCTAGCACAGTCCAGGGAACTGGCGGTTCAACATCGAGATGTTCGCACCCACATGAAGAGCTTGTGGCTCAGGTGGAACCTCAGAAAAATATGCTTTCTGCAGTGCAGTGGACAACTTTTCTAGTGGTTATAAGGATTCCACTATGATGAGGGCATTTCTATACCCAACATGCGTAGGGTCAATCCTATCAACACTGAGCAAGATAAAGCTGGATCTTGGCATCCCCTTTCCCCTTCAGTCTTTATGAGAGACTGTTGGAGCTTATGGCAGCAGCAGCCAATGTAATACCATTGGGCCTATTGCACAGGAGGCCGTGTCAGTGGTGGCTGAAAAGTTGAGGGTTTCGTCCGAGGATGAAACCTCTGACAGTAATCAGTGTCGCACGGCGATGCCTACGTGCTCTGAGAATTTGGAAGTGTCCCCAGTTTCTAGCCTTTGGTCACACTCTAGGGGTGTCTCCTTATCGCAAGACAGTAATGACAGATATCTCCCTCATGGGCTGGGGCGTGGTCTTAGACAGCTGTCCAGCTCACGGTCTCTGTAGTGGAACTTATCTAGAGTGGTATATAAATTGCCTAGAAATACGGGCCATATTTATAGTACTGAAATTCTTTCTTCCTCAATTGAGAGGTCACCATTTGTTGACAGACAACACAGCGGTGGTCTCATATATCGACCACCAGGGAGAATTATGTTCGCGCCCCCTGTTCAGGCAGGTGCAAATAATTCTTCTCTGAGCAGAGGGAAAGTTTTTGTCAGTGAGTGCAATGTACATTCTGGGTAACTGGAATGTGGGGGCAGACATCCTGTTGAGGCAGAGACTGAGGCCCAGGGATTGGTGGCTCCATCCACAAGTGGTGGAGTCCATATGGCGGAGGTTTAGCCAAGCAGAAGCGGATGTGTTCACCTCTGAGGAGACAACACACTGTCTGCTGTGGTTCACCTCTTCTCCCAACCATTAGGGCTGGACACCATGGTGCACATGAGGTCACATCTATATGCTTTTCCCCCGTTCGCTCTGCTCCCACAATTTCTAGTGAGAGTTTGCCAAGACTCTTTGCTGCTAGTAGCACCTTATTGGCCAGCTCGAATATGGTTATCACAGACAATATCCCTGCTAGATGGCACTCCTTTGTAGATTCCCATCCGCAGGGATCTACTGTCTCAAACCAGAGGGCTGATTTATCACCCTCGGCCAGAACTATGGAAACTGTGGGTCTGGCCCCAGAGTTTTCCTATGAGCTTAATTGCCACGTCACCTGATCACAGCTGGCCTATAAATAGGCATGATGTTACACAAGCTTCAGCTTCAGTCATGCGCGAGGCCGCTTCTCACAGCGTTCAGCTAAAGCAATGTATTGTTCCCTTCTCAGGGAACAGGGTTACATGCATAACCCAGATGTTTGTCGCAGTAGCTTGAATGAAATGTTGCTGAATGAAAGTACAGAGGAGGCCTGTTGCTGGACAATTTGTATCCGCCTTCGTCTATTTGCATGTATAGCATGACAAATAATGAACTGCATTTGAAGCTTTTGTAAAATTAAAAATGAAACACCCAAAACTGTATATTGTACCATAATGAAGGGAATGTCAGATGAAGTGGCATAGGGATTTAATGATGTGTGCCATTAAGCAATCTATGTTCTATAACATGTAAAACGGGAACATGAAAGGAATATTCTAAAAACAACTCATGTAAACACCTTAATCAGAGTATTGTCTTATTCAGAATAAGCTCAATAATTAGATTATTGCTGTCCATGTAAACATACTGATAGTAAACTTTTATTGTGTATCTTTTTTAAGCATCGTAAGGCCCCCTGTGATCATTGCCCATTTACAGCGCTTCTAGGAAGAAACGACCCTGCTACAACTTCAGCAGCATGTGATCTAAGAGATCTACGATCGTCTGATATGAGATTCCTCCTCCTCATCGTAAATCTCTTACAAAGCTATTTGCTAATTCTCTACACTAGCTTTTATTGTTTTTGTACTTATTTAGGTTTTGATTTTTGTCCTGTTTAGTTAGCGACTAGACCACTCTAGCACTTGTGCAAACAAATCTCTTGAAAAGAATAGAAGCTGCAATTAATGTAACTAAATTATGTAAATAACATCAGATCATCACCAAGACAAAGCAATCATGAAGCATTCATATCTATCTGGCAGGGGGGAAAAAGATATTTTAAAGTTAGTGGCTAACTACTATCTAGAGTAAGAAGTGTTAGGCTAACACATTAAGTTGCTAGCTTGTTAATACCAGCTTGTTGACTGCTCAGGTGGTTGAAACATCAAAAACTCAGATATAATAGCAACTCAGATGATCAAGCCCAATGAAGAAATTATTCCTGTGTTTACACATTTCACCATGCTAAGTACCCAAATGGTCACTCTGTTGATTTAAATCTGCCTAATTGTCGTGTTGTAGGCATTTTGAGAAAACTATAGAGGAACTATGAATCAAATACAGTAGTGTGACTATGTGGAAAATCTTTTCCTGTACAAAATTGGGTGCCAACCCTTAGTGTGCACCTTCCCCCTTTTGCCCCTCTGTACCAGCACATATCTAATCTGGACATGCTACCAGTTCTTAGTCCATCAATCAGCTTCATACATCGAGCCAGTAGATGGCGCTGTTTGTACACTTTTAGAGCTATGAAATTTCAGGATTTCAGAATTTCAGGATAAGTTGTATTGGGTAGTTCATATTCATTTAGCTATTTATATAGCCTATCAGTGAGTTCATTGAAAGAGCCAACTATGTACTTCATTTATGTGGAGCATAACATTATAAAACCTTCTATATGGACAGATATTTTAGATTGCATTTATTGTCTTTTTATTTGCATATACAAACCAGCATTGGAATTTGAACACACACACACACACACACACACACACACACACACACACACACACATATATGAGACACCATGTTCACTAACAATATTGCTTATTGAACTATATTGCTTATTCACATTATTTTTCGTACTAATATCACAAAGCAAATAAAAAGAAAAAAAAAGAAAAAACAACGACATTCATGCATATATATGTATATAGTATATAAAATTATAAAAAATATTTTTATGTTTTCTCCCTAAACCAAGTACACAGAGCTACAGTTGACAAATAGAGATGGCCGACTCATACCACACCCAGAAACCAGGATACACAGGCTCAGAGAAGGAGGCTTTAAACTGGTGGATAAGTGTCATGGTCTCTGCTACACTGTAGAAGGACAGCGTGCCTGCATTATAGTCCAGAAAAACCCCAATGCGAGAAGAGTAGGGCACATTGATATCGACTTGATCTTTCATGTGGCGAGCCGAGAAGCTGGAATCGGAGCAGAAAAGGCCCCAGGATTTGCGGTTGTAGCCAATACGGGATGAATCACCGTAGCCTGTCCTCTTGATTCCCTTGTAGGTGATGCCGATGGAGGCCCCCTCACCACTCCACTCCACCTCCCAATAGTAGGTGCCACCAGACAAGGCCTCTTTGCACAGCACCTGGGGCAGGCAGTCGAACCTCTGGGTGCTGTCGCTGTAGGACTGGGGTTCTCTTTTCAGTGCTGCCTTCCTGTTGCCTCGGGAAAGGTAGAGCTGTCTGTATGCTGTGTTTGGGTCTAGAGTTAGCTGGCAGGCATCTGTTCAACAGAGCAGAAGAGGTCGGAGATAGGGTTAATTATTCTTAGAGGTTTTAGATTAGAGATGCCTACGTAAAGTATAAAGTTAAAACAGATGAAATCAACCACCAAGGCCAAAGTGTTAAACTGAAATTTAATACTGATTAAACAAAAGTTTTCAAGGTATTCCAGAAGTGACAGATCCTACAGGTGAAGCCCAGGCACATTTATCTTTAAAATAGGAGTGCTGACCTCGTATCAGTTTTTATAATCAGTGACTTCAGATCAGTGAGGATTGAAATGGTGAGAAAGCTGATCTTTGGTCAGCACTGCTATACTGCTTGGCTGTCAAGGAGTATAGGCCCAACATGCAAATAAAGTCTAGAGTCTGCCCACCTCGTCGCCTCTCAGAGCTGGTTGTACATTAGGCGGTTGTGGCTGCCTGAGGAACCATGTGATCGTCTCTGATCTAAAGGGCCGAAAGTGGCACACTTCAGACTGACTACACACCCATGCAGTTGCTGTATATTGGAATTCAATGAGTTTTGCTACATATCTATGCTTACCTGAAGTATATTGTTTAAGCTCCTAACTAAAATGTTGACTTAATAAAGTTTTCCTTTACCACAAATCTTTGGGATTTGTGTTGCCATAACTAACAGTACTTTGCAGAATATTTGATTATAAGCTATGAAGAGAGTAAAGTGGTTTCACTGTCTTCATCGCTACTCAGGGCGTCACCCAGTTTGTGCACAATAGATGAAAGACTTGCCTTTTGTAGCCCTGACCATATTGTGTTTTTTCAATTAGACAGGAACAAGCCTTTCAGCTAAGCTGTTCCAGCTGTAGAAAAACAACAAACAGTTCACCTAACCATCTACGCAGATGCAGGCGTTCAAGTGAAATGTTTGATGCTCCCCTCCCTCCTGCTTCAGGTCACAATAAACACCTAGAAGGGGTTAGAACAAGTGCATGCACCAGTACGCATGAGCCAGAAAGTAAAGAAGCGTCCAGGCCAGGTTTGCAAAATAAGGCTTGCTCATAAATTTTTGCGCTCTAGTTCTTGGAATGTCTTCTCCCCTTTAACAAACCATACGCCCACTCGCCTAACAGGCCGAGCAAGTTCTTTCAGTCTTTTCATGCACAAATCCCATATCTAAGGAATGCTGCAGGACAACTCCCTCAACAACCCGCCTAGCACTGGGCCAACGGCCAGTCTTGTTTCTCAGAACTTTGTTTAAGGTATAATTAAGCAAATTATGTCACATACCATTACGGAAATGTGTGAAGCATTGTATAAATATGATACACTTAACTTCTTCCTATACTGTTTTTAGTAAACATGTCTAGTTCTTAAAACACTATGAGCCAACACCTAATGGAAACCAGATAGCCCTCTAAGATGACCTGTAAAAGTAATATTTTTGTTTCTGTGCTGTAGATTAAAAAGACACAAAAGTAAAATCAAACTTACATTGGAGAAATTCATCCCTGGAGCGTGGAGCCTGGCTGCGAGGTGCTTGGCTCAGAGTCCTCTGAGTCTTATACACATCAACTTCATCAGCTAGAGACACAGCAGAAAATGACTACTATGCATATACAAGATTTACAGGAACAAAATACATATTATGTAGAATAATGGCAACAATTCTAAAATCAAATGTTTAATAAAATGAATGTGTATGAAGAATGAAGTTTCTAAATTAATTTATGTGGCATATTTTTAAAAGTATATTACATTAATTCATATCACTTATTTATGTACTTTTTAAACTGATCTTTATCCCTCCCCGACCCCCCCCCACCCCATCTTTGACCTATAAATGTAACGCCTAATTGGCTGACAGAGAGAACTCTAGGATTATGCAATCCACACCCAGAAATGTGTGAAACTGCTAACAGTGCATATCTACTCATCATTTACATAGCTGATCACATGGTATTTAGTTCACATGTCAACCTGTTTGTTACTGAGCAGACAAAAAGTATTTATTTATTTATTTATTTATTTATTTATTTTACTTTTTTGACAATGCTTTATTTCAACATTGCAGCCAATGTTAATAAAGAGAACAACGAAAATGTCTCATTTGACATAACTCACCCTTTATAGACTTCCTCCCCTTTTTGTCCTCTAGTTGACAGAAAGGCATTTTGTTCACTGGAAGAGAATTTTTGGGTCATAATTATTAATTCAAATAGTAATGTGTCATAAAATAAAACAACATACTGAACAGAACTGTATGGGAAGACAGTTGTAAAAGGGAGCGCAAAAGACACCTAATATACAGACGGGTGACAAATTAAAGGCAAAAAAAAACAGCAGTGCTGTAGTAAGGTGGATGTTTAGTCCATTACAAGCCTCAAGTACAGCTTCATTGCACCTTGGCATAGATTCTACAAGTTTCTAGATCTGTACTGGAGGGATGAAGACCATTCTTTTAAAAGATATTCCCCTTAATTGGTATTTTGACGATAATGTTGAAGAGCTTTATGTACCATACTATAGCTTTTCATACTCATAAAATCATTCCTGTAAGCCTGTGGATGAGGGCGGAGGCTTCTTTTTTTCGAGAGACTACTCCCATCAGGATAGAAATGTTTCATCATAAGATAAAGGTGATCCGTTAGAAGAACTTTGTATTGACTTGCAGTGGTGTTTTCCTCTAAGGGGCCAAGTGAACCCAGTGCATGCCAAGAAAATTAAATGCCACTACTGCATAATAAAGCCACTTTTTGTTTTTTCCTTTAATTTGTCACCTGTCTGTAGATTATATACAAAGAAAATGGTGACATTCCCACTTTGATAAATTGGAGAAATCTCATGTAATATGAATCTCTGAAAGGCTATATTTTGTTATGATTTCAGTTTCACAACATAATGTAATGTATGCTTTAACTCACCCGTAGTGGCCACCTTGACCAGCTCCTCATTGCCATACTCATTTAAGTGCTGTTTCAACTCCGAGACAGTCTTGGTAACGGAGCCGAAGGAGAAGTAAGGGTTGACGCTAACTGTTGGCAGCTCTTCAGCATCTGTCTGGGCTATCAGCATGTGGAAACTCTTCAAAAGAAAAGTTTAAATGATAAAGAATCAGGAGATGATTTGTCTGCAGTAATTAACCTGAGGTACTGTACCAACCTCACTGATTTTTTTGAACACATAAAGCCGAAACATCTAATCACACTAACTTTGCTCAGGGATTTTCTTCTACCTGGATGAAGTGGATGTGGTCTTCTGTACGCGACAGCTGCGTCAGCTCATTGTCTCTCCTCTTCAGGTCAGCGATCTCCTGCCCCAAACGCTCCATGTGGCCCTCTGCTGTGTTTAGCGCCGCTCTCTTATTGGATGAAATCAGCTTGGCCATTTCCTGTTGCATCCTTTCGATGGTGCGAAGCATGTCTCCGAATAGCTTCTCGCTCTCCTGCAATGCCCGCTGAGCCGAGCTCTGGAAAGAAAAATTGTGTTTCGTGTTATTTTGTTTCCTTTGATTGAACATAATTATCTAATCTATTGTACTTATTTATAAGCACACAAGTTCTGTATTTAAAAGAAGACTTATTAGTGTAGTATTAGACTTAGTATTGACTGTGTTGACTGAAAGGTAAATCTACTTTTTCTAGCTATTAGATCTATAGTTCGTACAACAAAGTCAAATATCAGTTAATACAATGATATGCATTGTGGTTTAGTTTCCTGAAACTCTAGCAACTGACCTAAATGACTTAAATGCGCCATGAATACTGTTGGCTAAGATGACAAAAATCATTTTCCAAGGTCTCTTGGTTCCTAAAGGGCTTCTACTTAAAAACCATTCTGACAGGGGGAAACACTCTTTTGTAGCATTCTTTAAGGGTTTCCTCAGAATGCAGTTATTTAGGACTGAAAAACTTTCATCAATGCCTCATTCATACACGTAAAACGCATTATTTAGTCACCTTTAGTGCATCCACAGCTTGTTTCAACTCCTCCATCTGCTTCACTCTGTCATGGATCTTCTCCTGGATCTCAGCTTGTGTGGCACCCAGACGTTGCTATAGTAACACACACAAACATTATGAATATGATTCATATACGATGTTGTCTTGCATTTTGTTGTTCTTGCTTTCACTGAACTCTGCATAAAAATGGACACTTTTAATGACAACTTTTTTAACAGAAACATTTTTATGCATTGCTTTAAACATAAAAGCAAGGACATGTTGGTATGTTATGTTGGTAACTAAAGTGAGTAGTTCCTTATTTTGGTTAAGGAACAATGGAGGACTTTTGCCATCACAAACAGCAGTACAGTCCTTCCCACACCAGTGATACTGCACAGACAACTTCTTTATTCTAATCTAGCTGGAGATCACTCCCACATCGATATGTTTGTTTTAAGAGTTTGGCAAGAAGCAATATTTGCTGTCCATTCACATCCTCTATGATAAAAGGTTGAATGTCAGGCTAATTTGTCTTAAATTCAACAAAATTACTCTCTTACTGAATGTGCAGTAGTGAGAAGGAAAGAGCAATTTCATGTAAAGGAAACTAGACTGACAAATATGATCCCTAGGACCTGTTTTATTGAACCAACAAGATGACTTTATTATGATTCGTGTCATTCTAATTAACATCAGTGGTGAAACTGAAAGACAAACACCTTCACTCCCTCCTGAATAGTTGCTCTCACCTGCATCTCGCCTCGCTCCTGTTCGGCCGATACCATGTCATGGCCCTTGTGCTCCTTCACAGTGCACAGCACACAAATACACATCTGGTCTGTGCGGCAGTACAGCTCTAGGCCTTTCTGGTGCTGTGGGCAGATCTGCCTGTCCAGATGACCAATTTCATCCACCAACTTGTGCCTCTTGAAGGTCCCCGACTCATAGTGAGGTTTCAGGTGCTTCTCACAGTATGATGCCAGGCACATCAGGCACGACTTAACAGCTTTGAGCTTCTTCCCAATGCAGATGTCACACGCCACATCCCTGGGGCCAGCATAGTTGTAGTCTGGAGCTGGAGGAGCTGGAGGGGTGGACTCCGAAAGCTTCTGGCCTGAATCACTGCGAGAGGACATCAGGCGGCGTGGGGCAGGCCTCTTGCTGTAGCTGACTCGGCACTGCGGGCACAAGTACTGGCCCGTGTGGTCAGCATGGTCCCAGTAGGTCCTGAGACAGATGGCACAGAAAAGATGACCACAAGGAATGGACACAGGGTCCCTCAGGTCCTCTTTGCAGAGGTAGCAGATGTCCTGATCATGCGACATGGACTCAGTAACAGGAGCAGATTGTGACCTTAGTATAGGTGTGTGTCTGTCTGAAGGCAAAGGCAAAGTGAGTATGTGGCACCACAACCGTGTTATATACAGTCAACATTCAGGCAGCGAGGGAGGACAAACTGGTTGAGCAGAAACTAGTTAAATGTGTAGGGGAGTGGCTGAGACACAGGTTAGGAATGAGAGAGAGAGAGACCAGTAATCAATCAGAAGAATACTATGAAGGGAAGAATGAATAAAATGTACGATCTCAAAACACAGTTTTGGTGATGTATGTGTTTCTAATTACAGTGTATTTTTCAAATAGGTACTAGACTCTGGGGTTGCATAATGCATGTGACAGCTTTATAATCAAGCTATGCTAACAGCAATGAACATTAGCGTACACACACACATACACACAAGCACACACATCATGTGACACTGGTGCAACTAAAAATACTTCACCTAAACGTACACTGTGTGATGTTTGTTCATCTGAAGGTAATAAAGAGGAACATGAAATATACTATCATTTATTTAACCCTTTAAAGTCCCAGGTTAGTATTCAGTTATTCATCTTAAAACAAGTTTTTCAGTAACTACTATTAGTTACTCAGCAACTACAGGAAAATTAACAGGAAAGCCAGAGTGAGAAATGTAAGTCTGGGTCTGTCAATGGTTCTAGAAGTTTGAGGGGTTAAGTTATGCAGCACTATCTAGTTTTTGCAGTCCTCCAGTTTTGCACAGTCTAAATGACAAACTGAGGTGTGTCATGAACCTGCGTCATAAGACTTCCATAAACATATTTATATTTATTACAGATATATAGTGCAAGATGCCATGTTCCATCATGAGTTGACACCCTGCAATATTAACATGTCATTTTACCAGTACTGTAATTGTCATAATAGTAGCCATAATTAAATTTATTTCACAATTGTCATAACATACTTATCATTGGCTGAAGGATTAGACACCATTAAAAAAAAACCTGTTAATGACAAATTAGGGCAGTGCAGCTCCATGGCTCCTGGTTAGATTCTGAGCTTGATTTACTGTCTGTGGAGTTTTGCATGTTCCTCCCAGTTTCCGCTCACCTCCTAAAAACATCCCAGTAGGTGGATTGGTGTCTCTCAATTGGATGTGAATGAGTGTGTGAATGTGCTCTGAAATGGACTGGCTTCCATTTCTGGGGTGCAATCCCGGCTTGCACCAAGTGGTCCTGGGATAGGCTTACATTAATGGAGAAGGTTCAATTAAGACTCACAAGAAAAGAGTGAAATAACTCCAAGATGCAACCATAACACTAAGTATGTAATGCAGTGTATACTTATGTGGGGTTAGGGGCAAGAATATAAATAAAATGGCAATGAATTGATCTTTTATTTACTGTTCATTGTATAATTACTAACACCTTCATGAGAATGATCAAAAATTGTAAAATATGTAGACAGCGGTGCTTGAAAGTTTGTGAACCTTTTAGAATTTTTTTTATATATATATATCTGCATAAATATGACCTAAAATATGACCTTCATCAGATTTTCAAACAAGTCTTAAACATAGACAAAGAGAACCCAATTAAACAAACGAGACAAAAATATTATACTTGGTCATTTATTTATTAAGGAAAATTATCCAAAACTACATATCTGTGAGTGACAAAAGTATGTAAACCTCTAGGATTAGCAGTTAATTTGAAGGTGAAAATAGAGTCAGGTGATTTCAATCAATGGGATGACAATCAGGTGTGAGTGAGCGTCCTGTTTTATCTTCCTAAATTCTGTCATAATTGACCAGTTCAAGTTTTCTCGTGCCTGCTTGTGTTATATTGTGGCATGAGAAAACTTAATAAATGTGAAAGTGCAATAAAAATATGTTGTCACTAAAATCAATTAATAATCGTGATAAATAATCGAGATCTCAATATTGATCAAAATAATCGGGATTATCATTTTGGCCATAATCGTGCAGCCCTAATAAATATGACCTAAAACATCATTAGATTTTCACACATCATTTAGAAGTCCTAAAAGTAGATGAAGAGAACCCAATTAAACAAATGAGACAAAATATTATACTTGGTCATTTATTTATTGAGGAAAATGTTCCAATATTACATATCTGGGAGCAGCAAAAGTATAGTTTTACTTTAAACCGCTTTTTTAAGTGGTGCAATTTTTTCTACAAAACACTGTTTTCAAAATTATTAGCACTCCCACAGTTAACTCCAAGGAAACAGCACTGAGCCTTTTCCTGTAATGTGGAACAAGGTTGAAGACACCTTGAAGACACCTTGAAGACACCTTTTGTTAGCTCCATGCAAAACATTTAAAGCACCTTATTGTTCATTAGTTTGTGTATGCACATGTGGCCCTCTCTCTTGAATTCATAACACAGGATTTTAAAAGGGTTACAATCCAGAGACTGAGATGGTCATCAAAGAAACACTGATTTTGTGTCCTGGAGCTATATCTGCATTCTTTTGGAATAAGTGTGGGGTCACTGTAATGATGATTGACCCATCTATAGCCAAATCTTAAACTCTTGGCAGAAGCAATCAGATTTATTAAGTTTTACATATGGCTACCTCTCTGTGTGCCAAAACCACTTCTAGTTTCTATTGCCAAAAGCTCTATTTTGGTTTCACCTGACCATAGAACCCGATCCCACTTGAAGTTCCAGTAGTGTCTAGCAAACTGAAGACCTTGAGTTTGTTTTTGGATGAGAGTAGAGGCTTTTTTCTTGAAACCCTTATAAACAACTCGTGGTGATGTAGGTAAATTCAGATTGTAGTTTTGGAGACTTTCTAACCCCAAGATGCAACTAACTTCTGCAATTCTCCAACTGTGATCCTTGGAGATCTTCTGGCCACTCGAACCATCCACCTCAGTGCATTGAGACAATATAGACACACATCCTCTTCCAGGTTGATTCATAACATTTCCAGTTGACTGGAACTGTATATATATATATATATATATATATATATATATATATATATATATATATATATATATATATATATATATATATATATATATTTGTTTGTTTGTTTATTTATTTATTTATTTATCAAGGGTGCCAATATTAGTGGAGGGCACTGTACTAAAACATTATAATGACGGTACACTTAACATGTGACTAACATGTGATGTAAAATCATCATCATATCTAGCATTATGGGAGCTATCACACTGCAAAAAAATGGCATCTTTGTAAGTAAACAATATCTTGAATATATTGAAATGTATTAGAAAATAGTATTTTATATTATTACAATAAGATTGGAAACAATCCTAAAATTATAATAAACCAACTACATGACTATTAAACAGTGTTGGGTAAGTTACTAAAAAAAACCCTACAGATTACTAATTACTACTTTAAAATTGTGATTTGATTACATTACTGATTATTGCATTTAAAAAGTACTAATTACTTTACTTTCAAAACCTATCAAACCTACAAAAATACAAAGTGAAACTCATAGATCTTGCACTAATTTTAGTGCGTGTCAATGTATGACATGATCAGAAAAAGTTGGATTTATCATAACACTTACCTCGGGTGTTGTCACTGTTTGTAGGATGACCAGACCAATAAAATATACAACTTTTCTAACTAGGCTAGTTTGGTGTTACTAGCCAAGGGGAGGCACAGCTAATCTATCAATGTATGGGTTTAGGTGCTACAGTTCCATGCAAAGTACATTATCTTGTGAACATATCATGTTCACATAAACTGGAACTGATATAGACATTTACACACCTTGTTTTCCTGTTCATCATCAAAGGATGTTACTGTTTCAGTTACTGTTTCAACCCCTTTACTAGTTTAAAGGGTCATGAAACACTAAACTACATTTTTTGAGATTTTCTGAAATAGTATTGCTCTATTGGCAGAAAATGTTCTAATTTTAAGCATTTATTTTGAGAAAGAAGCAAAATTATCTGCCAATTAAATAAAACAACGTAAAGCTTGAAATATGTCAAAGTATCTAAAACCTTTATGTATAATCTTAAATAATGTCATCATAAGAAATATCAGACATACTTATAGATGTCCATATTCAAGTATTTTTCATTTTCATCACCATGTTTTTTTTGCAGTAATGATAGCATGACACTGAAATACACCTGGACTTATATCTGCTTTGAGACTTTAATGTCATGGTTATGTCAGTCTTAATACACAGGATTTGAGTAAAATGGTACCTTTAACAGTATGACTAATTAGCATTGTTGATGAATTACCACCTTTTCCCAAAACAACAGTGCGGTGAGATTTTGGGAAAGGTATGATCTCATTTCCATGCTATTCTTGGGAACTGCATTCTCAAGGGGCCCCAGTATGAGCGCGATGTCTTAATCCATGGCATTACAGTGTACTTCAGAGGTTTCTGTGATGGATGTGCACTTAGTATCCATAAACCGTCTGACCTTTTAACACATCAAGCCATCAAACCCAGATAGTAATCTACAAGGAAGAAGAAGATCACATGGAGTAAAACTAATATATATATATATATATATATATATATATATATATATATATATATATATATAAATAACTATATTAAGAGCATTATGTTCTAGTAGAGGCTAAATGACATGAACAACATGACAATAATAGCTTGAAATGTTAACATTCATTGTTAATTGTTAACTATCCAGAGTGAAGTTTAACAGTGTAGATAACCTTTCCAAATTGGACTAGTGGAAATTACCTTCTTTTTTTTTTTTCCCTGTCTCAAATGTCAATTTAGTGTTGACAGCAAATCTTTGGAGCTGTTATGTATCTCTTCTCAGAAAGTACCTCAAAGTTATCTCTCACCCAGAAGAAAAGATGGCCTTCTGCTCTTGAGTTTCAATGCAGGGCACAAAAAGTGTCAGCAAGAATGTGTCCCAGCCTGATAACTCAGATAGCAAAGGGCCAGGGAAGAGAGATCTGAAGAGGTAAAAGGTTCCACTTTGAAAGTGAGATGGCTTTTAAATAAATAAATAAATAAATAAATATTTATAGCTTAGGGAGGTGTGAAGCAGCACCCAAACCTTCTGGACATCTGCATGGCACAACATACCCTCCACTTCCATTCCTGCAGTGGAAATTATACTAGCAAGGCTTAGAGGCAGGGATTCCTGTTGAGTCATTTTTGCACTGTAGAACTCCATAATCTATAGCGCTGACAATGTAAAAGAAATGTAGAATTACTTTTACAATCCATGTTTATATCACTCACATATCTCACATTCGCATATCTCTCTCATAAAATGTAATAATGTGGACAGCAGAGATTTTAATAGCCCTGGTCAAATATTTATCCTTGCTTGCATAGGCTGTCTGATTTATTGCTGCTTACACCTTCCTCTGAAGCAGCAATTTATAAAAAGCAGTCCTACTGTGATAAAACACAATCACGTGGACATAAAGACACCACTAGTATCTGCAACAAGAGAGTTTCTCCAGATACAGTAATTAATTTGATGAAATGTAGACATTGCAAATAAAACATTGCCAAAAATCACTTTACACCTCACAGTAGGTGTAATATCATTGGTCTATTTTCAGCATGTATACTAAATGAAGTGGGTGAGTTTCTAAAATGCCCCCCTTGTCTCTACTGATTGCAGTGTAACTGGAGCTGCTTCTCGTTCAACTGTGACACCTTCAAACTAAAGCAGAGACGACTGCACCAAGAGAACAGACTAATGGACCCTACCATTTATGTTTTATCACACAGCTGCACTGAGGCTGTGAAAACCACTGGACTGTGTGTCACGTAGTAGTGACATATGTTTTATAGATTACTAGAAAGGTATTAAAAGGGTTTTCAAAACAGGAGGAAATAAATGAATACTTCATTAATATGCTTTATACTAGCAAGTATGTTTGCCATTCAAGAATACTGTAATATATAAAATAAATAAATGAATATATATATATATATATATATATATATATATATATATATATATATATATATATATATATATATATTATAGATCCTTCTATAATCTTTTGAAACCCACAATAATATTTAAAATATCAGTAAGCTTAATATCTATAAAAAAAATCATCATTTGTTGGGTACTTTCTATTGGGAGCTGGCTTTCAGGAACCTTAACCCCTAAATTTCAAGTGATGAAAATGACATTGAAATAATTTTTGCATTTTATTCCATTGTTTATTTTAAAAACATCTTTTCGTTTTTTGTTTTTTTTAAATGAAGTTAAAAAAAATATTTCTTTGATATTTTCTTTGTAAATCATGAAACTTTATGACATTTTCTTGTCACTACCGAGTCCACTGGCTGATACTGAGGTTTTTAATCACACGTCTATATTTTTGATCAGGAAATATTCCTGTGTCCCTCTCTCTCATAGCTACATGGTGAGTAGATTTTTTTAGGTAAATGTGTACAAAAGTCTAAAAATCTGAACAGATCCAAAATGTTAAAAATAAAATGGTTTATTAGGTATATTTATGTCATTGCTAATTGAGCACACCACGAAACTGTCATCATAGTGCTGTCTATGTCATGCAAGAGATTAAATAAAAAAAAAGTTAACCATCTGTAGTTAACAGGTGACGGTTTTTATATGCTGTTTATCCCATGATATGCTTCAGGATGCACGCGTCTTTCCATTACCTCAAAGCACATGAAGAAGTGCTCCATAAAATAAGCATAGACGTCTGTGTCTTTTAGGCTCTTTCTCTCCAATTTGTTTGGTTGTTTCTCGTGGCAGTTTCAGTCTCTGCAACCTGTTCACTCCAACTTGGCTCTTCTCCAAACAGCTAGCAACACACACCCTGCATCTTGGCTAATACTGACAAAGGTAACCATTGTTCAAAGGGAAGCACTTGTAAATACCTCGTCTCCATGCACTGATGAAACAAATGGACAGAGGCAAGCCCTTGACTTCTACATTATCAACATGTATGTTATGCAAACCCACGCTCTTTTTACACTTGGTCAGTCTGTGTTAGAGACACACACGGATGCACACACACATACACACACACACACACACACATTCCTGCAACCTCAGTACGAACCCCTGCACTCCTATACACTTCTCGTAGTCACTAACCAACAGAAACATGATCGCTGAGTTGTAATGTACAGAAGGAAATACAAAGCTTCCTGGCTGAAACGTGGCTCAGAGGAGCGGAGCCGAGGCTCTTGCAAACTGTCTGAGGTTATATAGGGGTTATAAGCATGCAATCTAGTGCAATCTTAATTGCCATAGTACTGATTTATTATATGGATTGTATCCAAACTTATATATATATATATATATATATATATATATATATATATATATATATATATATATATATATATATATATAAAGAACCACCTAGCCAAATTTTGCTTCCATTATTAAAGATATTACTGTGCACGTCTCAGAGAAAGAAGAGGAGGGCGTCCACCCAGAGACAGTTTCACCTATAGCACTGTGTTAGTTATTTAGTGGTCACACAGAGACAATCACAGGAAAAGCTCTGTACAGCTCTGTGCAACAGCCTTTCCTGGAATCTGATCAACTCTGGAAATAAAAAGAGGAAGGAAAGAGAAACTGGCTTATCAGAAAGCATACCAAATAAGGAGTGAGGCGAAACCATCTACGAAGTGATGTCAGATAGGCATGGGAGGCGGGGCAGATGAACCTGGTCTTGTACAGCCAGTCAAAGTTTAACAAGTGTAACTGTCTGTGTCACTATGTGCGCACCTGGAATTTGGACCAAACCAGTTTGAAAAATGCATCTCGGATTGTAGATTTTGACACACTTTCTGAATCCAGTTCAAGAAGGTCAGAATCTCTAAGAGAAGTTAGAGATTAAATTTGATGTGATGACAATATTTGAAAGACATGGTTTGTATATTTAAGTGCAGGTTAAAACACACAGAAAGGTGCACCCAAGCCCTGCCCCTCTTCAGCGACAACACACTTGCTGTGGCTATGCAAATGAGAGGTGAAACGTTGACAATAATGGGCACTGAGGTGTTACACAGAAGAGAAGGATTACACAAACCCTGAAAAAGCAAACAGAGTGGTTTCATTTGTCCTCTCAAAAGGAAGTGTCAGGTGGAGTAAGTAGGCTTGTACTGCAGGGCGAGGGCGACATCTTTTGAGTTGGCAGCTTTCAAGGCCGAAACTAACCTCAAAAGTTCTAGTCACTCAAAATTGCATGAACATTTACACAGACAAATAATTTCACAACTACAGTATGGCGGTGTTCACGTGCAGTATTTGGGTATGCAGTGCGAATAGGGATTGACAAACGCGACTGGAATGCTTGCCCATGACATGCAAGGAATGTAAGATGCTGCAATATGACTTCAGGTTCATCATGTGGTTACAAATATCTACAAATCTTCCGTTACCACTATGACATATGTTTTCTAATGATACAAAACATAGAGTCATTATTTGGTCATAAACCCAAAATATGTTTTTATACCAAACACTATTAAACCCTGTTAAATTGAAATGTATTACATATTTACTAAGAGTGAAATTATGGGGCTGAAATGGACTGCCATTTTATATTTGCACATTTTATTCATTTGTCAGTATTACTTATATAAACATGTATCACACTGTTGCATTTGAAGGAAAAGTGTTTTACATTATTTAAATAGCGATTAGTAACATTTTTCTCTTTCTAATAAAGTTGTTACATTGGAGTTACACATATAATATATACTCCTAATAGATAACACAATGTTATATTATATGGAATAACCAAAATCAGGGTAAAAAAATGTATGGTGGTGTTTAGTCACTGATGGTCCCACCCTTTGATATCATCGTCATTGGATCTGGAATCTGGGGAGCAGAGACTTATATCTTTAAGACAAAAAAAGTTATACTAACAGACAGAAACTATTGAATGAGACACACACACACACACACACACACACACACACACACACACACACACACACCCCTGCAGCAACTGTACAATGAGACTAGTTCAACCAGATTTACTTCAACGTATGAGTCAAATCCCGGGCATAAACCATTACACCCCATCACACCCCCATCATTTGTAATGAATCAAATTATTAAAAATGAATATTATGTTTATTTTATTTAATAATGATTATGTTTTACAATGTTAGCTTTCATCATTTATGTTTTTACACCTACAAAACAAAACTTAAGGTGTTTAGACAATATTTATGCCATAATGTAAATGGGAAAATTTAAATTTTTCATGTTAGAGTACATTATTCTGTAGCTATTGTGAATTATCATCTACAGTGAAACTAATGGGAGAGGTATGTCATTATGAGATTGAGGAATGTAAGAAGATTAAGGGAATATATGCAAATGTACACAATTAACCAAGTGTAAGTTTGGTATGTGTAGACTATCAAAATATACTCTGGCTACCTACTCTAGTGTGTGTTTGTGTCTTTGCTATCCTGGTACACTTTGGACTACAATTCACTCATTCTCAATAGCCCTGCCCTACTTTTCTTTTTACTCCACCCTCCACACTCTCATGCTCTGTTTCTCTTAAGGCTCTGGCACTCCTAACTTGACTTGCTTGTCTAAGGTAGGCTGTGCTCTCTCACTCTCTCTCTCTCTCTTTCCCGCTGTCTATCTCTCTGTAAGAAGGGGAGGGCTTTACCTACTTTCAATCAATAACTTGCGGAATTCAACTGTGCAAGTAGGTTGTGTGTGCAGTTGCTTGCTTCACAGCCCCACCGACTGCAAGGTTCCAGATTTCTGACTTCTTCTCCTTTGCGCTCGCTCTCTATCTCTCTCTCTCTTTCTCTCTCACTCTCTTGTGTTCACAGACACTCCCTGTTTGGACGCATCTTGTGTGTACGTGTCTGTGCATTTGTGAGTTGAACATGGCTGAGCCCGTGTCCCCAGATTACTTCAGCTGCCACCTGTGCGCGAGTCTCCTGAGGGACCCAGTGGCTATCCCCTGTGGCCACAGCTTCTGTATGGACTGCATTAGTGGCTACTGGAATGATGCTGACTATACCGGGATTTACATCTGTCCTCAGTGCAGAATTACTTTCACCCAGAGACCCGTGCTCAGACCCAATGCAACCCTCTCCAAAGTGGCTGAGAAGATCAAGAAGACAGGCCTGAACCTCAACCTGGTGCCTCCAAGCAATGGGAGCTTTGCTGGACCAACAGATGTGCCTTGTGACTTCTGCTCGGGAAAGAAGCTCAAGGCTGTCAAGTCCTGCCTCAACTGCTTGGCCTCATACTGTGAGAAACACCTGAAGCCCCACTATGAGTCAGCTACCTTCAAGAGACACAAACTGGTGGATGAGCTTGGAAACCTGGACAGAAAGATCTGCCCGCAGCACCAGAAGAGCTTGGAGCTCTTTTGCCGTACCGACCAGATGTGTATCTGTGCTATCTGCACCGTCAGCGAGCACAAGGGCCATGATATTGTGTCAGCAGAGGCAGAGAGAAGTGAGAAGCAGGTGAGGAGTGATTTTTTTTGTTTAACTAAAATAAAACTCTGTAATTCTGATAGAAGCTTATGCTGAGTTGTTCAGTATTGTAGCCTTTTAGTGAGGTGTGCAGAACCGTTAAACTGTCCTTTCATCAGTGAGCAGTAATTATAGTTAACCGGGTTTATCTCACATTTTGTATTATCCCATATCTTTCAGTCAAACTAGTTTTGTGTTATCTAAAACAAGCTAGCCATGGATCATTAGTGACAATTCATGAAAACATATTATGGGTAGAGAGGGTAAACATTAAACCAGTTGTATGTGCGGGAGACAGAACTAGTAGAACAAAAGTCACAGCCAAATAAAGTTATCACACTCTGGTGGTTGACCCGAAACCACACAGGGAGTGTCTCTACAGCAGATTAGCCAAAGGTGACTCAAAGCATGTTCTGAGTGGGCTTTACTCTGGAAACAGCTTGCATTTTCTTCCAAAGCACTAGCAAAAAAAAGAGAGAGAAAGGGTGGGAAAGGGTTGGTCAGGACTTCTGGACAGGCAAAATCCCACAGATAAAGGTACGTGCGTTTGAGGAGATCGGGCCAAAGCTTATGACCCAACCATCCCCCCCAACCTCCTACATTATCAGTAAATGAGATTGCTAAACCACTGAAGACATTACCCAGTCAGTAAGTGAACACGTATGATTGAGAGAATGTGCAGATATCTACCGCCCTCTGACCCCTCTTTGGAATTTCATTTCTATTAAACTGCTAAAATCTTTCAACAGCCTTACGCCATTGTCTCTAGTTTGGTTGTATGAAGGCTTGCAATAGGCAGTACCTGTGAGAAAGTGGGAAGATGATATTAAAAACTATAAATAGCTGTCCTTTATATGTTTTCCCCTTCTCTGGAACAAGTACAGGACAACTGACAGCAGGGATTGTTCAGATATTTTTCTGTTTATCTCTATAATAACATTATCAAAGCTTGGCAATAAGTCCAGTGCTGTTCTCATAAACCGTGTGATCCACTGCCAGAGCGGGAACCAGCAGGTACTAACTGAGAATGGTTTGTTTACTCTGTTGAAACCAGAAGGACCTTATTTCAGATTTAAGACCCCCCTATTTTTCATCAGCCTCTCAGTCTCTCACACAAACAGAGACATACACTACACACTCCCTTTATTCACCCCCTTCCCAGATTCCCCACATTCCATCAAGCTTATCTTGAGGAATGGTCCTGTGGGATCACTGAAATGCTGCACCAAAGCCCCCTCTTCATTCTCCAAGGGGCCAGAGCATGTGCACCTTGAAATACTTCTACACAAGACGGGAGCGGCTAGTTTCACATTCCTGGCGTGATTGGCATTCCCACGCTCCCTTTTCTTTCCTCTGTCTCCTGAGATAGAGGCGCACAATTATTAAGCTGATATCTCCAAATAAGACCAATTACTAATGAGCTGCAATGACTCCCTGTGTGAAATATACTAATTAAATGTTATTGAAAGACTTGGCAATGTACATATACAGTAGATACTCTGAGTTCCCATTTTATTAGTTATTTATTAGTAGATTGGTATACATCATAAACATAAATATGCTTATGTACTCTTAGAAAAAAAGGTTTCTAGATTTAATCTTCTGCGGAAACCCTTAAAAGGTTCTAAGTAGGACCTTACACAATGTTTCCCTATAAGAAAGGCTCCCAAGTAGAATTCTTTTAGGAAGTTATTCCTTAAACAATCCTTTAGTGCTTCTTATTGGTTGTCTGTGTTTTTATCTGTGTTGAGTTAGTCACTTAAAATTCATTGAATATTCTGGGTTGAACTTTTGTGTGTGTGTGTGTGTGTGTGTGTGTTTTCTCTGACAGAAACTTCTTGGAGTGTCCCAAGCTGATATCAAACAAAAATGCCAGCAGAGGACCAAAGAGCTGGAGGAACTAAAGACGGCTGTTGACTCGCTGAAGGTAGGTCAGAGTTTCTATGCAGCTCTTCAGAATAGCCCGTTTTCCCAATCAAAAGCAATGTGTAACATAATCAGAGTAGCCAAAAAAAAAAAAAAAGCACAAGGCCATATTATGTGGCTACGAGTGACCCAGGGTAGAACCCTTATCTCTTTAGTAACTCTATAACAACCTCATGCAAGGGTACACAAATAAACCTTGAGGCCTGGGCATATTTGCCCTTTTGTCTGATAAAGTGGAAACCAGTTGTTGACACAGTGTGTCTTTTGTTCTGATGTGTTAGGTCATGAAAGTTGAAACAAAGAAAGCTAAAACAGAGTAGTTGTATAGTCTGGAACTAAGTGATTAGCCAGTGGCTGAATGTGTTTGCTAAACTGTTGTTGTAAATATGCCTCAGAGCTCGGCTCAAAGGGCCATGGCAGAGAGCAAGAAGATGTTCGATGAGATGATCACTTCCATTGAGAGGATGAGGTCGGAGGTCATCAAGCTGATCAACATCAATGAGAAAGCTGGGTTCAGTCAGGCTGAGGGGCTGATGGAGCGCTTGGAGCAGGAGATTGATGAACTGAAGAAGAAGGAGACTGGTTTAAAGCAGCTCTACAGTACAGAGGACCACATCCACTTTTTACAGGTAGACACTGATATGAGTGGTTGGATTCTATTAAATGTGTAGTCATTGATTTCAGACGTTTGCTGAAACTAGCTGTTTTGAAACTCAAAATTTAAACAAATACATCCCCGCCCTTCAGTACTGCTTCCAAAGCCACGCCTCCAAAACACATGCACTGCTGGTTTACGGTTGACATACTGAAATACTAGTCCAAGAGGGGAGCTTTCTGAATTGAACAGGAAAATGGCCACCCTTGAAATAACCTTACCTCCTAATTGCCACTCTAACTCTTGTGCCAAATCTATTGGTCAACACAGTAATTTCATTAAGTGGCCAACTGTTTTGTGTCAGTGTAGCACTGAGACTAAAATATTACAAAGAATGCTCAGATTAAAAAATTCATTAGTCTAATATTGTATAAATAAACTAAAAAACCTATTAACACAGGATATGTACCCAGTGTATATAGTGTCTAAAAACAAGAGTTTTCCTCTTTTACTTACAGAATTTCAACTATCTCTGCACACCAACTGATGATGGCTTCATTCCCAAAGTGTCTCTGAACCCAGACTTCTCGTTCAGCACTGCAAGGAAAGCTGTCGCAGAGATCAAGGAAAAACTTGAAGAACTGGGCAGAGAGGAACTGCTGAAGGTCACAAAATCAGGTCTGAACCCTCATCTAACTACCAATAAAAAAACAAAAACAACTCAGTGAAACAGCTAATTGGTCCAGCTCACTGTTGAGTACATTAATTTACAATCTATGGACATTTTCACTGTTGGATCTATTGTACCTTACTGTTACCTTCTAGCACTGAATTGTTTAATTTTCCACTAAAACAAACACCTAGTGTGAGGAGAATTTTAATCCAGCCAAACAGGGCACATGACCATGAACTACCACAAGCTCCATAAAGTGGAGTCATGTGACTGAGTTGAAAAAGTAAATAGTACTTTGAATCGTGACTAAAGTGCGGTACACGACAGGAACAGCTCTGACTGGGTGATTAACATCCGTTTGTGTTTCCAGGATGTGTTATGCAATGACATAAGCCTGCTGATTGTGGGCATAACTTCTTAATGAAGTTGATGTTTAACAAACAAATGGGTAGCTCTTGATGTGTATTTTCCTGGTGCCTTGCAGTGAATGAAGTTCCCATTTACACACTGGAGAACCGCAGTGTTCGAGAGAAAAGTAGCCGAGGTGAGGCATCAGTAAACACGTCTAAAGACAATGTAATGTAAACAAGCTTCATCAAAATGCACTGAAGTAAACATAACTATACTCTTTTTACTTTCTGTATCTAGTCAAAGACATCCAAACTGTGGACAGTGCCCCTCCTTCACAGCCCAGGAGCAGGTCTGAGTTCTTAAAATGTAAGTAGCATATCTAATCATTCAGCAAGTCTACTTGTTCTTGGATTATGTAACTCTTATGAAACACATTCTTCCAGACTTATTGCTTAGTTTCTTCTGAGAATGGTACTCCTAGGCTTTTGTGGTTTAGATAGTGATATTCACTGAGCTACTGGAAATAAATTAACCTCCTCCTCCTTGCCTATAGACTTCTGTCAGCTCCGGCTGGACCCCAGCACAGCCTATAAAGAGCTCTACCTGTCAGAAGGTAACAAGAAGGTGACTCGAACCCGCAATCTGCAGCCCTACTCTGATAATCCGGAGCGGTTTGACACATTTGCCCAGGTACTGTGCCGTGAGGCTCTGTCGGGTGCCCGCTTCTACTGGGAGATTGAGTGGAATGGCGAGTTCTCTGTTGGAGTGGCCTACCGGGGCATAAGCCGCAAAGGCAAGGGTCCCCTGTGCTTGTTGGGGTATAACGATAAATCCTGGAGTCTCCTCTGCTCTGACACAGGCTATTCTGCCTGGCATAACCGGGTGGACAAAGTTATCAGCGCGCCACATTCTCCAAGGATAGGGGTCTACCTAGACCACAGCGCAGGGGTGCTGGCCTTCTATAGCATCGGCGAGACCATGACATGCCTCCATCGCTTCGAGACCACCTTCACTGAACCCCTCTATCCTGGGTTTGGGGTTGGAACATCGGTTAAAATATGCCAGCTAAAATGAAGACTTTGACCATTTGTTTTTATTTTTACAAAGAGTACTTTTTTTTTTTACATTATGTGTTTTTAAGTCATTTTCAGTTATCAGTAAAGCCATTGCATTTTACTTTACATTTTACTTTACATACTTTACAAAAAAAAACAAAAAACAAAAAACACCCTGAATTTAATTTTCAAATTGTAGCATTTCATTTAAGTCTAGCCCCAAAACTATTATTCCAACATGCCATGCTATTTTTGTATTTTTCCAATTAATATCATTTTAAATACTAAACCTTATATTTTTCCAAGTACCAAGTGCCATTGTCCATTTTGTGATAAAAAGCTTCATTACTTCTCAAAAATTACCTCTTGATATTCTAATTAAAGTTTTTATTAACAGACAAATGTGTGTTTGTATCTTACATCTAAATGCTTATATTAACATGATGGACAGTAACAACCTCAAGGTTTGTTTTTTCCACTGGAGCTTTTATTCCATTATTAACATGACAAACAGAAAAAAAATGCGATTTAACTCATACTCTAGGTAAATAAATAATTATTATGCCAGATTCATGCTCAGTTTTCTGAGTATGTGCAATTGGGTAAAAACTTCAGTTTTCTTCATGTTCTATACATTAAAAGCTTTTCAAACTAAGCAAACTCACACAAATCCTCTAGATCTGGCTCTTTGCCACCAACTGTTCTTGCATTCACAGCTGCACTGGTGAACCTTAGGAAGGAAACACGCTCCCAACCCCTTCCTTTAGTCTTTCACAAAATCAGTACAGGATGACAAACCTCTCAAGTTAAATGATGTTTGTTTGACAATTCCTGCAGCTGCATTCTCAGTAATTCAGTGTATGGGTTTGTATGCACTTAGAGCCTACACTTTAAATAATTTTGGGACTAATAATTTGACAATCAATTGGGTCATTAAAGAAAACAGAAAAATTAATGTGAATAGGTAAAAGAAGAGCTCAGATATGGCACAACATGCACAAGCCTGTCTCTGGAGAGCTGTCCAAACTGACTGTTCTGGTTCTCACCTGCATTTAATATTCTGTGTCATCTGAAGTTTTTGAACAGCAGGATTGTTGGAACTAAATATGAGAAACAGCAACCATAAAACTGTAAGACTGGAAACTCCTGGAAGTGGGTGGGAACATAGAAGTAGTGGATGTCTGCCTATCAATAAAGATATAGTTCACAGCAATCATGGACATGGCAAAAAGTTTGCTGTTGCGCCATCTTTTGGTGAACAGGGTATACGCTTATGGAGCACTTTATTGGGAACACTTCACCAATCAGCCATAATTTTAAAACCACCTGCCTAATATTGTGTAATATTGTGTTTCTATGATAGCCAGCATTAACTTATTCAGCAATTTGTGTTACAGTAGCTCTTCTGTCAGATCAGACCAGACAAGTTAGCCTTCATTCCCCATGCGCCTCTATGCGCCATGCGGCCATGACTCGGTCACCGGTTCACTAGTTGTCTTTCCTTGGACCACTTTTGGACCACTTGGACCACTTTTTACTACCCAGTGCATACTGGGAACACCCCACAACACCTGCAGTTTTGGAGTAGCTCTGACCCAGTCATCTAGACATCACAATTTGGCCCTTGTCAAAATCCCTCAGATCCTTATACTTGCCCATTTTTCTTGCTTCCAACACATCAACTTCGATAACTAACTAACTTGTTGTCTAATATATTCTACCCCTTGACAGGTGCCACTGTAACGACATAATCAACGTTATTCACGTCAACAGTTTTAATGTTATGGCTGATTGGTGTATACTAATACTAGGTAGGGCATCCTTTTGCTCTCAAAACAACCTCAGATTGTCATGGCATGGATTCCACAAGATGTTAGAAACATTCCTTTGAGATTCTCCACCATGTTCACATGATTGTAATGAGCTACATAAATGTCCTGTCTGGTGTAAAGGCCAAATTACTTATACAAGAGAGAGCGAGAGAGAGGGAGAGAGGGAGAGGGAGAGGGAGAGAGAGACCGGGGGGTGTTCTGGTGTAAATGGGCTTTGGAGGACAGTTTAATAGAAAGGACATTTGAATAATTTTCAAATTATTCCAAATGTTCTCCTGCGACCCCAATGATGAGAGATGGTTAAACTATAGGCTCTACAGAGGCAATAAAAAAAAAGTTTTGAAAGATAATCTTTGGGAGAGTTAATCTTGCGGTTAAAGCTACACATACCCTACTTGTTAATGTTCTCACTTGCGTAGTGTACATTCGCGAATCTGCAGATGCGAAATGTGAGACTTCACAGCTTGCAGGCTGCAGCGCCATGACAACGATATGTTTATGTGTTTCTGTCTTTGACACCAGTGTGTCGTTTTAAATATTATATAACATAATATTAGAACTTCAATATACATTCACATGTCCATTCGCTGCTATTTATTTCGGTGAACTCTTACCCAGTTAAAGAAGTTAGCTAGCAATTTAGCTGGCTGGCTTGAAATCAGCTCGTTAGCTGCCTAGCCTAGCCTAGCCTTGTCTAGCTGGTTGTGTGTTATCCTTTGGTGAAAATGTTAAAAGTTAAAAATCTAAAAGTGAAAATTCTTTTAATTGGACCAAGTGAGGTGAGCATGGATTTGGTTATTCTTATCATTTGTACTGATCTGCTTTGTGTTAGAATTCTCTTTAAAACAATGACTAGCATTAACGTTAATATTATTCACAGTGTGGGAAGACAGTATTGGCAAATTTTCTCTCTGACACAGTGGAGACAGTCGGATCTGAATACAGACCGACACAGGGAGTCAGGTCAGTGAAGTGTAATCCATGATAAATGATACACGAGGAAATCTTTTATATTTTTTCCTGACTTAAGTTTTCTGATATGGTGTTTGTAAGGATACTGGAGTTTGAGTCTCAGAATCTGGGAAGTGGGACCAAAGACAGTGCTTGTGAAGTGGAGCTGTGGGATTGTGCTGGAGATTTCAAGTGAGTGTCCCTTCCTTGTACCTGGAACTATTCAGAGGCCCAGAGGTTAAAAAAGAAAAAGAAAAATAGTAGTACAGTTTGTGTAGTTTTATAAGGAAATGAGCTGCAAGTTTTATTGAGCATCTTGCAGAACCAGCCACAGTTCTTCTGGAGACTTTCACGGTCACACTCGCTTCTTATTTTTGCATTTTTTTGTCTGAAAAGTGTCTCTTATGTAATATGCTGCTTTCAGTTTTGTGCTGGAAAACTAATGTTTGGGAATCTAAAAATGTTTTTTGTACTGACTCGATAATGTAGAAATCATAAAATAAAAATCTATAACAAAGTTTGTAAAAAAAATATTTATACATAGGGTGCCTAAAACTTTTGCACAAGTACTGTGTGTGTGAAATATGTGTGTATATATATATATATATATATATATATATATATATATATATATATATATATATAATGTATGTATATGTATATGTATGTATGTGTGTAAATTATTCCATTTATGTATGTTTTATTTATGTTTTGTTAAACACATGGGTACGGTGATGTACCCATCCATAACTGTCCATTTTCAATATCATGCTATCATAGCTCTGTGTATCAGACCAATACTTGATACAGGTTTGATACTGACATCCGCTTTGTAAGCATGTCACTTCTTACACTATATGGCCAAATGTTTGTGGACACCTGACCATCACATCCACATGTGGGACTTCTGTCATCAAAAAGTTGAAAGCATACAATTGTATAGGATGTCATCGTATGCTGTAGCATTACAATTACAATGTGGGATTTGATCACGGTTACCACGTTTGCGTTGCACATCCAGGGACGGGAGCTCAAATCCCGCAGAGTTTGCACGTTCTTCCTGTGCTTTAGGAGTTTCCTCTGGGTACCCCGGTTTCCTCACCCAGTCTAAAGACATTTAGGCTGATTGTCTTTTCCAAATAGTCCAAATAGTGCGTGAATGTGTGCGCGATTGTTCCCTGTGATGGGTTGGCACGCTGTCAGGTATTGATGTTGGTTGAGGAGGCCTGGGGTACACTCGGCGTTCCAGTTCATCCCAAAGGTGTTCAGTGGGGTTGAGGTCAGGGCTCTGTGCAGGCCACTTGAGTTATTCCACATCAATCTTGGCGAACCATGTCTTCATGGAGCTCGTTTTGTGCATGGGGGTATTGTCATGCTGGAACAGGTTTGGACCTCTTAGTTCCAGTGAAGGGAATTATTAAATGCTACAGCATACAAAGACATTCCAGACAATTCTGTGCTTCCAAATTTGTGGCAATAGTTTATGTATGTGATGGTCAGGCGTCCACATTTTTTGGCCCTATAGTCTAATATCTAGAACTGAAAGTTATTATAATGTACAACATCTGACATAGGCCAGAACAACTGTATAAAGTAAGAGTTTAACTTGGCTAGTTGCTTAAAATCCAAACATACAGTATGTTCACAGGGTTTTGGTATAATTCTGCTTTTTCTCTCTGCCTGCTAGGAGAGCATTAGCAATACTGGCACATCTTTCACCATAAGACATTAATCTTGAAATTAAGTCGTTTGATTCGAATACGTTAGTTGTCTTGTATCATTCTTGTCAGGTGAAATAGAATACTGTAGCACACCTTGTGATTCAAATTTGTATATCATTCATATAATAATTAGGATTTAAGTAGTATTTAGTTAATAATGTGTTTAAGTTTGGGTTGGATCACTTTTTACATCCTCATTATAGGTTTGAAGCATGCTGGCCAGCTTTAATGAGAGACTCCAATGGAGTGGTCATTGTATTTAACCCTGATATTCCAAGTCACCTCAAGGAAGTAGAGACTTGGTACTCGACCTTCATCTCCTCTCAAAGCCTACAGGCAGGACAGTGTCTGCTCATAGCACACCACAAGCCTGGTAGTGGAGCAGATACGTCACACCCTCAGTTAGGTAAGACTGAAAAGTAAACAGACTGCAAATTATTGCATATTATTTGTTAACAAATTACGTTATGTTTAACGTTATATACCATTGCACTGGCTTGTTTGAGAGTCTGAGAAATCTGTACATTGTTTTTATTGTCTTCTGTGCAGCCCCTCAATTGAACAAGCTGCCTCTCATTCATTCCAACTTAGAGGAAGACCCTGAAGGGCTGCGTCAGGAGTTCTGCACATATCTAGGAAACGTTGCGCAGCGCTTGTCGGAAAGTCTGGAACGTGAGGAGATGTCCATTATAGCATAACCACCACTTTTTATATTCAGACTACATTATACACTGGTATTATGAGTTAGGACTGATCAAATGAATAGGAATTATTATTATTATTTTTTTTAAAACAGATGTATCAGAGAGAGTCTGTTGATATACAGAATATGTAAGTTGAAATATGCTGGAGAATTCCTTTAAAGATCATTTATAAGTATTTATGTCTGTCCAATACCCAGTTAATAGTTGTTTCTGTGGTATATAAGGAAACCTTGAGTTGACACCAAAAAGGAAAGTCATATACACCTTTCAGCATGCTGAATAAAGGTCTCAGCATCACTTTTCAATTCAAAGTAATGTACAAGGTAGTCATACGAAAAGTGCACATTATGAAGCACATGGCATGTGAAGTTATTTTTTAATGGCCCAAATAAAAGTGTTATATATATATATATATTACACACACACACACCTGTCATAACCCACTGTCCATCACTGTACTGAGCACATACATTTCTTTGAACAATAGATATTTATTTAGTTCCTGGATTCCAAGAAGTTCAAACTGGAAACAAGGGGCTTAGACAAAGAGGAAATAAGCAACAAGACAGTCCACATTTATACATCATATCCCACAATGCCTCCTTTTCCAATGATCTCGCCAATGTAGAACCACATTAGAACTTCTGTGGCGACCAGACCATTCCTCAGAGCATCCTGTGGAAACAAGCGAGATTGTTAACGTCACGGTTAAAAAAAAAAAAAAAAAACGTTTAACCTAGTCACTAAGCTAATTATTATTAAGCTCTTATTTCCACAGTAACATGCACATGTATTCGTTTTATTCAGAATTTTAATTCCAAGTGACCCATAAGTGAAGCAGAACACAGTTCATCCACAGAGCTAAGCAGTTGACAGCCTTACCCATAGACCCAACAGTAACTCTGCACAAGTCCATGGATCTAAACATCCAGTCAATTGTACAAAAACAAAAACTCAATTACAGTGCCTTGCAAAAGTATTCACCCTCCTGGGCATTTTTCCTATTTTGTTTCGTTACAACCTATAATTTAAATAGAGTTTTATTTGGATTTCATGTAATGGACATACACAAAATAGTCCAAATTGGTGAAGTGAGATGAAAAAAAAAAAAACTTGTTTTAAACCATTCTAAAAATTACAAATGGAAGATTGGTGTGTACATATGTATTCACCCCCTTTCCTATGAAGCCCCTAAATAAGATCTGGTGCAACCAATTACCTTCAGAAGTCACAATTAGTTCAATAAAGTCCTCCTGTGTCACATGATCTCATTATATATACACCTCTTCTGAAAGGCCTCAGAATCTGCAACACCACTGAGCAAGTGTACCACCAATCAAGCGGCACCATGAAGACAAAGGAGCTCTCCAAACAGGTCAGGGACAAAGTTGTGGATTAGTACAGATCAGGGTTGGGTTATTAAAAAAAAAACTAAATAAAATAATAATTTTAAATCATCGAACATTTCACGAAGCACCATTAAATCCATTATTAACAAATGGAAAGAATATGGCACCACAACAAACCTGCCAACAGAGGGCCGCCTACCAAAACTCATGGACCAGGCAAGGAGGGCAATTCAGAGAGGCAATACAGAGACCAAAGATAACCCTGAAGGAGCTGCAAAGCTCCACAGTGGAGACTTGTGTATCTGTCCATAGGACCACCTTAAGCCGTACACTCCACAGTGCTAGGCTTTATGGAAGAGTGGCCAGAAAAAAAGTCACTTCTTAAAAGAAAAACAGAAGCAAACACATTTACTGTTCTCCAAAAGGCATGTGGGAGACTCCCCAAACATGGAACAAGGTACTCTGGTCAGAGGAGACTAAAATTGAGCTTTTTGGCCATCAAGGAAAATGTTAGGTCTGGTGCAAACCAAACACCCAGAGAACACCATCCCCACACTGTAGCGTGGTGGTGGCAGCATCATGTTGTGTTGAGATGTTTTTCCATCAGCAGGGACTGGGAAACTGGTCAGAATTGTAGGAATGATGGATGGCGCTAAATACAGGGAAATTCTTGAGGGGAAACCTGTTTCGGTCTCCCTGAGATTTGAAACTGGGACAGAGGTTCACCTTACAGTAGGACAATGACCCTAAGCACACTGCTAAAGCAACACCCTAGTGGTTTAATGGGAAACATTTAAATGTCTGGGAATGGCCTAGTCAAAGCCCAGACCTCAATCCAATTGAGAATCTGTGGTATGACTTAAAGACTGCTGTACACCTGCAGAACCCTTCCAGCTTAAAGGAGCTAGAGTAGTTTTGCCTTGAAGAATGTGCAAAAATCCCAATGGCTCGATGCTGGGAGGTTTGTATCAAATGATCAACCCTCCAAAAAATACATTTTAATTCTAGGGTGTAAGGCAACAAAATAGGGAAAATACTTTTGCAAGGTACTGTAATTCATACATTTCACTGTGAGCTGGTAATCTGAAGCTACAGGAAGCACAAGCTTTGCAAAGTGAGCAGAGCAAGTGACAAAAAAAAAGGAGCAAATTTACCTTTATGCAAATTAAAAGCAAAATGGTGACCATGGATGGTGAAATGATTTAACCAAAATACAACAGTTCTAGTGTTTTCACAGTTTTAATTTAGTGTCATTAAAAAAATAATAATAAGCCTGTCAAATATCATCAAAAGCAAAATGGTGTTTTCAGCTCATTCTGACACTAATTCATTGCGATTCTGGGATGCATTAGAGAGATAGCACACAATTTTGCAGCCCTTTCGAAAAGCATTGGGACGCATATTAAGTGGGGGGATAAACCCAGAAGGCACTGCATGGGGTAAAGAATACTCAGTGCACTCTGCCATTAAATTAGGCAGGAAGGTGATCATTTCTTACACAGGGTAAACTAAGGCATTCCTTTAATTTACTTATTACAGTCTTCATTACATTTGTATTTCCCCAGCCTGTGTTAGGAGCCATTTATTATGATGAGGTTAAGACCAATTTGTTAGAAAATTAAATCAAATTTTACAACAAAATAAGGTGGCAAAAAAAGGCCAGGGAGCACAGACAAAAACAGTTTCTGATCCAGTGCTAGGATTTTTTATTTTAGTTTTAGGATTAATGATTTCCACAACATGTCAAAGAAAAAGCTAATTATTTACATAAATATACTATTCATCATAGGAAAACTTATTTGCTAAAACAATATGTCCATGTATAAACAATTCCTTGGATAATAATTATTTATGGTGGCACCATATTTATCGTCCGTTTTTTCAAATAGTCACTTTTTAAAGCGTTTAACGGGGGTGCATCCACGTCATTTTACACACTGGCTTGACTTGAAGCCAGACTTCCTTACTATCTTGAGTCATTTTGACAATGTGACATCCATACAACTATGCACTTCCATGCATGATTTTGTTACAATTATGTGAATAATTTTTTTGGACACAAGACAGTCACTGATTTTCATGATTAAAACATATTTAATTAATGTCTTGTCCGCACCAAAATAATATCCATCCATTTTCCATGCCGCTTATCCTACACAGGGTCACGGGGAAGCCTGGAGCCTATCCCAGGGAAGTCGGGGCACAAGGCAGGGTGCCAATCCATCACAGTGCACAATCGCACACATTCACACACTACAGACCAGTCCATACAGGATTCCACCGAGTTTGTTTTGTAATTGTCGAGGGTAAAAATGCTTGATTTTGCTGCAGCTTTTTTAAAAAAAGTTTGCAATGCAATTTGCAGGTTTTTTTTTTTTTAAGCGGAAAACTACTTGAATTGGCAAAATTCTAATTGCGTGAAGTTTGTTTTGCGCGGTCTTCCTTTGTGGTGTTTGTTGGTAAATGAGACCTTTTTAGCTGTACTTGTGTTCGACATGTGTGAATCGAAGATGGCTTTGGCTGAACACACGTTGTGATGACGTCACGTGACGAGTCTTGGCCCAAATCTCCAGAAAATCTGCAGGAATTTTGAAAAAGTGCAAGCTCCTCGGAATATTGCGGAATCAAACCTCCAACCCCGGAGGTGCGAGGCAAACGTGCTAACCACTTAGTCACTGTGTCCCCCACAAAAATAATATTTTAATGAAATCTGCAGTTCACTAAGTGCATATTTTCATGGTGCACCGCAATACCGGCATCTCTCTCTGTTTAGTGTTATAAAAGTATTGGTTTCTGTATGTGGGTTTGAACTAGAAGCAGATGTGGTCTAAACCTAAAACAAATGTGTTTGTTTTTCTTATATTACATTAAACACAAACCCTATCACTGTGCCCCCAGAAATACTATCAATTTGCAAAACATCTTTATTCAACTCCCTAAATCATACAGTTCTGAGAAGCTGGGATGCAGTGCTGCTGCTATCCTTTAAGCAACATGCCATTTTAATGGCCACATGAGTCTCCATGAGATTTTCATTTAATAACAAAGAAGAATGACGGTGTGCTCACCGGGATGAGGGTAGGGTTACGCGTGCTCACCAGGATGAGGGTAGGGTTACGCGTGCTCACCCGGATGAGGGCTGGGTTACGCGTGCTCACCCGGATGAGGGCTGGGTTACGCGTGCTCACCCGGATGAGGGCTGGGTTACGCGTGCTCACCCGGATGAGGGCTGGGTTACGCGTGCTCACCCGGATGAGGGCTGGGTTACGCGTGCTCACCCGGATGAGGGCTGGGTTACGCGTGCTCACCCGGATGAGGGCTGGGTTACGCGTGCTCACCCGGATGAGGGCTGGGTTACGCGTGCTCACCCGGATGAGGGCTGGGTTAAGCGTGCTAACCGGGATGAGGGTTGGGTTAAGCGTGCTAACCGGGATGAGGGTTGGGTTAAGCGTGCTAACCGGGATGAGGGTTGGGTTAAGCGTGCTAACCGGGATGAGGGTTGGGTTAAGCGTGCTAACCCGGATGAGGGTTGGGTTAAGCGTGCTCACCCGGATGAGGGTTGGGTTAAGCGTGCTCACCCGGATGAGGGTTGGGTTAAGCGTGCTCACCCGGATGAGGGTTGGGTTAAGCGTGCTCACCGGATGAGGGTAGGGTTAAGTGTACTCACCCGGACTGTGGTCTGACCCAGACGGCCAGCCTGGAAGGCCTTGGCGAGGTCGGACACTCCGGCTACTGCCTTCGAGATCTCGGCTGGGGAAGGTGGCACCAGCTCCACACGGGCATAGTACCAGAAAGTCGATAGCCGGGGCTTCGAGTAGCTCACCGCGGCTGCAAAACCCGACACAAATAACAGTCATTACAAATCATATTCACAGTGATGCTAATCGCTCAAGTGCCGGTGCTGAACAAATCACTCCCATGCCAAGCAGATCCAGTATAGCTTCTAGCTTTATATACTGGAACAATACACTAGCTGAATATTTAGTTAGCTAAGTAGTTAAGTGAGAACTTTATAAAACCATGAACTTCCGTGTAACCGTTAACAAAATGTGTTTTCTGTTAGCAAGTTAGCTTCATAACATCACTGACGAAGCGGCCATTGCTTATCTACAAGACAAGCACTCTCCCTTCCTAGTTAGCTGTATAATTGTTATTTCTTTGCCAAGTGTTCGCTTAGCTCACAAATAAATCTCACCCCCAACCAAAGATGGTACTTTAGCAACCAGTTTCTGTACAGCCTGAGCCATGGCTTCTCGATATGATAATTTGCAGCTCGTCTCTCGCTAGTACGGCTGCCCCTTCGGATGAATGTCACCTACAAGGAAGGACCTCTGCGGTGAGAAGGCTAAACAAGTGCCTGACCTAAATTCCCAACGCAAGTACACAAACACAAAGGAAATGCTGAAAAGCTTATTTACTTTTATACACAAAATGTAATAAATAGTATTTATCTAAACTGATTTAATTAATATAATAAATGATGGAATTTTCTTATAATGGAAATAAGCGTTCAAGAATTGGGAGACGGCATATCATTGGCTTACTAACGCACGGATGTGAAAGCGATCATAAGCGATAACTTCCACAAGGGGAGACTTCCGGGTTTCCAATGAAATTGAAACAGTTAAGGTTAAGCCAAGTAATAGAGTTGGAAATTTAATTTTGTTAAAAGGTTACATATATTAATGTAGATATGTCATTACTTATGAATACAGATCATATATATATATATATATATATATATATATATATATATATATATATATATATATATATATATATATATATGTATGTGTGTGTGTGTGTGTGTGTGTGTGTGTGTGTAAAATGTATCTACTATTTTAATAAAATGTATCAGGGTTTCATAAAGAGTTGTCAAAGAGCAAGAAAATAAAGACCCAAGAGCAGTTCCTTTACAAATTCTCCGTTTCGAGTCTAAAAAAAAGATAAACTCAGAAGGAATATGTAAAGGCACAAAAGGAAAATAAATGTCCTGTGATTGGTCTCTTCATCATGCATTTAATGCAACAATACTTTAATCCTTTTAAATAATTCTTAAATTATATACCTCTGTACATTCATTCCACTTTCACTGCACAAACTGTATATAACCTACATAGCACATTATGTACTTCCATTTACACAGAACTGTGTCTCTGTAAATAGCATGTCTGTGTGTGTGTGTGTGTGTGTGTGTGTGTGTGTGTGTGTGTGTGTGTGTGTGTATATATATATATATATATATATATATATATATATATATATATATATATATATATTGTGTGTGTGTGTGATATTCCTTTTTTTCTGCACTGGAAGCTCCTGTCACCAAGACAAATGCCTGTGTGTGGACACATACTTGGCAATAAAGCTCATTCTGATTCTGCTGTCCTCCTTTACAAAAATGCATGCATCACACATCTAAAAATGTATCATGAACAAGGTAAGATCTATGCAGTATTTTTAAAGCGGTTGTTTTACTTTGTTAGGAACATACTTATATCAGTGTATCCAGAGTGACCTCGAGTTCTGACCTTGTTGGACTGACCATTCAGTGGTTCCTACAGGAATAGTTGCTGTGGTTTAAAATGATTATTGCATTTCTTTTTAAAATTGAATATGTCAGCACCATTAACATCCATTCATTTTCTGTACAGTGTATTGTACACAGGGTCATGGGGAGCCTGGAGCCTATCCCAGGGGACTCAGGGCATGAGGCAGGGTACACCCTGGCCAGAGTGCCAACCAGTCACAGGACACAATCACACACCCGGTCACACACTATGGACAATTTAGAGATGCCAATCAGCCTACAGCGCATATCTTTGCACTAGGGGAAGAAACTGGAGTACCCAGAGGAAACCTCCGAACATGCTAACTCTGTACACACCCCCTTACATACACACCTACATGCATAGCCTTAGTTAAAGAAAGAAAACCACCAGGGATAAAGTCACAAACCTTATGGCCAGAAAACTGCTTGACAGGAGCCACTGTCAGTGCAATTGCAGCAGTGTTTCCATTACAGTAGGATTAATGTAATTGTTTACAAGTCTTATAAAAAGTGAGTGATTGTTTTTGCAAACCGAAAATAATAATGGTTAACCTATTGGAATAATGGTCTTGAATTTCTTCAATTTGTACACAATCTGTCTGACTGTGGATTGGAGGAGTCCAAACTCTTTAGAGATGGTTTTGTAAACCTTTTCTAGCCTGATGTACATCAACAACTCTTTTTTCTGAGGGCCTTAGAACTCGCCTTTGTTCATGCCAGGATACACTTCCACAAACATGTATTGTGAAGATCAGACTTTGGTAGATTCCTGTTTTTTAAATAAAACCGGTGCTCTCGCACACCTGATTGTCATCCCATTGATTGAAATCACCTGACTCCAATTTCACCTTCGAATTAACTGCTAATCCTAGAGGTTCCCATACTTTTGCTACTCCCAGATATGTAATATTGGATCATTTTCCTCAATAAATAATTGACCAAGTATAATATTTTGGCTCATTTGTTTAATTGGGTTCTCTTTGTCTACTTTTAGGACTTCTAATGATGATTGAAATGATGTATGAAAATCTAATGAAGTTTTAGGTCATATTTATGCAGATATATAAAAAAAAATTCTAAAGGGTTCCCAAACTTTCGAGCGCCACTGTATATGTATTAAAATAGTTTTTAAAAATGTGTTTTGAATGTAAATTTGCATATCAAATGCAATAAAATAATTTTTGTAGTAACATAATTAAAAAATGCTAAAAACAAAACAAAACAAAACAAAAACCACACAGAAGTGCAATAAAGGGCTTGACATTCGCTTTCTTGAGTCCATCCCAGTCAGTTAATCTCAGGGCACCATGGACACACACATACACACCTAGGGGCACTTTAGCATATCCAACCCTCCGACCTGTTTATGGGAGGTGGGAGGACTCCAGAGAGGAGAACCCTACATAGACTTGAACAAGGGCAAATCATAATGACATGGAGGATTTCAGTTCACTGATCCTATTTTGCATACACTACGGAAAATAACAAAATGAAATACTTTGTGTATTGAAATTAAATGTTTGGGATTTTAAATGGTCAGCATGTTTGCCTTGCACCTCCAGGGTTCGGGGTTGGAATCCCACCGCCACTTAGCTTGCATGTTCTCACCATGCTTCAGGGGTTTCCTCCAGGTACTCCGGTTTCCTCTCTCAGTCCAAAGACATGTTTTGTAGGTTGATCAACATTTATAAATTGCCTGTAGTGTTTGAATGTGTGTGAGATTGTGCCCTGCAATGGGTTGGCTCCCCATCCAGGGTGTCCCCCACCTTGTGCCCCGAGTTCCTTGGGATAGGCTCCAGGCTTCCTGCAACCTTGTGTAGGATAAGCAGTATGGAAAATGAATGGATGGATTTTTAAGTGCAGGAATTCTTGGTGCAGGAATGCAATGTGTAGATAAAATATAATCTTTATTGGTTTAGACAGAAACAGCAGCAATTTAAATTAAACATTTTTCACAAACCAGTGTAAATTGAAAGTAAGGTAGGTAGTATAACAGAATGAAGCATAAGTAGTGCCCATGCATTTGACTGATTGTGTGTGTTATTTATTTATTTATTTATTTGACATGTTTTGTGTATTTTGCCAGAGAGAGTTACACTGTGGTGAACTGAGTAAAGCATCTCAGAACAAAAAGTAGAGTTCAGTGGTTTATTTAAAAGACTAACTAAAATCAGAGCACCAAGAAAAGAGGTAATAAGCATGGCTCTGACAAAAAGTGCCAAGTTTTACTTGGGGAATCAACAGTCATCTAAACTTCCACCCCAGTGATGTTACATTTCCCAGCATTGTTGTTCATTGGATTTGAATGCACTTCCTGAATCCTCAGGAAGGAACTTGCATTACTCGTCGGGATCAGACTGCTGTGTGGCTGATGAGCTCTCATGGTCCTGCACCTGCAATAAATGAAGCTGATTCCTGTATAATGTCTGGGTGTGGGTTTTGTATATGTTTGAGTACATTTCTGTAAATCATACCTCCTCAGAGGCCTTTGCTACTTTTTGAGAGGTGATGGGCTTTCCAGTCTTTTTCATCCAGTCATAACCTGGTCTGTCCATCACTAACAAGGAGAGAGAGCTGCCTCCTTTCTTCATGAGTAAAATCACGTCTTCTAAACACTCCTGCTCTACATTCTGTCCATTCACCTCAACCAGTACATCACCCTGCAGGAGGCCAGAACTTTCTCCTGGGCCTCCAGGTGTCACCTGCAATGAATAGAAAATAAGTAAGAACTAAAACACAACAGCACATACTGTTTTAGATAAGTAATTAAGGGTGGTGTGATGTGTTAACCCCCAAAGTTGCATTTAATTTTTTTTTTTTTTTTTTTTACAGCTAATTAGAGAACAGGTTATGCGTTTTATCTGTTTGTAGTTAAATGTAGCGTGGAATGTCTGTGAAACAAGTTAGTTCCTGTTATCATGAACGCATTGTTATAAAACCTTGCAGCTGTAACTATTGTCTGAACAGTGCTGTTTTAGAAAATAAACACCTTCTGACCAATCAGACTTGAGCATTCAACAGTGATTTAGTATAATATAATATAATATAATATAATATAATATAATATAATATAATACATATATCACAGATATCACATATCCTTTTACGTTAGTTATGTTATCCATGAATCATCTGTATCCTGTGATTATCTAAATCCTTCGAGCTACTTATTAAATTTTTCCTATGTCTGGCCAAAGAAAGCGTCTATTAAAGGGACAGAGAATTATTTTATACCTGGTTGATAAATGTGCCAGGTTTCTGTTGGACCCAACCCAAATGGAAGCCGAATCCAACAGGGCTTCTCTGTAGCACACACAGTCTTGGTTTGGGCTCAACTTCCACCTCCTCCTGGGCTTCAACTGAGGACACTGACCGCTTCAGAACTGTTGGACTCTGTTCCTGTGGAGTCGACTTCCCCTGCTGCTCCTTCCCAGAGGAATGATCTTCACAGAACAGCAGGGGAGACAGACCCAGCTGGGAAAATATTAAAGAAGACAGGCGGGAATAAATAAAATTAAGCTTTAACATCTAGGCTTTTAAATAGCGTACAGAGCACATCAATGGAATTTATATAATCATTCATTCAATTTAACATATTGCGTGAGCTCTGAATCATAAAATATGCCAAAGTAAAAGACACAATAAATGCCATGGCTAGGTGAATAACTAATACCGCATATGAAACATGCATGGGATGAAATCACTACCTTTCCTTAAAAAATCAGAAACGTTTCATTCATTAAATGTGCATGCTATAGAAGAATTTGACTTCATTTGGATTTGAATTTAATGTTAATTCAAGAGCAACATGTTTTTTTCTCTCGGTTTATAATTAAATTTTTAAAAATGCAAATTTATTTACATTTAGTTACATTTAGATGTGGAACGTCCATGAATGGAGTTCCGATTATCACTCACTTTTCAACAGCTATAAACAATCGTTCCCTCATCAGCCTCTCTTTTTCTGCATGCATTACAGAGAAACTGGAAAGTCCTCGATCTTGAAGACTTTCCTGTGTTGGGAAATCTTAAAGATTCTGCATTACCTTTGACTGTTACAGAAACACTGAAGCTGTAGACTCCTTCCAAAAATACTAAATGAACATCTCCTCACAGAAAACTTTGCCAAATCTACAATTACACATTTTGAAAATTTGTTTATGTGGCATGTCTGCCATACAAGCTCTTGTGTAAATTGTTTCTGCAGAAAGCATAATGGATTAGAACGATCAGATCAATAGAAATCTATGACTTGACTTGGCATTAATGTCAGAGCTGCTGTTACTGAAAATTGACACCTTCTGACCATTCAGATTCGAGAATTCAACAGTGCTGTGGTATAAATATAATCAAGCCATAGCATGACTGGATGAGTGTAAGTGATAAGCATGAGACCTACTGCATATGAATATTGGGACTGGAATGATACAGTGGTGTGCAAAAGTTTGGGCACCCCTGGCCAAATGAAATATTTTGTTGCTTTTTGAAAAGAAGTAAACACCTCTGCAGCAAAATATAGAAAAAAAACAATTTTTCCTGCAAATATTAATGCACAGTTACTTTGAACTTAAAAAATAGGGAAAAAAATAGTAATTGTGCATGTGCAAAAGTTTTATCTGCAGGTGTATTACTGTAATACAGACCTTAAATAATGATAAAATAATAAACAAATTATATTATAATATTGTGTTATATACCGGATCTGTCAAACTCACCCACCTTAGTGTAGAAATCTTGGCCTTCTATGGTCATAGTGGTGAAGCTGACTTGCTGTCCACTCTCTCTGACTTTGCTGACAACTTCCTCATGAGACAGATGATCAACAGACTCCCCATTCACCTCCAACAGGATCTCCCCATCCTTAATATCTCCCAATTCTGCAGGACTGCCTGCATCAACCTCCCGCACCATATGAACTAGATTCACACAAGCATAAGGATTGAAATATTATGGCCAACCATAATTGGACACTCAAGATATCCCAGTGTTTTAGCTGGCTATTTCAGATCACATCTTACTGACCACTCCAGACCCTCAATTTATATTTCCACCAGTTATTCAGATATTCATATTAAGTATTGCGATGCATATGGTGTTTAGTGAAAATGTTTTTAAGTATTGTCATATGATATTTTTGCCATACTGCCCAGCATTATGTATTATTATAGAGTTTTAAAAGCTGTGTCACATGAAGCATGTTGTAACATAATTATCACAATAACAATAGTGCACGCATGCTTGAGTGATTGTCTAGCACCTTTGCGTCCTGTTGATATTTTTTCATGCCTAAGCAGGAAACCATAGCCATCTGGCCCCTGTACCAGGTGTACTCTTTTGGGTTTGTATGGCATGCTCTGGGCATCAGCCATGGCCGGCAGAATGGCCATCTTTCTACTGATGTAGTTCTTCTCACTCTTGCTGTCTATCACCAGGACAGTCATGTGATCACTGCATTTCTTCACCTAAACAGAAAAGGTATTATGCATTAGCTATTCGAGATTGTGGTGCTGTGCTAATGTTTGGACAACTAAATGAGCATTGTACAAAAGGTGTTACAGCTCTATTCAGTTACAAAGGAATATGACACACTAAATATTAAATCCCCAATAAAGAATAGCTGAAATAGCATTAGCACTCTAATTAGCTTTAAGCAGTTAGGGCTCTGGATTACTGATTGGAAGATTGTGAGTTTGAAACCTGGTAATGCCAAGTTGTAAATGTTGGGCCCTTAAACCAAGCCCTTAAGCCTCATCTGTCCAGCTCAATCGTAAGTTGTAAATACAGTGTCTGCCAAATGAGTAAATGTAAATTTATGCATTGTACTTTGCAGCAGTTAGAAAATAAGCACTTATACATGCCCACCATCTTGTTAATAGCAGAATGAGTGAGTTCACAAGCCATGGCACCATTGATCCAAACCAGCAGGTCTCCTTTTCTCAGTCCTGCCTTCTCAGCAGGGCTTCCTGTTATTGGACTTATAGAGAACTTCCCTTTCTCACCTACAGAGGGCACACACTGCATAAAACTAACACACCACGTATTAGACCTTTGGTATGACCACTGTCATGTTTCATACGGTTGAGGCCAAAGGTTTACATACACCTAGGCTCAAGATATTCAAACTCCACACATTTCATATTATCATACATTGCTGTTGTCAAGTCCAATAGTCCAATGTCATATTTAAACTATCAATTAGACACAGACTTATTCCAGCTTTAATTCACTATATTAGAATTCCAGTGGGTCAAAAAAATGTGCATACAAGAGCTGACAGTCTCTTTAAACAGTCTGGAGGATTCCATCTGATTGGCCAAATATAATTATGAAAAATGGAAGCTGGGAGATGGGAAATAGGAGCGTACCTGTGGCTGTAAGAGCCTACAGTTTGAGACTTTTTACCCTTGAGATCATAGAAAAATCCAAGCAACTCAGCCAAAAAAAAAAAGTTGTATTGTAAGTTCTATTATTTTATGGCAATGTTTCAATCTCTGCTCTTGCCCTCTTGACTGCTACAGTCATCTGACATCTTTTAGAGGACTTCAATGGAAATAAACCTATTGGCTTTATTGTGTTTTTATTTTCGACAATTTTAAATGCTAGTAAGTTCTAGATCAATGGTGTCTTATATGTGTTTTATATAATTATCAAATAAATTTTTCTATATCTACATATCTATAAGTCTGGTTCATCCTTCGGAGCAATTTCCAATCAAATAAAGGTACCATGAGTACCTGTACAAACCACTGTATGCAAATTAACTCCCAGGGATGACCAAACTTTGATCTGAAAGGTTCAAACAAACCCCAAGACACCAACAATGTGAAAGACTGAAAGAGTTTGAGGCATCAGCTTTTAATCTGAAGAACAGCATCATCATGATTTCAGGGTGTTTTGTTGGAAAAGGCACTGGTGTGCTTAAAAAATTTAAATCATGAGGAAGGAGGATTATCTAGAAATATTGAAGCAAAACCTCAAGAAATTAGCCAGAAAGTTACGACTTGGTCACAACAGGGTTTTCCAGCAGTAACAAAATGGCTTAAATGAAACAAAATGAACGTATTGGTGTGGCCATCACAAAGCCCTGACCTAAATCCTATAGAAAATTTGTGGACTGAACTAAAATGCTTGTATGAGCAAGGAGGCCCAAAACCTGAATTACACCAGTTCTGTCAATGAGCAAAAATTATCCATCCATCCATCCATCTTCTATACCACTTATTCTTCCTTCAGGGTCACGGGGAAACCTGGAGCCTATCCCAGGGAGCATTGGGCACAAGGTGGGGTACACCCTGGACAGGGTGCCAATCCATCACAGGGAGCCAAAATTATTGTGAGAAGTATAGTGGAAGGCTACTGCAAGCACTTGATTGACGTTTAAGCATTTAAAGGCAATGCCACCAAATGCTAAGATAGTTTAAGTAAACTAGTGATCCACTGAAAATCTGATACAGTAAATAAACACTGAAATAAATGTCATTTATCTATTATTTAGAAATGACTTCTAATGGAAATAAAGTAGGTACCCTAATTGACTTAACACAGGAAATGTATGGTAACATGGTAACATGAAATGCATGGAGTTTGGATGTCTTTAGTCTATGTTTATGTAAACATTTGGCCTCAATTGTACCACTAAATCCTAAATCCTAAATGTAGCTTTGCAATACAATCAGTGTGAACATAAAGAAACAGTACAGCTTACATATTCTGTAAATATGACTCCGTAAGGATTACTCACCCTCCACGGGATGGATGCTCAAGCCCAGGCCACTCGCAGGGTTTCTTATGATATGGCAGAAACGAGGAGGATTCCACTCCTCACCGCGCTGAGCTTTGCACAGTTCCTTCAGGTTCCAGCCCTGAGCCACAGCCTGCTCGTATTCATCACTACTCAACAGCAGGAGGCACAGCTGAGGCCCACTCATCTGGATCCTGCGGGCAACCTGCAAAAAAGAGACATAAAGCGTGGCATCAGAGCAGACCTTAAAGATAAACACTAAAGTGCTGTTGACGTTGAGACTGCATAAATGAAAGGCAAAATGTTTATGTTCTGTTTGGGCCAAAATCACAATTTTATAATATAACATGATTTATATAATGTCATATTTTCACAAAAATGGAGCAATACTTAAAAATATTTTTCCAACATAAAACGCCATGTACTTGGGTTAATTTCTCTAATGATTAAAAAAATCCCCATTATAAACATCCTGTTCACATTACAATAACAACATTGTAAATAAATGTATAAATTAATTTTTTTTTGTCTCTGTCACATACCATCACATACCATACCACCTGTCACATACCATCACATACCAAACCATCTGTCACATACCATCAACCAAGTGTGCAAAAACCTTGAGGCCCCTGACAACATGGTTTCAAATGTAAAAAAAAAAAAAACCAACAACAACAAAAAAAAAACTAATAAAATTCTTATGGAATTAAATCTCTGTCATTTAATAAGCACTTACCAATGTTTAACTAAAGAAATACATTATATACCACTAACTACAATTTAATTATAACTAAGAGCTACCCCTTCCTGATTAAAAATATATGGGCATGTCAGAGACTTTTACATTTATAACATTGTGAGATTTGATTATTCAAAAGTGAAAAACATTGTCAGTCTCGTGCTCAAGTGAAAACAACAAGTATTATTGTTGTTATTATGTTTAATTAATCAAAAGTACAGCTTGCCTACCACTTAACAGCATCAGGTGTCATGATTATCTCAGTTGTAGTGCAGCCACTATGCCTTTCACCATTAACAGAAATGTGAGGTATAACTACACACCATTACCACATATATACTATTACAGTAAAATAGTGTACATAAAAAGTTTGGTTTTTTTTGTGGTTAGGGTAAATGGGGAGCTGATATAAACAGATGGTTAATTCTGATTGGTACTTTGTTGGTCTGATATCACCTTTACCAAATATAGTCCAGTCCAACTATAATTGTACAGAAGAAGAGTGCAGAACAATTTAGAAATTTAGAAATTTCTTAACTATAGCAGTCAGTGGTAAATTCACCACAGATGTTATAGATTGACACTACACTAAGAAGCTAATTATGAGAATAAGCAGACATTGGTCATAAAATATATGGTTTTCTACTGGAAAAGGTTGAAGATACCCATTTCCATCGGTCAAGAACAAGGCAGGTCACCTTTTAGAAAAAAAAACAATTTAGAAAAAAAGAATAACGGTCCATGCTGAAATACTAATATGAGAATATTACATTCATTGCTAGGTTGTGGAGGGTTAAAATAGCTACAGTCATGTGGAAAAAAATGTACACCCCATGGAAATTTTTGTTTTTTTTTTTTGTTGTTTTTTTTTTTTTACATAATTGGATGAGCAAACATTTGATCCTCTTTGAAACAGTGCCTAATAATAAATAAATAAATAAAACTATCAATTGACACATAAAATTGACATTTTGTAGTAATTTTCACAATTTAAATGAACAAAAAAACAGATCAGTCACATGGAAAAAGTAAGTGCACCCATACATTTATCACACCTTCAAATAAAATTTTACTCAGGTGTTCAAGATTGGGTGCCTGTGAACCTGCTTAGAACCTGCTTAGGGAGTGCAGGTGGAACCTGTCTTATATATACCCCTCTCATATCTAGTGTCTGGTGTTCCCTTTGTTATTGAGGTGTGTGGTGTTATCATGCCAAGATCTAAAGAGTTCTATAAGGCCTTCAAAGAAAAGGTTGTGGATGCCTATGAGTCTGACTTGACCAAAGACAGCTTTTCAGGAGAAGCACTTCAATCAACTGTGAAGCACGGTGGTGGAAATGTTATGGTTTGGGGTTGCTTTGCTGCCTCAGGGACTGAACAGCTCGCAGTCATTGATTCAACTATAAATTGTGCATCACATCAAAGAGTGCTTGAAGATGCTGTGAGGCCATCTGTCCAAAAGTTGAAGTTGAACCGAAAGTGGACCTTTCAACAGGTGATGATCCTAAGCACACTAGCAAATCCACCAAGGAATGGCTCAAAAAGAAGAAATGGAGGGTTATGAAATGGCCTAGTCAAAGTACTAAAGGTGTGCAGTACTTACTTTTTCCACAGAAGAATCACATCTATTGATATTTCTGTTGAATAAATGATTGAAAAACCTAATTTTCCTAGTGATTTTTTTTCAAGTGTAGCACCTTTATTAACAGGTACTGTTTCAAAGATGAACCAAAGGTTGCTTGTCCAAATATGTCAATAAAGCCAACAATTTCCTTTGGGGTGTACTTATTTTTTTCACATGACTGTATATTCCAGATATCTTTCGCAACATGGGCCATTGACCTACATGACCTCAGGATTCCTGTTCTCTCACCTCCATATGTTCGATGTCGTCCACAAACTGTTCATTAACCTCCAGGAGACGATCCCCGTCCCTCAGTCCACTCCTCTCGGCCACCCCATATAATTCCACCTGCCTGATCACATGACCTGGTCGTCCTTTCTCCAAGCGCAGATGGAAGCCGAAATTCTCTCCCTCTTCTCTTTTCAGCACACATACCCGGGGCAAGGGGCCAGTAAACTTCACTATAGGTCAAGATTAGTAGTCTTAAATGGGATATTTTATACAGTAAATATAGTACAACAAGCTGTTCTATTGTATGATGTTTAATGTTCAAGTCAATCAGAATTCAAATCAGATATCTAAGGAGCAAAGTTCATGGATTTACTTTGCAATAGGAAAACAATAAATGTCAAAGCCAAAAATTGGTCTAAAGCGAAAACAAGAAAACAAAAACAATGTTAACTAAACTTTACATACCCACATCTTCAGAAATGACCATGGCTGGATTGTCTACTCCTTCCTTCGGATTGAAGACAAATCTGCTAGGCACACGTTAATAGAAGAGATTGTGCCAACGATAAGTGCTCATAATCGTCATACTAAGAACCAATGGAATAAAAGGTGGCTCAATAAAATCGTAAAGCTGTCAGCTATCATCACAATCACTCACTCACACACACACAGGCTGAACATTATACTGTAAAATATGTCAGTATATCTATCCCCATGCCTGTGCAAGAGGGTTCAAAGTTGAATCCTCAGATAAAGTGAGCAGGCGTGAATATGTGTTAGCCAGTGAACATAAACAATAAGAGTTTTAAAAAAGGTAGTTTGCAACTTACTCTGTCAACTCCATGGCATTTCCTAGCACTATAATAAAACAGAAAGACTAGTGACTCAGAATAGGGAAATGACAAGAATCATACACTGTTACACTGACCACAAAATTATATTAGAATCTGCAAACAAAGGACACTGCTCAGACACCAGACATGTAGTTTTAATAGTAATATATTTCACTGCGTATGCTGATCCTAAATCAGTCAATCTGGACAAACATTCATGTCTCTCAAACTCTACATAACTCTATGTGACCTGCCATGCAACTTCCTCATTGGCCGCTCAAACTATCCTGAATGTCATAAATAATCAGTGATCCTGTTGTGGCAGGCCACATTTCAATAAGCTTTGATATTATTCTGTCTCTCTGTGCGGTCAAATGTGTACTATCTGTTTCATAAGGATTCATTTGTGAAATTCTGACTGAGTCAAGAGAAAGAAGTTGGAAATTTCATGTTGCTATATCAAATCTCTGTTCACCTGAATTAATTGTCCTGTTCATTGACCATAGACTGCACTATCACCCCGAACACGAAAAATCCTGCCATGCCCAATTTGACAATAGTTTTTGTTGTTGTTATTAGTGTAATAGTTAGTTTCATTTGGAATTTCTGTAGTACATGACTGTAGAGTCCAAGAATCATAGGTGAAGGACGTTTACCTATGTGTTATGACATCTCTAACCACGCGATTACACCTTCCAAATCAGCCTCCAATTAAAATAGGCACTTTTGCATAGAAATACATTAATTCGTGGTGCATGTGGAGACATAAAATCAATTTTAAGGATCACAAATGACAGAATCTTTGTAATGCAACATAAAAATATTGGTAGTAAATCTGATTGTGTTAATAGAAAACAACTTCGCAGTTCATTTTGAGGCTAGATATGATGAGAGAAAAGCACAGAAATAGACAGAGCTCCACAAATGTATCTTAAATGTGACAGTCACAGGAGATATTAGAGAAGGAGCTAAGATAAGCAACTGATAAATAAATCACTGATTAAAAAAAATACACATGCTTGCATGTGTCAAAAACAAAAGGCCCTATTCATTACACTGTTACACAATGTAACTCTGCAATTCAGAGAAAGTGCATCCAAGCTTGACTGACATTTAAAGCAAATAGCAAATATATTTAACCTATAGATCAATCAAACCTTTGTTGTTCGCTGTACTCTCAAACCACTGAAATGCGCAGATCCTGAAGAGAAAAGACTTGTGTAAATATCAAACCAACCACAATTCGTAGTATTATTACATAAAGCTAAGCAACTTCTCTACCAATAAAGCCTGGGGGGGGGGGGGGGGGAATTTGTACTAATATGATATGATTGCAAATGACACTGGTTGTGAAGTAATCATAGCATCCAAGTTTCGCAAGCAACAATTTTTTTCTGTCATCTTTTCTCAAATATTATAAAACCTTGCCATTGCCAAGATAACATAACTCTAAAATCAATGTCTAAAATAAGTCACATGATATATCCAATATCGGAACATCATGCAGACAGTTTTTTGCAGAAAAGAAGGAATGTACTCCCTCCATGAATATTTCATTAGGATCTGTAAGAAGTTAAGGTATCAAGTCGATAGTAATAATACTGAGCCATGCAGTACCCAATAATAACGAGAAGATAAAGAAGGGAAGACAAAAGAAAAGCAACTCCTTGCTCACAAGCAGTAATAAAGGTGGGGTTTAAAAAACAACTAAAAATGTATTTAAATAGTTACCTGCAGATCGAGTTAGTCTCATAATGGTTGGAATGTGTGTGTGTGTGTGTGTGTGTGTGTGTGTGTGTTCCCACTATCTGACTAAGAAAAGCACCTCCTCTTCCAGGGCTACACACAGAACAAGGCTTCATTTAATGGTTAATCTTGCTTCTCTCTCTCTCTCTCTCTCTCGCTCTCTCTCTCTCGCTCTCTCTCTCTCACACACACACACACGCACTCACTGTCTGTCTCTGTATGTACTGTAATAAGGGACATGCTGTAACAGTCTACACACACACACACACACACACACACACACACACACACAAACATAAAGGCCAAAGCTGTTGTGATTTATTGTGCATTCCTCTTACTGGAGCAGGATGTAATCATAAATCACAACAAACCAGACAAGTATTCTTCTTCTTCTTCTACTGCTACTTCTTCTAACTCATTGATTAGTACAATAAACATTAGCTTTATTGTGAAAATCAGCGCTGTGAAAAAGTGTTTGCCCTGATTTCTGCTGTTTTTGTGTATGTATCATACTAAATTGTTTCAGAATTTAAAACAAAGTCTAACATAAAACAAACGCAACCTGAGTAAACATAAAATACAGTTTTAAATGATAATGTTATTTATTGAAGCAAAAAAGTTATCCAATAGCAACAGTACTGAACCTTCCCAGAAGTGGGCGACCGTCCAAAATTCCTCCAAGAGCTGAGCGATGATTCATCCAAGAAATCACAAAAGAGCCAAGGAGAACATCAAAGCACCTACAGACCTCTCATGCATCAATAAAGGTTCTGTTTATGACTCCACTATCACAAAGACACTGGGTAAAAACGGCATCCATTGAAGACTGGCGAGCTGAAAACCACTGCTAACCCAGAAGAACATTATAGCTTATCTGAATTTTGCCAAAACACACCTTGATGATCATCAAACCTTTTGGGAGAATGTTCGATGGATTGATGAGTCGAAAGTGGAATTGTTTGGGAGACAGGGGTCCCGTTACATCTACCATAAACCAAACACAGAATTCCACAAAAAGATCATCATACCTATGGTCAAGCATGGTGGTGGAAGTGTGATGGTGTGGGGATGTTTTGCTGCTTCAGGGCCTGGGCAACTTGCAATGATTGAGGGAAGCATGAATTCTGCTCTCTACCAGAAAATCTTAAAGGAGAATGTCCGGTCTTCAGTCCGTAAGTTCAATTGGATTATGCCGCAAGACAATGATTCAAAGCATAGGAGTAAGTCCTAGTCCTAGAAGTAAGTGAAAGACTGATCTCCAACTAGTAGAAGCGTTTGGTTGCAGTTATTGCTTCTAAAGGTGGCACAACCAGATTTAAAATTTAAGGGGGCAGTTAGTTTTTCATATGGATGATAGGTGTTTTTTGTTTCAATAATTTTTTTAAAAATAAAAACTGTATCGTTTGTTTACTCAGGATGCCTTTGTTTCATGTTGTATTTTGTTCGAAGATCTAAAACATTTTGTATGAGATATACACAAAAACCAGGATGGGTAAGTAAAATGGTGTTGGGTGTGGAAAGATAAATAATAGATAATTTTGGGTGTGGAAAGATAAATAAAAAATAAATAGCGTTGGGTGCTAAAGATAATAATATTGAGGGGGGAAAATGTTTGTAGCAGCTAAATTAAAACATGCTTAAACATGATAGAGACTACAGCTGATCTGATGTTTGCTGCAATATAAAAAGTGTGTCTGAAGAATTCCTTGTTTTAAGCATGTTGCTCTTACTGTAACATAGCCTTGATGCTGTTATTACAGTGTGTGTTATTTGACAAAGCACAAAATGTACAATCCACCTTCATAATTGAACAGAGCTCAGATTACAACACTTAAAACAGCAATTTTGTATTATTTTATTTTGTTTGTGATTATTGTAGGCTGTAGTCAGTGATTAAGAACACAGCAGGGAAGCTGATACAAGACTACTAGTCAAAAAAATTATTTGAATAGAAATTTGAATGTTGAGTACACTAGGGGAAAGAACTGTTCTGGAGGTAGTAGTCACATTGGCCCCAAAAGCATTTAGATAGTTTAACCACTTGTAAACCTAAATAAAGTTCTTTGGGTTATTAAAAAAATGTCAAAAACAAAATTATATATCTTTTAGAGAAAAAAACTACTAGAATAAGATCTTACGGTTGATATTTCATAAACCACTAAGCTCACTGTGCTGCCCGTTGAGGCTACATTTGCTCCCTCTTGTGACATTTTAATTTTCAGTCTGTAAAATGTGAATGAGCGAGATGAGTTTGCTATGGAAGAGCTCTGACATTACATTTACATTACATTACATTTATTCACTTAGCAGACGCTTTTATCCAAAGCGACTTATTGTTAGATTCAGGGTTTTCACATATAGTAATTTTACCATACTCAGTCTTGTTAAAGTGAACCTAAAAGGAAATGTATGCATGTTAGTTCTTAGTGCTCAGTGCTTTTTTGGTGTTCATACAAGCACAATCAAAAGGGAGCTCAGTTCTATTTCTGAACATTTTACCGTTGCTGTGCTCTTACACCACTCTGTTCTTACCACAACTTCACTAGAACTCAGAGCCCATTTGTAATACTGAATTATGGATTATGTCATTAAACGTGGTTCAAAACTGAACTGAAATGTTGTGAAATACCAGTAGCATCTTGAAAGCGGGAAGCAATGAGGAGAGAGAATTTTATTCCTGAACAGTCGAATTGAAAACATGCTACATACAATAGACCTACTCATGTCACTCATGTAAGTAGTTAGCATGGATAAAATAAAATACATACAGTACATATAATAGAATTGTATTTTAAAAAAATAAATAAATAAATAAATAACCTCAAGAACAACTGTTTATTATTATTATTATTATTATTATTATTATTATTATTATTATTATTATTATTATTATTGTCCCAAGCAGAATGATGATTGGTGGGGATGGTTCTGCAAGATGCTCAATAAAACTTACAGCTCATTTCCTTATAAAACTGCACTAAGTGAGGCTACTTTTTTTTTTAAAGCAAAGGGTCGTCACACTAAATAGTGACTTTGTTTCATTTATTACTGTTTACTGCTCTTTATAGTATTGCTTTTAAATGGAGAAACATTTAACTTCATTATTTTTGAAGGCATCTTTGCTTTACAGCATTTCTTTGCATGTGCCTAAGACCTTTGAACAGTACTGTACAAAGGTACTGTCTACACATACGTGGCCCACTTAGGCCCTTGGTAGGTTTTTTTCTTCTTCAGTATACACTGTCTCTTCTCTGTAGTATTTCAGAAACATATTAAACTGCTTCTAATGTCAATTTTATTGTATTGATTGCCAGTGTGTTCTTTTGTCTCTCTCATTTCTTCTTCTTCTTCTTCTTTTTTCTCACCTCCATTTGAGTGGAGGAGCAGTGGTGGTTTGAAATCAGAGCTCAACTGGAACACGAACTTGTATTAATAGGGTAAGTCATATGTTTCATGTTTGCATACAATATTTTTTTTAAAAAAAGATGCGGTTAAGTTATACAGTTTAAAGATAAGACATCTAGCAGCTATCTAGTTGTTAGCCTTAAAATTAAATTTACCAGTAAAGGATTAAGCTGCGATTTAGAGAATGGCTACCCCTCTTTGGGTAGACTTTGACACGTTATAAACAGCTCCAGGGTTACATCTTTTATGCTTTCAATCTTTAATTGGTTTATTGGTTATAATGGGAATTGTATTGATTTTAATGGAAACTGTAATGGCCCCTGTGGTTCTCTACTGGTAATTTGTTGCCTAATACTGGTGGCATGTTATGTCTAGGTGATACCATTAAGGACCAAGAATAGTAATGGTTTTAATGGTTAGCTGATGTTTGTAATGGTATTTGTAGTGGAAACCATTAGAATTTCTGTGATGATTTCTATTGTTTTTATTTCCGCAGGGTAGTATACACACACAAAACACATCCATTAAATCTGTTAGCAGTCTGTTTATTAGATGTTCTGATATGCTATTTTTATGTTTTTTATTTGTTGTTTACATGACATACATAACGGTTGTGTTTTAAATAATTCATTCATTCAATCATTCCACATTTTGTCATAATAAAGATTTGAGTAATTTGAATCTCATTAGTAATTATGGTATTGAAGCTGGTTAATCTGTTCATTTCAGCACTGTTCAAATATAAAGAATAAGATTTAATAATAATATAATAATAATGTCAATAAGATTTGTCCTTAAGGATTTTCTCTACCCCACACCCCAAGAAAACTATACCTCGGCCAAAAGTGAAGCTGTTGAAGAGAGATATCAGCTCTGCTCTCCTGGCTGAACTAGACACAGAAGGGGAAAGAGAAAAGGATGGAAGGAAAATTCGTTCCTACTCAGGGGGACTAACAAACAGTTTGTCCAAACTATCAATTGGTGTTTGCTTCTTTTTATGTAAACATTACTTTTTTTTAATATTGGGCATTTTATTGAATTATTTAGTCATCTTATATCAGTTCTCGATATACAGTGTTGACCAATTTTTCACAAAAATTCCCGCCAAACAAACAATAAAGCAAACATTAAAGCAAACTGGGACTGCTTTGTTTTCAAAAGATATGAAACTAGAGATGGCCTCAGTACAATATATTCTTTTTTAAAACAAATAAATGATATTTCTAATAAACTGTTCTCTAAAAGTCTTTTTTTTTGAAGCATGTATTCATTGTGTTCTCAGTGAAATTGGCATTTTAATTTTAACATCATTCAAAGACTAGATATTTACTTTTATATAGTATACAAATGTATGCATATTTAATTAGATGAAGCCTGATTTGAATAAATAAATGAAAATTATTTGGTAAAAGCTCCAATACAAAATCCTTGTAAGAATATCAGCAATCATCTGGGAAACATGGATTATGCGGTTTATTGTTTCACCTGTAGTGTCTTGCCTTAAGAGAGTTCAGATCAATCGATAAATAGACAAATTATGTATTTTATATATTATTTTAAATAATGTACCGTACTTAATTAATCAAGAATATGTTGAATGAACATGTTTTTATTTTTAAAATGTGCAAATTAATTGATAAATTGATCAATTTATTGTAAAATTGATCAGAAATATGATAATTTAAATAGGAAAAAAAGAGAACAGAGCATTTTTTAATGAGTCAACTGTCATGTCCACATGTCAAAAATGATAACAGACTATATAACTACAATTCATTCACCCTTGAAATTTTATCTTTTCTGCCTTAAACTAATTAGAATTAATGTAAAAGTTTATACAGGATAAACATGATAATGAATGTGTCATTTTGACGTCACACTACTTGTAATAACTTTTGTGAAAGACTATTGTGACCCTGACCATCTGCAACTTAAACAGCTAGAAATGTATTTTTGTGTACAATATATTAATTACAAATATACATTAAAATATATTCCCATTCAAGCAAAATATTTATGCACAAAGCCTACCAAACTGAGTACACAATAGTGCCAAACACATCTCTAAACATCTCAGAGCTTTGCTCTTTTCATTCCCATAAGAATAATACATTTATAACAATATATACAATAATATTAGGCCATGTAAGTAACAGAAATATTGAAGGAAACCATGTTTGTAACAATATCATAACTGCACATTTTTTGGAAACTTATTTCCTGTTTTGACGTCAGAGAAGGACGCTCATCCAATCCCTAAATATGAATCTTTACTGACATATGCATCTTTAGGTGTTTCTAATTGACACTTTCTGTAGCCCCACCCCTTTTGCCCCACCATTATGAGTGGGTCCTATTATGTTCTGATTAACCCCTACTTAATCCAGAATGAACACAACCGCTGTTCTCAGAACCGCTGTTTTCATCAGAATGAATATTAAAGTCTATAAAATTTAATGCTTTGTCTGAAGAAACAGACAGGTTTGAGATGAAATCCACCAATTCACTAAGGAATTCAGAATATGGTCCTCAGGGTCTGTAAATAATAATTAATGGAATCAACTGGGTGGACTTATTTTTTGTGACTACATATGTTATGTTAGTATAAAGAATTTCACCTGCGTTGAATTTATATACAGATTTTCATGTGACACCTAGTTTATCATTATAAATATATGTGGCGGCTCCTTGTCATATCTCAGCCCAGCCACGACTCGGTTATCCCGGGAACACCGCTAACTACAAACATGGCCACTGAGGACTACACTTCCCACACACGCATGCACTCACCTTCCCCGGAGTTCTGATCACACACACCTGCATCTCAGTACAAACACACTCACACAACAGCATAAGAGAGACTTTGATAGCGAAGAAACTTCGCGAAGTAATGTTCTGTTTTCTCAGCCATTCTCTAAGCCCTTTTCACGTGCGTTTACTAAAGTTTCCGTTGACCAGTGTTTCCATCCCCGACCTCGATTTCTGCCTAGTCCCGTTTTGTTTGTTTGCCTGATTGCCTGACCCTCGCCTGTTTACCGACCACGGCAGTGATGTGCGGTCAGGGGAGGCAGTGCCTCCCCTGTGTCATCAGGAAATGTAAAAAACAAATAATGATTAAAAATAAATAAATAAATATTTGTCCACTGATCTGTGATAGAAATGTTATTATTGTATGATTCCAATCATTCTAATGATTTTTATTGTCAATATCGCTGAATTTGTGTATTTTCCTGTTCAAATACGGGGGAAAGACGCGAAGGGAGGCAGCAACGAGCTGAGCCTCCTCTCGGATTGCGCAATCCCTTGCAAACTGGGTGGGGCTGCTCATTTTTTTTTGAGCAATTTGAGCAAGTGCAATTGATCCCTCTGTATGTCACCAATGTAATGTTTATACACACTTTTATTACATGTCTTCACATTCCATAGTCTAGGTCACATGTGTCAAACTCAAGGCCCATGGGCCAGATAAAATGACGTGGCAGGCCACATCTGGCCAGCGGGCCTTGAGTTTGCAGAGTTTGCGAGAACGTGATAGGTGCATGATTGTCTTAACATACATTTTTGCTGTTCTCATTCCCAACTCGTAAAATACCGACGATTTGTCACGCCCCTAGGCGTCTGATACTGACTCAAAAGGGACCCTTCCACGTCTGTATGAGATGCCTAGGGGCGTGACAAATCGTCGGTGGTCGAGGATTATGGGTAGTGTAGGCCTTTCCGCTATCCAAAACATACAAATAAAACTTTATTTCTCAGAATCGAAGGAGAAAAAAAGTCATACTGAGGGCCACATAAACTACGTCTGCACTAAAGTCACGTCAATTCGATTTGGAATTGAGAAATCTCCACAAATTAACCTCAACATGTCCAAGAAGAGAAAAATTGATGCATAAGGAAGGCCTTTGTGTTATGAGGCGGTGTCAGTCATGAAAGAGTACAATCTACATTGGCATTTTGACACCAAACACAGAGCTGAGTATGGTAAATTTAGCCTCCAAGAAAAACAAAGAATTGCAGCAGAATTAAAAGGCAGCAGAATGTGCTCACAAAAGCTACAGCCAAAAATGATGCAGCAGTGAAAGCAAGTTTTATTGTGGCTGAAGAAATCGCCCAAGCTTCAAAGTCTTTTTCAGAGGGTGCATTTTTGAAGCAGTGCATGCTAAAGGTGTGTCCTGACCAGATACAGACTTTTCAAAATGTCAGTTTGCCAAGAAACACCATCATGGACCGAGTTAAGGAATTAGCAGGAAATTTAGCAACACAGCTGGCCGAAGAGACACGCAGCTGTCTAGCTTTTTCATTAGCTGTGGATGAAAGCACAGACAACATGGATACAGTGCATCTATCCATTTTTATTAGAGGCGTGAAGCCGGACCTCTGTGTCACTGAGGAGCTCTTGGATGCAGCTGTCATGCATGGGACCACAACGGGCCGGGACTTTTTTGATGCAGTGGAGAAGTCCGTAAGTAAAAATAAATTGCCGTGGGAAAAGTTGGTGGGACTAACTACAGATGCTGCATCTGCGATGTGTGGAGGAAAAACAGGCTTGGTTGGACTAATGAAGGAGAAATTGCAAAAAAGTAACTGTCATACACCCCCTATCACTGCATTATCCATCAAGAAGCTCTGTGTGAAAAGGTTCTGGAGCTGGATGATATGACCACGGTCATGAAAACAGTGAACTTTATTCGGGCGCGTGGCCTGAATCACCACCAGTTCCAGCTGTTCTTGCAGGAGGGGGGCTCAGAGCATGGAGATATGCTGTACCATACAGAAGTAAGGTGGGTGAGTAGGAGCAAAGTCCTCAAACGATTTTTTGAGCTGAGCGCAGTACTCGGGTTTTGACATCTTTGCCAATCCTTTCACCGCCGACATCTGCAGTGTGCCCCATAACCTTCAGATGGAGTTAATTGAGCTTCAGACCGATAGTGGCCTGAGAGCAAAGTTTCAGGATGCTGCAATCGCGGACTTTTACCGTCTACTGCCCCCTGGTTTGATGCCACAGCTCCGACTTCATGCTGCTCATATTCTGTCCATGTTTGGGAGCACCTATCTGTGCGAACAGATGTTTTCAATAATGAATTTAAACAAGACCAAGCACAGATCACGCATTACCGATGACAACCTCCACGCTGTTTTGCGGATTGCCTCAGCACAAGACCTAAAACCAGACATTGACACTCTGGCCAGGGGAAAACGGTGTCAGACATCTGGCCAGAAAACATAGGTAAGCATTTTAAAAAACCTGAATTAAAATAGAATGCATTTAAACCAAGACTAAGAACAGTAGAAAATGTGTACAATTTAATGATTGTGCTTGCATTTTGTTTAGTGTTTGTTATTTCCAGAACATGATCTATGAATGAGGATGTGTGTGAGATGGTCTCTCACGGTGAGGACGGATCTACTTGATGTGTTCAAGGACAGGCAGCATCACCTCGTTGTTGTTGTTCTTTTTGTAAAATGCTACTTCTGTAATACATGTAGGTTGTGCCATAGTTCTGCCCCCCCCTTACTGTGTTGAAAAAAGTTCTGAATGAAGTTAAGGGTTCATATCATAACTTCTTTATAATATTTTGCTTTATTTGCTTAAATAGTTTGAATACTGATTCAAGTAATGTGGGTTTCAGACTGAACATTTATTTTTACATCTGTGCAAATGCATATGTAATATTTGTAAGTTGAATACATAAATACAGTAACAGTTATTTAACAATATAATAAGGTGTAGTTTAATTTATTTTCAATTACATTGCATTTTGTTACATTCATACTGTTAATGTGGCCCATCGACGGCAACCATTATGCTGATGTGGCCCTTGGTGAAAATGAGTTTGACACCCCTGTTCTTCAGCATGAGATATTGCATTATAATTATGAAGGTTGTCACTGACCTGACATAGGAGACATAGGAGCTCCAGTGAAGGTATTTTGGAATGGTGTCGAAGTTGACAAAGAAGCCAGAGAAAAGTAAGACTGGAATGTCTGTCACTGGCCCTTGTAGGGAATTTAGCCCGCGGTGGGCAGAGCACAGACACACAGGAGGCCGTTTTAGTGCTGTTCGTGGAGGTATCTTTATTTAAGACGGACGGTGAGGGGAGTGCGTGTGCGCGTGTCTGTGTGTGTGTGTGTGTGTGTGTTGAAGTGCGATCGGGCGGTGAGGGTCTCAGCCGTCTGCGGTTACAGCCAGGGGGCGGAGCCTTCACTCGCGTCGGATTCGTCTGAAACCATAAAAACACACAACAGCGATTAGTGGACATGCACGTGTCGCAAAAATTGCCTAAAACACGCCAGATACTTGCACACATGCTCGGAGATCCTTCTCTTCTCCTTGCGAGTGGAAAATCGCCCTTTTTTATTCTCCCCTCGCTCGTTGGATGGTGGAATTCTTCCGCGTGGTGGACCATTCATGAGCCGTGGGTGTGTCGGCGGCCCTGCCCCGCCGCCACGTGCTCTCTGGCCGTCCAAAACATTGGTGGCTCTGAAGCGGAGCTGTCTCTTCAGCGCCACCGCGGCAGTCGCAATCTTTGTTTTCTGTTCGCCGGCCACCAGCCTGTCGCCACACCCTATAAATGTGGCCAACTGCAATGAAAAATACTGAGCTCAGAAAATACTATTGAAACACCAAGCGTGTTCATGATAAGTAGTGAAACTGGTAAGGTGTGGCTGATAAACTGGCTTGTGTATCATTATTCTTGTATATGTATCTGTGATGTATTTACACACCTGCAGAGAGGTGGAAGCAGCTCCAATGAGGAGGCCCAGAGACTGAGCCACGAGGGCAGTGGAGGTAGACAGAGCCATAAAAAGCACATATCGGAACGCTTCTGGAGGCTGCTCTGTCATCCAATAGACTATACTACAGTACAGTATGGGACATAAAATCTGGGGGGCAGGGTGTGGGGGGTAGAAGAGAGAGAGACAAGGCTGGTGAGAGGAAGAAATTTCTTTTTTGACATTGAGTAAGGAGCTATACTTAGAACCCCCTGCTGCCTGCAAGGTGCAAGTGCAATAAAAACACTATCTGTCCCTTCCCGCTCAGTTGAAACTACTACAAACGACTCGTGAGTTGCCTTTTAGGTAATGTGCAAAGAGTAGAGACGAACATTTTTTCCATCTGTAGGCAGAGCTAATTTCTGGGCTGGAGAAATGTACAACCCCAATTCTGAAAAGTTGGGACAGTATGGAAAATGCTAATAAAAACAAAGAGGAGTGATTTGTAAATGTACTTTGACTTGTATTTAAACAAAGAAGGTATAAAGACAAGGTATTTGTTGTCGTACCTACTCAAATATATAGTTTTTTTGAAGATAAATGTTTATCTTGAAATTGATGCATGCAACACGTTCCAAAAATGTTGGGACAGGGGCAATTTAGGACTAATAGCAATGTGACAAGTTGAAATAAGAAGTTGATGTGAAACAGGTGAGGCAATCGTCTAATCATAGTATATAAGGAGCTCCAACAAAGGCCTAGTCCTTCAAGAGCAAGGATGAGTCGAGGCTCGCCAATCTGTTAACAGATGTGTCAGCGAATAATCCAACACTTTGAGAACAACATTCCCCAAAGACAAATCGGTAGGATTTTGGGCATTTCACCTTCTACAGTGCACAATATAATTAAAAGACTCATGGAATCTGGTCAAATCTCAGTGTGTAAAGGGCAAGGCCAAAAACCACTTCTGAATGCGCATGATCTCCAATCCCTCAGACATCACGGTCTTAAAAACCGTCATGAGTCTGTGATGGCTATCCTGACATGGGCTCAGCTTACTTTGGTAAACTGCTGCCTGTCCTGCTGGAGTCTCCTTAGAGGCATGTTGAGCTGCATCTGAATGTCTTCCAGCCAGGAGTTGGCTAAGTCCGCTAAGGCGGAATGTTTAAAATCCATCCATCTTCTACCGCTTACTCCTTCTTCAGGGTCACAGGGGAACCTGGAGCCTATCCCAGGGAGCATCGGGCACAAGGCGGGGTACACCCACCTTGTACACATACAGGGTGCCAGTCCATCACAGGGCACACTCACACACACACACTCATTCATACACTACGGACACGCCAATCACTACCATGCATGTCTTTGGACTGGGGGAGGAAACCCCCACAGCACAGGGAGACCATGCAAACTTGGCACACACATGGCCCCGCGGGAATCGAACCCCAGACCCTGGAGGTGTGAGGCGAACGTGCTAACCACTAAGAATGTTTAAAATGTCCAACTATTTTACGTCCGACTGCCACCACATCAGCAACACTTTTCTGAGCCAAAACACCCTCGTTAACAGCCAGCTGGAGGGTGTGAATGGCACATGGCAAGCTAGGTAGTCCAGCATCACTCATAGCCTTGATCATGTTGTTGGCATTGTCCCGCAACACAACGTAAACACAACTTTTCGGAATGCCCCACATCTGAAGCATGTCATCAAACGTACCTGCTATGACTTGGCCAGTGTGGGAACCCCTAAACTGCGTTGCTTGTAAAATGACTCTCTGGGGAGTAAAATCCTCATCAGTCCACTGTGCTGTTAAACTTATAAGAAACATTGGGCTGACACTGCTAGTCCAAATATCAGTGGTGAAGCTGAAGGCCGAAATGTCCTGCAACAGGTTCCTGATGTGCTTTTTCACCAAGTCATGCAGCTTTGATAATGCGGTATCTGTAATGTGGTGACAGCTGAGAATCTCATACTTCGGCTCAAGTACACCAAGAAGACGACGAAATCAAGAGCAATGAACTGGGTAAGAGCTTCTGTTAGTTTTACTGCCCGTGGGTTGTCTCTGGACATTTTCTCTCGCTTCTCCAGCGTTTGCTGCAAAGTTGGTTGTTGCTGTTTCCCGCTGCTAGCATTAGCAAACTCTATGCACTCGACATAGTTTGTTCTTTAGATGTTTAATTAAATTGCTTGTGTTAAATGAGCTATTTTTTACCCCTCCTCTTCACAGTTTAGCAGAGCATAGTTTGCAGTCTGCTCTACTTTTATCATCTTAAAATATCTCCAAATTGCTGACATTGCTCCTCTTCCGACTACCTGCTCAACTGACGAGAGGTTAGGCTATGTCACGTTGTCATAAAGTGGTATCGGTGCGGTTGTATCAGGGTAGTTTTACAAGTACGAGTACATGAGCACAGTATCGGGCCGACACCCGAGTACTGGTATCGGTATCGGTGCATCCCTAAATGCCATACCTGGAATGGAATGTCAGAAACGGTCTTTGCTAGGTAGTAGGCCTTTAAGCTGTAGCAGTAGTTCAGATGCTCCCTTATAAACACTGCCATCTCCAGAGGAACTGGGAAAATAACACACATACTCTATATACTCAAATTCTTTTTATTAATTGCATGTAAAATTGTAAAACAGATGCACAACAGAAGTCCTTACAAGTGAGGACAGTGGGCATTAATGCACCAAACATGAGGAAGAGCATGGAGAAGAAGAGGAATCCAGTGTTGTTGAACACTTTGCTGGCATCGTTGCCGATGTTCAGGTACAGCAGACCAATCAGAACTCCAATACACAAGTTCAATTCAATTCAATTCAATTTTATTTGTATAGCGCTTTTTACAATAGACATTGTCTCAAAGCAGCTTTACAGAAATATCAACATGGTATACAGCATGGTATACAAGTGCGACATCACCCTCAGGTGGGTCAACACCTGGACACACAATTACAAATCTTCAAGTATGTACTGTATGACGGTCATCATAATATGAATATGAATAATATGAATAATTCTGTCATGCTGTAAAACAGAGATCATTTTATGAAGTCTTACTGTGTCTCTGCATATAGTGACGAAGCTTCTTTTGAAAAGAATGCAGAACTGTGTAAGTGTGCTGGTGGCAAAAGTATGTTTTTCAATGGGTCCTGAATCCTGTGCAAACAGAAGACAACACATGTGAGGCACATAGGTGCAATGGACAGGTTGACATTGTAAGTTCAACAGCGAGTGTATGTGGCACTCACATTGTAGCTCTGAGATGGGCAAGACGATGTGGGATCACATTTGTCATTAGAGTTCTTCTTGTCACCCTCTGAACACATACCACCCTGCACTGCCTCGAAGAGCACAGGATTCAAATCCCCATACTCTCCTGATGCCACCTTGATTACTGTAGAAAAACAGATAGAAAGCACGCAGACATTATACAGAAGATTTAGAGATTTATAGGATTCCTACTGTGTCTCCAAACCATTTAGACAGTAGAAAAAAGAAGAACATGTGATTTATGATATTACTACACAGATACACTATTTGGGCAAAAGTTTATGGACACCTGACCATCACACCCATTTTTAAACAGCCCATTCGAGATTTAATCTGCCCTTTGCTGTTATAATAACCTCCACTTGCTTGGCTGTGGAGATTTGCCCATTCACCCACAAGAGCATTAGTGAGGTCAGCCACTGATGTTGGGTGAGAAATCCTGGGAGCAGTCAGCTTTTCAGTTCATCCCAATGGTGTTCAGTGGGGTTGAGGTCAACCATGTCTTCATGGACCTCACTTTATTGACAAGAGTGCTGTCATGTTGGAAAAGGTCTAGGCCTCTTAGTTCCAGTGAAGGAAAACTGTAATGCTACAGAATACAAAGACATCCTATATAATTTTGTGCTTCCAACTTTGTTTCAACAGTTTGGGCTAGACCCTATTGTGTATTATTGCACAGAAAACTTGCTATAGTGTAATAAAGTACTTAATTCTCTACCAAGTCAAGTCAAATTTAATTATCATTTTCACATTATCATTTGTTGAGACATACTGTACATTGAAATGCTTATGGCATACATGCCTTCAGGAGAGAGTTGAGGTAGGAGGGTGCTGTTCCAGACAAGGTCTTGTAGGTGAGCATCAAGGCCTTGAATTTGATGCGGGCGGCTACAGGAAGCCAGTGGAGGGAGATGAAGAGGGGTGTGACATGGGTTCTCTTGGGCTGGTTGAAGATGAGGCGTGCTGCTACATTCTGAATCATTTGAAGGGGTCTGATGGAGCTGGCCGGGAGGTCCGAGAGTAGTGCATTGCAGCAGTCCAGTTTTGAGATAACAAAAGCCTGGACTAGTATTTGTGTAGCCTGTTCAGTGAGGTAGGGTCTGATTTTCTTGATGTTGTACAGGATGAACCTACAGGACCGTGCAGTTGTTTAGATGTGGTCTGTAAAGGTCAAGCTGTCGTCGAGAATCACCCCAAGGTTCCTGGCCGTCCTGGTTGGCTTGAGTGTGGTTGAGCCGAGCTGTACAGTGAGGTTGTGGTTGATTGAGGGACAGGCTGGGATGACGAGAAGCTCAGATTTTGCCAAGTTGAACTTAAGGTGGTGTTCCCTCATCCAGACCGAGATGTCCGACAGGCAAGCAGAGATACATGCAGAGACGGATGGATCGTCAGGCTGGAACGACAAATAAAGCTGGGTGTCGTCAGCATAGCAGTGGTATGAGAAGCCATGAGACTCAATCACCTGCCCTAGAGATGTAGTGTAGATAGAAAAGAGCAGTGGACCCAGAACCCTCTGACCCCAGACCCTGTGGAATGCCAGTTGAGAGTTGCTGAGTTTCAGAAATACCTCCCCTCCACGATACCTTGAAGGATCTGTCTGAAAGATAGGATTCCACCCAGCGCAGAACTGTTCCGGTGATGCCCAGGCTGGAGAGAGTTGACAGGAGGATCTGATGGTTCACAGTATCGAAAGCAGCAGAGAGGTCGAGTAGGATGAGGACAGATGATCTAGAGGTTGCTCTTGCTAGTTGTAAGGCTTCAGTGACGGAAAGCAGAGCAGTCTCCGTGGAGTGATTGCTCTGGAAGCCAGACTGCTTGGTGTCCAGGAAGTTGTTCTGTGTGAGAAAATTGGAGAGTTGATTAAAAACGACTCCTTCAAGAGTTTTGGAAAGAAAAGGGAGGAGGGAAACAGGTCTGTAGTTGTCAACCGCAGCAGGTTAAGTGATGGTTTCTTAAGCAGTGGGGTAACCCGGGCCTGCTTAAATGAGGAAGGGTATGTGCCAGTAGAGAGGGATGTGTTAAAGATGTGTGTGAGTGCAGGTAATAGTGTGGGAGAGATGGACTGAAGAAGGTGAGAAGGGATAGGGTCAAGAGGACAGGTTGTGGGACGGCTAGAGAGGAGGAGTTTAGAGACATCAGTCTCTGAGAGGGGAGAGAAGGAAGTCAGTTGGGAGTTACATGGAGGAGGAACCGGTCTATGCATGTCTGGGGTTGAGAACTGGTTCCTGATTGATGTCACCTTGTTGGAAAAGAAAGTGGCAAAGTCATCTGCAGTGAGAGAGGTAGGGGAAGGTGGAGGAGGGGGACAGAGAAGAGAAGAAAAGGTTTTGAAGAAAGTGCGGGTGTTGGGAGAACTACCAATCTTTTCTTGGTAGTATGTGGCTTTAGCAGTGGAGATGCTATTGGAAAAAGAGGAGAGAAGTGTTTGGTAATTGGTTAGGTCAGTTGGATTGTTAGATTTACACCATTTCCTTTCAGATGCTCTTAGTTTGGCCGGGTTGTTACACAGAGCTTCTGAGAGCCAAGGGATAGAGGGTGATGTGCGAGCAGGTCTGGAGATTAGGGGGCAGATGCTGTCAAGAGAAGATGTTAGGGTGGAACATAGCATGTCAGTTGCGGTGTTTAAGTCCAGTGAGGAGAGGTGGCAATCAGAGGGAAGTAAGGTTGTGACAACGGAGGAGAAGTGTGAAGGGGAAAGGGAGCGAAGATTACGACGAAACGAGATAGAGAGTGGAGACAGTGAAGGGGGTGAGGGGAGAGAAATAGAGAACTGGATAAAGAAACGGTCAGAGGTGTGGAGAGGAGTAATGAGAAGATTGTGTGTGGTGCAATTACGTATGAGGATGAAGTCGAGCTGTTTGCCGGCTTTGTGGGTTGCTGGTGTGGTGAACTGCTTGTGGTCAAATGTGGGGAGGAGAGCAAGAAAGTCAGCTGCATGTGGCTTGTCTAGATGAATGTTGAAGTCACCAAGGACCACAAGAGGAGTTCCATCATCCGGGATGGAGGACAGTAGCGTGTCAAATTCATCGATGAACTTCCCCAGTTGACCTTGAGGACGGTAAACAACAAGAAAATGTATTTTGACAGGGTCAGTGACTGTAACAACATGAAATTCAAAGGAAGTGTAGGAGCAAGAGGGAGAAAGACAGGTAAATTACCATGTTTTGGAGAGAAGCAAACCTGTACCACCTCCTCATCTGTTGGGACGAGAGGTAGGGGGAAAAGTTGAAGTTGGAGGCTAGGGCAGTGGGTGTGGCAGTGTTCTCAGTATGGATCCAGGTCTCGGTCAGACCCAGCAGACTGAGGTTGAATTGGGTTGCAAAGGCAGCAATGAAATCTGCCTTGTTGACGGCAGATTGGCAGTTCCAAAGTAACTGATAGAGAATGAGAGGGAATCTGCAGAGGCCACGTTCAGAGAGCATAGGTTGTCCAAGTTGTGTACTTTTCTGGGAGTGTGCCGCGGTCTGCGCCTGTGACAAATAACAGGGATAAACTGATGACACATGTTAGTGTGTAAACAGGTAAACAGCAAGCCGAATAAAGGGGGGGGAAAAGTAGACTTAGCAGTCTGAGTGGTGTCTCGTCCTTGTTCGGTGGACTCGCGCAGGTAGACTCGCAGGTCTTTACACGAGCTCGGTCTTCACACGATAAGGGCTGACGCTTCTGCCTCAGTGTTTCTTAATTCTTAAATACTGCGGTGCTTCACAGCTGAGCACGCCTCTTTCATTAGCAAAACAAAGAGTAGTCGCATGAATGATCGAGTCCCGACCGAAACTGAATATGAATACCGGAATTAGCTTTAATCTAGCAATGTGTAAACAGCTCGTAGCAACAAGGAAGCACAGTTACAGCTTCTATCTGACAATTGGTGCTAAAACTAGTTTCAACTAAGAAATCCAGAAAGAAACACTTACTAGTTACTGTTCACCTGGGTGAATAATCGCTTTCAAAATTATAATCCGCAGGTCAAAATTCACCTAGATAAAGTTCAAACAAGGCTAAAGTAACTGCTACTAAAAGCAAATGTGCATTTTTTACAATCCCTGTTCCTTCCTCTTCGGTGTGCTGGCTTTTCCAGCATGAGTTTTTTTGAGTCTCATTGTTTCCATTTTAATGTCCTCTAACCAAGCATTTGTAGATAAAACAGTTCACAATGCCTAACACTGACAGAATCTTATCAAACTTTGGGCTGTTTTTTTTTTTTGGCTTTTTTTTTTAAAGAGAGAAATTTCACTAACTATGCTAATGAAGTAGGATAGACAATGTTCATCTATGATGATGCTGGGGAAGCAAATTAAAAGTTTAGAATTGGGCTGGGAAGTATACCAATAGTAAAGTGAATACCAGTGTGATGCATACTGTAGACATCCTAATAATCATTAGCTATGAGGCTACTAAACAAAATGAACCAGCAGTCTCGCATCATCTTTTTTTTCTCTCTCAGCCAGTGGATCACCATCAGTGTAGCAAACCCCAGAAGTGAAGCTTGTAAATGCCTTTTCGTAGCTAGCTAGGAGTCTATCTATTCTTGTTTTAGGAATTTCAACTACTGTTCCTTGCAGAATGTTTTTTCTGCAAGGAAACAGGGGCAGTGGTAGCTCAGTGATTAAGATGTTAGGCTACTGCTTGGAAGGTTGTGAGTTCAAACCCCAGCACTGCCAAGCCTGCACTGTTGGGTCCTTGAGCAGGGTCCTTAACCCTCAACTGCTCAGGTATATAAATGTAAGGTGCTCTGGATAAGGGTGTATGCTAAATGCTGCCAATGTAATGTAAATGCTTTTTAGTTCTGAGCTATTCTCGAGCTAACATGAATGCACATCATGTTTAATATTAACCCACAGATTTTCAATGATGTTCAAGTCAGGGGACTGTGTGGGCCATTCCAAAAAATTCAGCTTGTATTTTTTAAGCAGTTTATAGTGGATATTTATGGGGTTTTGAGGCTTTGTCCCGATGTGGAATCAACTTATTAGCAAAGTCAGCATATCCTTTACATAAGCACTAAGGATATAACCAAATACGAATACATTCATCGGCATGAACAGAAAATGCAGTCTAAATGCATCTGCTACCTTGCAACATTTCCTCATACTGTAAGTGATAGTTGTTGCATATTGTTACGTTATCCAATGTATTTCTGTTTGCTCTATGTGCCATTTGTGTGCCTATGTCAGTGGTGGGATGGGTTTCTTTTGTCTCCTCCCCCTTTTCTAGGCCCCGCCTACTGCATGCATCACGTTCCGGCTTGCTAGTGGATGATCACGTCTTGTCCACGCCTGCTCCGGCCTTGTGCGACAGGATTGGTTGCCTGCACGTTTCCGGAAGTGTACTTGAGCCTCGTCAGTCTCTATCCCAGGGCAGATCATTGCCATTTGCTTTGTGTATAGAGACAAGTGCTTTTCGCCTGTGTATGACCCTATGCCTGATTTGACTTTGTTTATGCTCTGCCCCGTTACGATTCATGGGATACTTTTGTGTATATATTATTTTGTTAATTAACACACTAATAGTCACCTCTGTAAATAGTGCACGATTAAGAGTGGTTTGTAGGAAGTCGGCGCCATTTGCGTTGATTCTTCTTTTCTCCTGGTTTTGGGTTAGCTAGGGAGTGAGGGAAGACTGTGTATTTTTGTTTTCTTTTTCGTAGTTTAGTTAGTTTTCTTTTGGTAAAGTTAGAGGGAATTTTTGTTTATTATTTTGGCCTGGCCGGCTTCTGAAGAGTGAAACCACTGTGTATATATATTAAAGGTGCTCCGTCTGGAGAATAAAAACAAAGCAAATGTAATCTTGGTCTCGCCAACCCTTTTCTTTTTCTATTTTCTTTCTTTGTATGTTGAGGTCCGACCTAGAGTGGGTCATAACAATATTGTAATGTGTGTTTAGAAGATATTGTAGTTTTGCTCTAAAGCCAAACAAACCTTTCATACTATCCTGAATTCTTTACAAATTCATCTCTTATTTTAAATATGACCACATGTTAAGCAACCAATAGCAAACAACTTCAAATAAGCTCAATTCTTTTCGTAACATCTTTGACCTTGACAGAAATGATGGATAGTGAGAGATAAGGTTAAAAAAACTTTATTATTCACGTAATAGCTCATTTGGGAATGACATGTGACAATACAATGATTCACAGCAAACAGGTGTAAATAATATATAAATGCATTTATTGTAATAATTTGAACAGAGTCCAGTATATATAACTTGCATTTCTGATGAGACAAACATAGAATAACACAAAGATAAAGATAAAGAACTGAGAAACAAATGTGGGAAATCTTCTCTGTGCATGCTGTTTTCACACTCAGCTTTGCAAGCCATCCCAAACCAGAATGGCTCTGAAATCAAAATACAATTATTTTCCCTGATATTTCAGTGGTCAGGATCATATCTTTTTCTGACTGAAGAGCATTTTTAAGTACATTGTATACAGTTTTCATGGCATGCATACTGCATTTGCAAAAACAAAAGTGGCACTGATGAAGAACAGAAAATAAATGTGTCATTAACAATGTATTTGCCCAGACATATGATATGATTGACCCATGAGAAATTATGTCATGAAGGCATCGCTTGTTATGAACCTGTTATGGGACATAATGTGTGTATGACATTGCAGAAGTTGAAATACAATGTTTTGTCATATAGAAATGGCAGACACTCACCGGAAATTCCGTGATATATTGGAGAAGAAGATATAACACGCACCAGGCACAGAACAATACTATTGCTATTAGAGTCAGGTTCAACCCAACTCTCTATTCTACAGAGACATTAAACACTGTTTTCTGTAATCTCTTACTACATTTCCAATGAGGGACCACTTTTGCCTGTTAACACTAAAGAATAGGGAAGAGAGTAAGCTGTTAGTTGACTAGCACCCTTACAATAATGAGCACTGATTTTACAAATACCAGGTTGCTATCAGGTTGCATCATTTCCATTCAGACCTGGCCATTCTCAGTCAACACTATATGACAAAAAAAAAGGCAAACCTAATCTTGCATGTGCACTCTGGCCTTGAAGTCTTCAGGATACATTATGCAAATGTAGCCTCACACTTTTATTGCACACTGGCCCTCAGAGTCTATCCTTAAAGCTGTGTTTGAGGCAGCACCATGTAGGGATTGTACTAGGACAAGAGTAATCATCACTTTACAGTAAGTAATATGTGTTAGTTCAGCAGAACTCAGTGCTAGCAGTTATGGTGATGTTGTCTCATTCCTGTTTGTCGACTTTTGATTTTTTTTTATACCACTTGTTTCAGTATATCCAATTTACGAATGGAAATGACAGGATACTCTGATTAAAATATGGTTAAAACAAATATACAAACAACCAAAAAAAATTGAACAGTCTAGTTAGTAAAAAAAAAAGAAAAAAAAAGAAAAGCATTAAGTATATAGGTGTGGAAATAATTCATGAGTAACATGAATTCCTATATGTATTTGATTCTGAAGTCACCATGCGTGTTACATTTTCACATCCATCTCTAGCACTGCACATCATAGTCATATAAAAATAAAACTAAATACAAATTAATCTCAAATTAAAAGATCAGCATTGCACATCTACATTTGTTGTGTATATATACTCAGGTTATTATAATTACGTATATTAGCAGACATAACACATAGCATGAATCAGAGCCACGTTGTGTCCATCATCAAGTAAGACGTTTGCATTGCATTGCAGTATTGAAGAGGCTGAATAAAGTAAGCAGTTACACTTAAGTGTACAGGGAAGTGCTCATAAATAGGAATTAAGGTCCATCAAGCAGTATACAATAAGCCATAAGGTGGCCTAGACTGTCCATCCAGCATTTTGATAACACACACTCACAGTTTGGTGAGCTGACAGTAGAGCTGATGGCAGAAATGATACTGAAGTTTACATGATCTCCTGCTATGAGAGTCGGGCAAACAGTTTCACATAAAGCAGATTCAGGAATCCCAACTCCAGCAGGACACACATTTACGCATATACTGAAGAAAAGGTTGGGAATGCACTGTTTCCTCTTCCATTTCTTCTATCCAGAGAGGAAAGCTAACAGTAGCTACTCCTAAACGGACAAGATGTTTCCACTGAAATTCTGGTTTCTTTTTCCTAAATTAAGGAAAAGTTCTTTACATTGTATTCCAAATTTCCCATCCGACAATCATTTCTTTAGCATCATGTTCAGTGTAGGCAGCGGTGTCACATTTTTCTTAATAAAACAGACATCATACACAGTGTCCAGTAATCCATCAAGAAGAACTTATGGGAAAAAATTTAAAAACCACAAGATCACCCTATGTTCTTCAGTCTTGGAAATTGAAGTAAAAGATCAGAAGTCAAAAAACGTGAGAGGGCCACATGACGAACAAAACTTTTGTTATTGATTTTAGTTCATCCCATTCTAAGGTATCTCGGATGAAAAGCACTTGCTGTAGTTCCTCAGATCTATCTAATGGAGATCAATTGTCCCATGTTTTATTAGATGTACTTCAGTAGGTTAAGGTGAGATAGTGCTGCTTTACGTGTCCAAGGAAGAACATAGTTGAAATTTCTAGACCAAGGGCAATAAAGACAACTCTGCTTGCGTTTGTAATATGAAATCAGTTCCTGCATGTACGCAGTTACTCCAAAAGTACAATTTGGAAACAACAGAAAAATATTCAGGAGAATGGTGGCTGTTTGACAGGCACTTGCTCATATACTGTCTAGTACATATTTAAGCCTGTTCACATTAGGAGAGTCCACAACATACAGGGCAAGTGAGCGATTGTCAGTTGGGACAGATGCTGTTCTGTAGCTCCAGCTTCATTCACCAATCGTCATGCTTCTTATTTATAATAAGAGTTTGGTCATCATTTTATACTGTATCTAATACAAGAACTCTGCATGAATAAGACTGGAAAAACAAAAAAGTAAACATAAAAGCCACCAAGTTCCCAATTGAGCCTGTGCTGTCATACTTGATTATCTAATTGAAAGAAACTGAATCAATAAGAATAATAATTGAAAAAAATCTTAAAAGGAATATCAATGTGCAGAAAAAACAACCCATTTGCATTGAATGAAGAATTTGGTGAACATTGCACAGGTTTGCCTCCACAGCATAATTGTGATCCAAAACATAATGTCAATGTGCATGTTTGTACAAACTAAAACAAGTGTAGTAGCTGATGTCAAACCCTAACGTTCGGACTTGACTTTGTATCGCAGCACTAGATAAGTGCATAACCGAAGAATGAGGAAGAAAATCCCTAAGACTATGAAGTCCAGGTACAGCTTTGCATCTTCTACGTCCAGCAGCTGCAACACCTCCTCAGGCTTCTGGAACTTACAGACAATGCCAGGGCACTCCAAGTCCGTTCGGTTCATACCATAAATGGATAGGATCACACCCTCAAAGCCATACCTGTGGAAGCATGGGGTAAACTGCATTACCATAGCTCTGATCTCAAATTCTCCATTCTAATTGGCCAGACGGTTTTGATTCATTTTCTGTAACAGCATGGCTCAGTGTTCTGTGAGGAGATGCTGTCCCCAGTGTCAGCACTTTCTAACAGTCAGAGGTAACGGCTGTTCCTTTAAGTTTTCTGACACTGGAAAGACTTCAGAATGGAGGGCTTTGCAGATTCTCTGTAACCTGCTGCATTTTTGTCTTATTAAGAGAGGCTGATGAGGGAATGACTGTTTTAGCTGTTATAATGTAATTGAGAACAGGAATCACTCCTGGTGTACATTCCACAACAATAAATGTAGCTTTAAACAGATAAAACATATGTCATTCTTCAACACATAAAGTCTTACCAAGTTAGTGTTAGCAAGTGGCTGTGGCATAAGAGACACACTCTGAGAGGGCGGTGTGCAAAGAAGAGCAAGAGTGTAGTTCTACATTTACATTTAAGATTTATATTAATATGTGATATTTACATGTATATTTTATATTTAACATTTACACTGTAACAAGACTATTATTTGACATCAAACACGCTATCTATATGTATCAGAATGGCCTCAAATAAAGTGAGAGTGAAAAAAGTATTAAACTTTTCTGGCTCCCCGTGGCTACAAGCATGACATTTTTCCATATTAAGTTATTAATTGAAGCAAAACTGTTGGATCTGTGGCTGCAATGGTGTCGCCATTAACTTATCCTGAGGCCTATTTTAAATAATTGATTTTTCTTTTCTTTTTTTTACTCCAGACATATGGATTCAGTGTAGCTCACCAAGTCACCAGCTCTAAAAATCCTGCATGGAGCTGTGTGGATTGTACAAATTTGTCCTTCTACAGCATGAGATATTGCATTATAATTATGAAGGCTGTCACTGACCTGACATAGGAGACATAGGAGCTCCACTGTAGGTATTTTGGAATGGTGTCGAAGTTGACAAAGAAGCCAGAGAAAAGTAAGACTGGAATGGCTGTCACTGGCCCTATAAATGTGGCCACCTGCAATGAAAAATACTGAGCTCAGAAAATACTATTGAAAGACCAAGCGTGTTCATGATAAGTAGTGAAACTGGTAAGGTGTGGCTGATAAACTGGCTTGTGTATCATTATTCTTGTATATGTATCTGTGATGTATTTACACACCTGCAGAGAGGTGGAAGCAGCTCCAATGAGGAGGCCCAGAGACTGAGCCACGAGGGCAGTGGAGGTAGACAGAGCCATAAAAAGCACATATCGGAACGCTTCTGGAGGCTGCTCTGTCATCCAATAGACTATACTACAGTACAGTATGGGACATAAAATCTGGGGGGCGGGGTGTGGGGGGTAGAAGAGAGAGAGACAAGGCTGGTGAGAGGAAGAAATTTCTTTTTTGACATTGAGTAAGGAGCTATACTTAGAACCCCCTGCTGCCTGCAAGGTGCAAGTGCAATGAAAACACTAACTGTCCCTTCCCGCTCAGTTGAAACTACTACAAACGACTCGTGAGTTGCCTTTTAGGTAATGTGCAAAGAGTAGAGACGAACATTTTTTCCATCTGTAGGCAGAGCTAATTTCTGGGCTGGAAAAATGTACAACCCCAATTTTTTTTTTAAGATAAATGTTTATTTTGAAATTGATGCATGCAACACATTCCAAAAATGTTGGGACAGGGGCAATTTAGGACTAATAGTAATGTGACAAGTTGAAATAAGAAGTTGATGTGAAACAGGTGAGGCAATCGTCTAATAGTATATAAGGTGCTCCAAAAAAGGCCTAGTCCTTCAAGAGCAAGGATGGGTCGAGGCTCACCAATCTGTTAACAGATGTGTCAGCGAATAATCCAACACTTTGAGAACAACATTCCCCAAAGACAAATCGGTAGGATCTTGGGCATTTCACCTTCTACAGTGCACAATATAATTAAAATACTCATGGAATCTGGTCAAATCTTAGTGTGTAAAGGGCAAGGCTGAAAACCACTTCTGAATGCATGTGATCTCCGATCCCTCAGACGTCACGGTCTTAAAAACCATCATGAGTCTGTAATGGCTATCCTGACATGGGCTCGGGAATACTTTGGTAAATCTTTGTCAGTCAACACCATTTGCCGCTGTATCCACAGATGCAAGTTAAGGCTTTACTATGCAAAGCAGAAGCCATACATCAACACTGTCCAGAAGCACCGCTGACTTCTCTGGGCTCAGTCTCATCTGAGATGGACAGTAGCACAGTGGAATCGTGTTTTGTGGTCAGACAAGTCAACATTTCAAATAGTTTTTGGACAAAACAGCCATCATGTTCTCCGGGCCAAAGAGGAAAAGAACCATCCAAGCTGTTATCAGCGTCAGGTCCAAAAGCCAGTGTCTGTCATGGTATGGGGGTGTGTCAGTGCCCATGGCATGGGTAACTTGCACATCTGTGAGTGCACCATTAACGCAGAAAGATATGTACACATTTTGGAGCAACATATGCTGCCATCCAGAGCAGGACATTGGCAAACCACATTCTGCCCAGATTACAAGCGCATGGTTGCGTAAGCAGAGAGTGCGGGTGCTAGCATGACCTGTCTGCAGTCCTGACCTTTCTCCGATTGAGAATGTGTGGCGCATTATGAAGCACAAAATAAGGCAATGAAGGCCCAGTACAGTTGCATAGCTGAAGAAATGCATAATGGATGAATGGGGGAAATTCTGCTTGCTAAACTTAACCAACTGGTGTCTTCAGCGCCCAAATGCTTAATAAGTGTTATTAAAAGAAAAGGTGATGTTACACAGTGGTAAACAGTTGACTGTCCCAACTTTTTTGGAGTGTTTTGCAGTTATCAGATTTGAAATGAGAGGATATTTTCAAAAAATTTAATTCACAAAGTACAACATCAAATAAGGTGTTAATAATGTGTTTTCAGTATAGTACAGTACTGATGACTTTTATCGAATCAGTTATTTATCTATCATGGTGCCAAGACATGGAGTACACCCCTGACTAAGAAGAGTTTGGCCTATTGGAAGAAAAGTAATCCCCATGGCCTATGAATAGAAGCATAAACCTACTGTGACTGGGTTGAATAGAATGCTAGTTATGTATTTAACTGTAGTTCTGTGAACACTGAACAATTGCCAGGGCTCCAATGCCAAACCAGGAACTCAGCAAGAAGGTTCCAGGGACAGGTAGCCATTGATGATGGTATTCTATAGGAAACTATTTCATATGTTCACCAGGTGACTCTGTTTTAAGGTCTTAGCCTGTAAGTGTTCATGTACAAGAAGGTATCCAAGTGTTTAAATCCAGGTTACCCAGTGTTCATAGAACCACAGTTACATAAATAACTTTAGTTTTCTAAGGTGTTTTGGAAATAATGTGATTATTACAGATCTAGAAACATGTTTGAACATTATACACTCCGTCTTTCATGTGCTGATACTGTATATAGCATTGCTAGAATAAATAGTATTAATGCCATACCTGGAATGGAATGTCAGAAACGGTCTTTGCTAGGTAGTAGGCCTTTAAACTGTACCAGTAGTTCAGATGCTCCCTTATAAACACTGCCATCTCCAGAGGAACTGGGAAAATAGCACACATACTCTGTATACTCAAATTCTTTTTATTAATTGCATGTAAAATTGTAAAACAGATGCACAACAGAAGTCCTTACAAGTGAGGACAGTGGGCATTAATGCACCAAACATGAGGAAAAGCATGGAGAAGAAGAGGAATCCAGTGTTGTTGAACACTTTGCTGGCATCGTTGCCGATGTTCAGGTACAGCAGACCAATCAGAACTCCAATACACAAGTGCGACATCACCCTCAGGTGGGTCAACACCTGGACACACAGTTACAAATCCTCAAATATGTACTGTATGACGGTCACCATAATACGAATATGAATAATATGAATAATTCTGTCATGCTGTAAAACAGAGATCATTTTAAGAAGTCTTACCGTGTCTCTGCATATAGTGACGAAGCTTCTTTTGAAAAGAATGCAGAACTGTGTGAGTGTGCTGGTAGCAAAAGTATGTTTTTCAATGGGTCCTGAATCCTGTGCAAACAAAAGACAACACATGTGAGGCACATAGGTGCAGTGGACAGGTTGACATTGTAAGTTCAACAGCGAGTGTATGTGGCACTCACATTGTAGCTCTGAGATGGGCAGGACGATGTGGGATCACTCTTGTCACTAGAGTTCTTCTTGTCACCCTCTGAACACATGCCACCCTGCACTGCCTCGAAGAGCACAGGATTCAAATCCCCGTACTCTCCTGATGCCACCTCGATTACTGTAGAAAAACAGATAGAAAGCACGCAGACATTATACAGAAGATTTAGAGATTTATAGGATTCCTACTGTGTCTCCAAACCATTTAGACAGTAGAAAAAAGAAGAACATGTGATTTATGATATTACTGCACAGATACACTATATGGGCAAAAGTTTATGGACACCTGACCATCACACCCATTTTTAAACAGCCCATTCGAGATTTAATCTGCCCTTTGCTGTTATAATAACCTCCACTTGCATGGCTGTGGGGATTTGCTCATTCAGCCACAAGAGCATTAGTGAGGTCAGCCACTGATGTTGGGTGAGAAATCCTGGGAGCAGTCAGCTTTTCAATTCATCCCAATGGTGTTCAGTGAGGTTGAGGTCAACCATGTCTTCATGGACCTCACTTTATTCACAAGAGTGCTGTCATGTTGGAAAAGGTCTAGGCCTTTTAGTTCCAGTGAAGGAAAACTGTAATGCTACAGAATACAAAGACATCCTATATAATTTTGTGCTTCCAAATTTGTTTCAACAGTTTGGGCTAGACCCTATTGTGTATTTTTGCACAGAAAACTTGCTACAGTGTAATAAAGTAGTTAAATCTCTACCAAGTCAAGTCAAATTTAATTATCATTTTCACATTATTATTTGTTGAGACATACTGTACATTGAAAAGCTTATGGCGTACATGTAACAGAATATACAAAACACACACACACGTGCAAGAGCTTAAACATATCAAAATACAGTATACAATATATGTAAGTAGGGAGAGAGAGAGAGAAAATATTACACTGTGCTAAGGCAATGAAAAAGTATGCAAAGTAACTCAATGACACTGGAACTGGAAATGAACTGACATACAGGCTGTTTGGGAACCACACACACACACACACATACTGTACATACTGAAGTCAGCAGGATTATGGTAAGTAGGACAGTGGAGACCAAGGTTCTTCAGATAGGGGATGAGGTATGGGACTGTGCCCTTATATATGCACTGCCCCTGACTCAGAATATACAGCTGTAACACAGAGCACAGAGTGGATTGCAGATTAGACACTACTGCTATTTGATAAAAATTACATACAATTACATAAAACTAGCACATAATAGTTTATTTGTCATTTTATGTAGTATTCTGTGGCACGTATCTGCATTTCTAATTAGCAATTAACTAATCACTAGTGCTATAGCACTGAGTAAGAACTACTAACCAATCACTGAGACAAATACCACAGCCGAGGTGTGAACTGAGGTGTGACGACTAGCTAGAGTTTGCAATATTGTATTTAAATAAAAATAAAAAAATTTAAGCTGCTATGAACATGACTGGTTCTTTAATGACTTGCCTTTTGTTTATCTTATGAATACCTGCTGGTTATTAAGTTAGGATGATTAAGTTGAACTTTTTGTTAGTTTTTAAGTTTTCAGTACTGTCTGATACCTTGTCAAACATCTCAAAGAGTTTAGCACTGGGCTGGTGGATGGTACAGATGATGGTTCTTCCACCCAGCGCAAGAGACCTCATTAGAGAAACCACCTGGTAACAGGATGAACTGTCTAGACCACTAGTGCACGCGCACACACACACACACACACACACACACACACACAAAGAGTTTTAAAATATACAGCTGGTTTCAGAACATCATGCATTCTTTAGATTCAATACTATTTTATGTACACTTACTGGCCACTTTTATTAGGAATGCCTGTACATTTGCTCATTTATACAATCCATGACCCATTTACTTGAGTAACTTTAAAATAATAATAATAATAATAATAATAATAATAATAATAATAATAATATTAATAAATAATTTAAAAAAAAAAAAGAGTACTTTTAAGAGTAGGTTTAACTGGCCATACTTATAGTCTTACTCAAGTTTATTTTTAATCACAGAAATGTACTTTTAATTGGCTAAATTCCTACATTACTGTTAAATATTAAAGAATATATGTAGTTTTAATAATTAGTTTATATGACGTATAGTTAGGTCACGAGTCTCTTGATATGCTGCAGTGGTCTGAATGTGGATGCAACCACCATTCACTTTTTAGTGGCTCAGTCCTGGAGAGTGGGAAGAATATTGACATTTTCTTTTCAGATATACTGAGCAATGAGAACTATTTTTCACTATTAAAACTTTTATGTGTTATGTGAAAATTTCAAGAGCCCCCCTACATCTTGTTTTGACATCCTTCGGGGGGCGGGGACATGTTTATATCATATAATCAGAACAGACAGACAGACTTTCAAGGAGAGGTGTGATTTTCCCTTCATTATAATCAGATCCGAAGTAACTTGTAACTTGAGTAGTTTTCTCATTGCATACTTTATTACTCTTACTCAAGTAATTATTAACGTTACTTTTACAGTTACTTGAGTAATTCTTTTTATAAGTAGTTTTACTTGTAAAATGTTTGGCTACTCTACCCACCTGTGTGAACAACCATGCTGTGGTCAAAGTCATTGAGATGACTTGGATTTTTTTCCCCCCATACTGTTTCATGTAAGCATAGACTCTTGATATGTATCTGCATGATTTTATGCATTGCACTACCACATGACTGTCGGATTGGATAATTGCATGAATTAGCAGCAGTACAGGAGTTCCTAATAAAGTAGTTGGTGAGACAACTATATGTATATGGATATATACACATAAAAGTGGTAAAGCACCTGGTTGGCTCATCGAAGAACATGACAGGGGGGTTATTGACCAGCTCCAGTGCAATAGCCAATCGTTTACGCTGACCTCCGGAGAGAGCTTGTGTACGAGTCTGTGCACTCTCCTGCAGGCCTAGAGCAGTGAGGATCTCATTCACCTGCCACAAATGTGCACAAGGTCAAATGAAATGTTTTAGTAAATTCAATGTCTTAATAAGAAAATTTTACAATTCTAGGAAGTTTGCAACACATACACATAAAAATGTAATAAAACATGTTATTTGTTTGTACTAGTTTGTTATTGTAAGTTATTATAACAGATATAATTCAATGTCATTTCTATGTATTCCCCAGTCATTTTTGGCAACTTCACAGACGTGAGATCGGGTGGTATAAGCTAAAACCACAGCTGTTTCACTCACCAGTTCCTTCTTCACTTCCATGTTCTCATTTAGCTTAAGGTTGGCTGAAACCTGCAAGAGAGCGTGCACATCACTGAGAGAGAATGTGAAAAGTGGAACAGAGGAGACTGAGTGTAGTGTGCAATAAGTAAATGTTTTTACTGGACTGAAAGTCTTACCATCATAGCCTCCCGTGTGGTGAGGTGCGGCAGCAGCATGTCATCCTGCATAATGTAACAGGACATCTTCCTGAAGGTGCGGAGGTCACGCGGTCGCCCATTTACCAGGATCTGACCCTCCATGCCAGTCTCCCTAAAAGAGAGAGAGAGAGAGAGAGAGAGAGAGAGAGAGAATACAACATACAAAAGAAAGACAGAAGAAAAAGGTAAAAAGGAAAAGGTGTTCATAGAGGAAGAAAGGAGAAAAGGAAAGGTAAACACATTACATATTGAAAGACCAGCTGCATTGGACTGATTATTATTAAGCAGCTATGAGGGCAACTGGAATAAAGTGTACAGGTGCAAGAACCACTGGGAAATATAGCATTGAATAGATGTATTATAAAAATGTGTTACATTTTTAATGAAAATGGATGATGTACTATGAAAGCAAATAAAAAGACAGAACATTTGTTCTGGCAGAAGAATGAATATTTATCTCCTCTCTTCAACACTTTCTCTCACTCACCTGTACCCAGCAAGAATATTCATGAGGGTCGACTTGCCGGCCCCAGAAGGCCCCATAATCCCGATGAGCTCTCGGCTGCAAAACCTCCCTGACAAACATTTCAGGAGAGCCTTACATCCTGCACATATCAGATACATAACAGTTTAGGTCATTGTGCTCCACCAGTACCATTTTTCATATTCTGTTAGAATGAAAAATTATACTATACATCTCTATTCATTCATATGAGAAAAATATATTTGAAGTGTATATTCCCATTGATATTTAAATTTTTTTAGTACACTTGAGTGACTACAAACAGGAAATTGTTCAAGCATGATTTCCTGTTTCACAGGGGTATAAATATGAGGTAACACATAGGACAAATTCCTTTAGTCATTCATAACAATAGGTAAGACAAAGGGATATAGCTGTGATGTTTGGCAAAAGCTTGTTGAGCTTCACAAAATGAGGACCCTTATTTTTGTAAGCAGATAGGTGTCTTGGTGATTCTGAGTCCCTCGCTCCCCTGGCATTTCTGATTCCCACTTCCGTTCAGGTACGTTCAGGTACGTTCAGGCTTTGTCATGGCATAATGAGGTGAACACCTCAAGGCTAATTTGTTTGTTTTTATAGTCTTAGAGCGGTGCTGGTGGTGCGTGCATTGTGGCGAATTGGCACCGGAGATCACGTAAAGTGATCACAATATTTAGCTGGTGGCTGAATGATATGTGTATGTATGTCGAGCCGAGGTACCTGTGAGTAATTATACAACTTCGCGTCTGGTGTTTGTTCAATCTAATGGTAAGTGCACCTCTCCCTTTTTCACACTGGGACTTGGTAGATTTAGGTTGACGCTCTGATCTTTGTGTTTAGGTGAGAGTGGGAAGTTGAGTTAAGTCTTCTCTAAGACAAACCCCTAGCCGAAGACGCTACATGTGACGCCGCTGCTGTTTTGCTTAGTGGGTTGTTTTGCTTCAGCAATTGTTTTGCTTTACCTGGTTTTGTTTAATGGTCATTTCTCCGTTTGATTTATTGTTTTGCTTTATGTACTGTTTTGCTTCATGGTTTTATGTATTTTGTTTTTACTTTAGTTTTGGATGTATGTCTGGTTTGTTTTGTAACCACATATAGTAAGAGTGAGTAATCTGAGAGTGGTAAAATGAGTGTTTTCTAGCCTCAAACCTGTTTCAGTTTGTTCCACCTAACCACTTTACTAGTGAGAGGGTGTGTGTTGAGCCTTACGGTCTCCATGCTATAGTGGCCATAATTGTCATTTGTACTGTTTACCATAATTCTGGTTCTGCTTGGTGTTGTCAACTGCCTCTATTTCGTGTGGTGGTGTCAGTGGGCCTGGGTGTTATAGCTACCATACCACAGTGTCTGTAATATTTGTCTTTCTGTGTTTTGTTGTTTAGTGTCTGTGTAACTTTGGGTTAACTGGTGTCTTCTTTCTCTCCAGGAGCTAGTGAGTCTTGGTGGGACAGGGGAGGCTAGCTGCCTTTATTCGGTGGTGTGTGCTTCACAGCATGCTCAGTTTGCCAACACAACAACTTCCTTATGGTGTAGGTAGTGTGTGATGATTTTGGTGTGACTTGCAGTGGGTTTGGATGACCTCCCGAGCTGTAGCTGGCCTGCCTTGTCCCTGCCAAGCCTGGGCCTGGAGAAGTTCTTAGTTTTAAAATACTTACTGTGCTTCCGGGGAAAGTGATTTTATATTTTCATGTCAAGTTTTAAATGATTAAATGTCATCATAAAATACAATTTTTATATTCGTACTCGTGTCTCACTCATGTTCCTTGCCCCGATTGGTGAAACTTATCTGTGTGCCTTTTATTTGGGAGTATTTCCCTGGTTCTCCCCCAGGGTGGCGTAGTTGGATTTACTGAATTTGGGATCAACGTCTCCCTCCACTTGAGAATTGCCACACATGGTTGTTGGTGCCAACAACCATGAATGTTTAGAGGAGAATGGCCAGTCTTCCAACTGCCAGGAAGCCCAAGGTAACTCAAAAAACCTCTCTTTACAACCACGATGAACAAAAAAAGCATCTTTGAATGCACATGTCAAACATTGAGGCACATGGCCTACAACAGCAGAAGACCACATCACATGAATGAGGAGGGGTACAGCTGTTCCTATTACAGTGAATAGTGAGGGGGGAAAAATGCTACTTTTAAAAGAATATCTTATGAATGATTTGTTTTAGAGGAATGATGGTTACTCCAAATGTGTGAGCGGAAAATTGGAAGTACCATATGTAATTTAAAGGGGTTTTTTGTCCACTCTCCTAAAGGGTGCCAATAATTCTGGATTGGACTTTAAGAGTAAGTTTAAAATATGTCATAATAAATATGAGCAAATCATACTGCCAAAAGCACCCTTTTTCTTAATTAGACTGTTCACGTGTCTCTCCATCTCCATGTTGTAATGCATTCTGAAAGAGCCAGACAGGTGGGCAGGGGTGAGACAGAGAGTGAATGAGAGAGGAACCTGGGCACAAATCCATTGCATAGCCTTATAACTATCAGTGACGTGTGTGGCATGCCAATGAATCAGCCGTACGATGTGTGTGTTGCATACTGATCACCCAACAAATACATTCAGTGTCCTGTGCTGTGATGCAGCTGATAAATGTAAATTACGGCCTAATTTAGGCTCTGGTTCATGCTGATGTCATTATGCACCGTCAATCTGACATCCTGCTGATATCATTAACAAAATCATTCTCTTTGATGTTTTCCTTGGTGTACTGCTATGTTTTTTCCTTCTCTTTCTTGCTCTCTATCTTAATTTTTGTTTTCTCCTTACGTTTCATTAGAAAATCTAAAGTCCGGCCAGACGTTTCAGTTCTGCACATCAGCAGGGATCGAAGATGCAAACATGGCATCTGACTTGAAACAGACGCTCTAGTCCAGAACAAAAGCTCATATCACACTGTCATGCTTTCAGTGTTGTATTACTCATCTAGGATCAGGTAGATCCCTGTGGGAAATTAAGGAAATACACCCTTGTGGTGATAAAAAAGTAAGCCACCAGTTTGATTTTAAAATAAATGAAGCGCTTGATGCACATACAAAATATTGATGCAAGGTCTGTAAGGCTTAATCTGTCATATCCTAAATTGAGAAGTACCTAAATCCTAAATTGATAGTATCTGTCTCATCCTTTAACCCTGATCAAATGAATCAACCTTTGATTAAAAACCAGCTGCATAAGCTAAAGACCTAAACACAAAGAAAGAAACAATATCACACTCTCTAGCAGTGATTTAATCTGCTCGCAAGAAGATCTTAGGATCATTTTCTCATCATTCAATAAGTGAATAATTAGATACAGCTATTAAGTGTAACAATCCCAATGAATTTTTAAATGGGGGAACTGATGTCATTGAATTGAGTTGAATACTTGAGTACAAGCAGCTGCTGAATAATTCGACAGTTCCATGATTGCATAGGTCTATGTGTTACACATCAGCGGCAGCTCTGTGTACGTGTGCGTGTGTGTGTGTGATTGAATGAGTAAGTGAGTGTGAGATATTCTGTAGATCCAATGTTAATGATGCATGGTCATGATTCAACAATTTGCCATTACAATTTGGGGTTGAACAATTAATCCTAATTTCACCATGATCATGATTTTGGGTTTTCTTAAACTTATTTCCTAAACCTAATTGACTGTGATAATGGTTAAGTCACTGTAGTGCATTAAATCACAAAACTCTCCATTTATAGTATGCTTTATCTATCTTTACAGTTGCATACTGGTCCATCCAAAACTATTGGAACTGCCAGGCCAGTTCATTTGTTTGTGCTGTACATCAAAGGCATTCGGTTTGAGATCAAAAGATGTATATGAGACAAGGGTTTAGGATTTCAGCTTTTATTTCCTGGTATTTACATCTAGATGTGTTAATCAACATACAAAATAGAACCTGCCAATTATTAGGCAAGCAAAAGTATAGGAACAGATATGTCAGAGTAAATTAAAGCAAATAACACTTTATATTTGGTTTTAGATTCATTGCGTGCAATAACTGTATTAAGCCTGTGAAAGGTTTCTTTTTTTGTGATGTTTCTTTTTTTCTCCTTATCTCCTCTTCAGAAGATGAAATGCTGCTCAATTGGGTTAAGGTCTGGCGATTTACTTGGCCAGTGTAAAACCTTCCAATTTTTTGCCCTGATAAAGTCCTTTGTTGAGTTGGCAGTGTGTTTTGTATCATTGTCATGCTGCATGATAAATTTTCTCCCGATCAATTTGGATGCATTTCTCTGTAAATTGGCAGACAAAATGTTCCTGTAAACTTCTGAAATAATTCTGCTGCTACCACCATGAGATACATCATCAATAAAGATTAGTGAGCCTGTTCCAGAAGCAGCCATGCAAGCCCAAGCTGTGAGACTACCTCCACTGTGGTTCACAGATGAGCTTGTATGTTTTGGATCATGAGCAGATCCTTTCTTTCTCCACACTTTCACCTTTCCATCACTTTTTAGAGGTTAACTTTGGTTCCAGAACTTTTGTGGCTCATTTCTGTATTTCTTTGCGAATTCTAATCCGGCTTTCTGATTCTTCCTGCTGATGAGTGGTTTGCATCTTGTGGTATGTCCTCTATATTTCTACTCTCAAAGTCTTCTTCAAACAGTCGATTGTGATACCAACACCCCTGCCCTGTAGAAATTGTTGGTGATGTCACTGACTGTTGTTTTTGGGTTCTTCTTCATAGCTCTCATAATATTTCTGTCATTAGCTGTTGTTGTTTTCCTTTGCCGACACATTCAGTGTCTGTCGCTCAGTACATCAGTGGTTGCTTTCTTTTTCAGGGCATTCCAAATTGTTGTATTGGCTATGCCCAATGTTTGTGCAATGCCTTTGCTTGATATTCCCTCTTTTCTCTTTTCTCAGCTTCAAAAATGGCTTGCTTTTTCACCATAGACAGCTCTCCATTCTTCATGTTAGCTTATCCTTTCTAACAACACATGCAGTCTTCAGAAGTGAAACTGAAGGCTAAAACCAAGAGTAGATGTTCAGTGCCAATTATTGTTTAATCAGTCAATCTAACAGGACACACTTGGGTAACAAGAAACACCTGTCAATCACATGTTCTAATATTTTCGCTCGCCTACAAATTGGGTGGTCTGATACCAAATGCGCTATGTTCTATGTCTTTTAACACATCTACATCTAAATACAAGGAAATAAAAGCTGAAATTCTAAACGTTCTTCTCGTATTCATCTTTTGATCTCAAACCCAAATGTGTTCAGTCTACAGCAAAAAACAAATGAATTGACCTTGCAGTTCCAGTAGTTTTGGAGGGGACTGTGCAAAATAATAAAATGATAATGAAACATTTTTCTTCCCAAACTGACAAAATAATTATGATTTTTTATTTATTTTTTTTTAATATTGAGAAAAATGGTATGTGGTAGCAGATAGCAAGCAAGAGAAAAGCAATGTTAAAGGGAAATGGAAAGATGGGAGGAAGTAGAAAGCAAATAAAATACATGAGACATGGGGGGGGGGGTCAATCAATGAGGAAGGGAGGTAAAGTTATAAAAACAACAACAACAAATATAATGACACAGCATGACATTTACAATGGGATGTTAAAGGAAGGAACAAGAGCAGCCGTATACTTGTCAACTCATTCTGTCTCATATATCTTCCATTCTCTTCTTTCTATAATACTATACTACATACTACAGCGAATTCCTCAATTACAAATAGCTCAGGAAATCAGGTCGAATACAAGTCCTTCCAGATGAAATCATCTTCAAGTGTAACACATGCAGTTATTCTCAATATTATATTCACAATATGATTTAAGGAGGCGGCTCTTGAACTGTTCCCAAAACTGCTTTTTTTGGAACATGGGTCAAGAAGAAAATTTATCAGTCAGTCAGAAATGGCAGCTGACTGTGTGTGTGTGTGTGTGTGTGTGTGTGTGTGTGTGTGTGTGTGTGTGTGTGTGTGTGTGTGTGTGTGCTAAATCCTGTGGTTTTATCTGAAGAGCCAATACGTTGCCTGTCAGGAAAACATACCGGCGCAATGATCCTTTCTAATAGGTGTCTAATAGCACAATAAATCAAAGCCTTCAGTATATTTTGTCAGCAATTTGAGTCAAAGACTCCATGACTCAGCCAAAGAGAGCCATCTGAGGCCATTAATAAACAGAAATACAGAACAAATACACAAATACTGAGTGAAATAAAAGGAACAAAATATTATGAAAAGGAGAACTGTTGCTGTAAACAGTAGTCGTCAGGTACACGTAAACATGAGTCACTTTTTTATATGTAAATGTCAGAGATGGGGAAAATTATTTCTCTTTGGTTGCTTAACAATTCTCACAGCAAATGTACTTCTCATCAGTTAAAGAATGGCACGTCATACTTATTATTGTTTTTCTCTCATGTTCGTTATTCATTTATTACTGGTCATAGATCAAGTGGAGCATCAGCCTTACTCGTCCATGTGAAGGAGTTGTTAACACAAAAGTGATAACATTAGAACAAGAGCATTAATATAAACCTGTGACCGGAAGCACCGCTGCCACTACTGTCAGAGTTGCTGTAAGAGAAAGTTAATCAACCAATCAGATTCAATAATTCAACTGTGATATAAAGTTAATATTGGTTAACTGAATATTAACGGTCCTATATTTTTATGTCGCCTCAAGCAGAAGATCCTACACTACACCTTTGTACTGAACAAAGACATCATATTAATGTTAATGGTAACACTTTACAATAACAGTACATGAATAACCATGCACTAATACCTGAATTAATTCATACTTAAATATGAATTAATAAGAAGTTAAATCAGTTTCTTTAAGTCAAATACACTTAAATATGACACAAATTTTACTCAAATTTTTTTTTATTTAAGTGTATTTGGCTTAAAGAACTTGATTTATCAACTTAAAAATTTTGAGGTAATTAGTTTCCTCAAATTTTTAGAGTTAAATGAACTTATCCGGTTTTACAGTGTAGTACTACAATGGGATTTGAAGAGAAATGGATGGAGAATGAAGCAAAACGGGTTGAGATGAAGTGACTGGTGTTTATTATTAGTGTGCTTTTCTACATTCGATAAGAAGGATCAATGTAAATTATGAAAGTAATCCAGTGCCGTCCAATCATATTTGTGTGCACAGCTGTGCATGGCAAAAAACAATTTGAAGTTATGCACGTTTTATTCATATTCTTTCTTATAGAGCAGGTTTGATTGAGTTTACCCCTACATGTTAATTAATACATTAACTAACAAACATGTCCATTAAGGTGGTCGTTATTCACGCATGAATTCATAAGACTCACATCGAAGAGGTTAGCTCTACATTAGTTTGTGATAACTACATGCCTTAACTCATCATTAGTTCATATTTAAGTACGAATTAATTCAGGTATTAGTGCATGATTATTCATATTATTCATGAAGTCATAAAGTGTTACCATGTGAATGTTTCAGATTCATTTTCATTTATTTACCCACATTAATGTTTTCTTTTCATTTAACGTTTAGCTTGATTTTATACTTCTGAGGTGTAAAAATTGCCATCTTCAACGCATCCTCATGCAGTAATAAACTGATTTCTATTACCTGCATATACTCACAACATATGATTTGAGATTTAAGCATAGGAAAAAGTGACTTATAGTGTGTAATAACTTCTATGCTACAATTAGTGTGTGTGTATATATGTATGTGTGTGTGTGTGTGTGTGTGTGTATATATATATATATATATATATATATATAAATATATATATATAAATATATATATATATATATATATATATATATATATATATATATATATATATAAAATTTTATTTTTTTCTATCAAATGTAAAGTATGCCAAAAAATGACACATTTATTCAACACTTTTCAGCATTTTCAAGGTCAAGAGTAGAACATTACTATGAACATAAACAGTTAAACTTAAAAATATTCATTTTCTTTGAATATATTATGAGAATGTAAACGATGACATTTACTCTGGCAGCTTTAATGGAACTTCATTAAAGCCTAGTTTTACGTAATGAAAAAAGGTAACATTTGATAGATATTAAACATTGAGATGCATCAAGGTGCACAACGGACGGATCTAATCAAATCGGATCATAAGGTTTATAATAAGTGTGTATCATTGTTATTCACACTGTTCTGTGTGTGTGTGTGTGTGTATGTGTGTAAGTGTATGGATACATGGATATCATTTCACCCCCCGCCCACAGGAGAGCTGAAGTGTGTGTCAGCATTATGTGTCTCGCCAGCCTCTGCATACTGCTAACGGGCCATAGACAAGCATGTTACTGCTATTAGTTTCACTGTATGATTAAATTCAAGCACTAATAAGGTCATTCTATCGATGTGTCCCTGTCAGAAAAAATAAGAGTGTCACTGTATGAGCACACAGTGCTTTAGTGTTTTAATACACTGTGTGTGTGTGTAAAACAAGTAACTGGCTAATGGACCAGTTTTAATCCAGAGGGTTAGTTAAGCACAACAGACAGCTCAGCAGTGTGTTGGTGTACAGAAGTGAATTATTGTCTAAACGTTGCTGAGTATAGCACTACACAACCCCTTAGGCAGCGAGAACACATGGTGAAGAGTGTGTGAAAACATAAAACGCTGTACGTGTAGATGTAAGTGTTTGAATACAGTTCCTTATAATATGTGTTAAAGCTACAGCACAAAAGAGTAAGAGAAAATGTGGAAGTGACAAAGAATAATGAGCAGGGAGATGCCCGATAAATCATCAGTATCGATCCCAATAGTGAGGAAGAAAATGAAAACATTTCTGCTATGTGTCACTTTGAGGAAATTCTGTTTAACCACCCACTTCTAGCCAACTCATCACAGGGCAAAACAGCACACCCACTCACGCATCCGTTCACACACTACGGACAATTTGGGAACGCCAGTCAGCCTACAGCGCAGGTCTTTGGACTGGGGGAGAAAACCGGAGTACTTGGAGGAAAAACCTGAAGCACAGGGAGAACATGCAAACTCACATGTGCGCACATGGTGGAGGTGGGATTTCAACCCTCATCCCCGGAGGTGCGAGACAAACATGCTAAGCCACTAAAAATCATGCATTTATGGGGGATGTGAAGGATTTAAGGAAATGTAGGTATTTCATTCTGCTTTAAAAATCACCTGTTTTTTTTTTTGTTTGTTTGTTTTTTTTAAAGAAAAATAAAGCATTTAACCAGTGTTAACTAATGTGAGTAAACTGAATCATTTAATTAATACTAACTGGCATTAATTTGGTGATTAATTTAGGAAGCTAGCTAACTGTAATTTGAATTCACTTCCCTCATGAAATTTTTACAATTTAACTATTGGATATTACCCAATTATTGGTGGAAAATGAATGGCATGCTAACCAATCTACCTAATATCCCAGCAGTTATTTGGAGCAGGATACTTTTGGAGAAGTATTTAAGTACTTTATCAAAATGACAAAATTCAGTTTTTAGATTGACAGCTTTTACATTTTTGACCAGTATGATGGTTCTTTCAAAAGTAAGCTTTTGTGTTCTTGTTGTTGATCCTATTGCATTTATCCTGGGATGTGTAATACTAACAGCGTATCTGTTTGAAGAATCCTCATCACCACACCATTATGCCACACCTTTATAATCAATATATCTATTCAACTAATGTTGTAGACAAAAAGTGAAATCATTCAATCATACAATTTCACCGGATCTTAAGTGTTTCACAGAATTCAACTAAATCCAAACACTAAATATGAAATCAAGGAATGTTGCTTCAAAAACAAAACAAGATCACATAAAACATCCATCCATTCGTCCATCCATTTTCTATACCGCTTATCCTTCAGGGTCGTGGTGAACCTGGAGCCTATCCCAGGGAGCACTAGGCACAAGGCGGGGTACACCCTGGACAGGGTGCCAGTCCATCGCAGGCCACAATCACATACACATTCACACACCACAGAGAATTTGGACATGCCAATCAGCCTACCATGCATGTCTTTGGACTGGGGGAGGAAACCAGAGTACCCGGAGGAAACCCCCACAGCACAGGGAGAACTCCACATTCAAACTCACACAAAAACTTTAATTATATACACGGTAAAATTCCTAACTGTGTTCAGAACTATAGGCTCAGTACCTCTCCTCTTCCAGCAGGGACCCTCATGAATAGTGTAGGAAAGCTCGGTGAACTCCAGGTCTACAGCCGAGCGCCGGGGCAGGTGTGAAAACCTCTGCGCCTCTGTGATATGGTTCTCCACTTTCTTCAGGTGGGTCAACATGGCTGCATCCGGAGGGGCTCCTTCCGTCCGCTTGGTCACTTCCATGGGAATGGAGACCGACCCTGGCTCTGAGGGCTTTTCAGCCATACCAGCAACCTGTAACATAGGCATACTGTAAGAACGTGTTGACAAGATCACATTGTTACATGGAACTCCTGTATTTATACCATTTCTCACTTCCTGATTTTCTTCCTGAATACAGTGGTTTTCATAAGTAGTCACCTCCTTGACCTTTTATATGTTTTGACCTGAAATGAATTTAACTAGGATTATATGTCATTAATCTAGACAAAATACCCCAAAATACCGAAGAAGGGGAGATCAATATAGTTTGCAAAACTAATTATGTGACTTCTGATCACAAATGGTTGTACCAGAACTCCTTTTGTGGGGTTTTCAAGAGGAGAATACTTGTGCAATGAGAACATTTTATTTATTTATTTATTTATTTATTTATTTATTTTCAATGTAGAAATATGTTACAAATAAGAGGAGTGCATGTTTATGCAAGCCACTTTAAAACATTGCCTATGTTCTTTGCAAGTCCTCATATTATAATCAGCAATTAATTAGGATTGCCTGTGTTCCCAGGTTCCCATATTATATATTCACAGTTCCTTTTTTCCTAGTTCATTGTTTTCTAGTTCCCAGCTTTTTGTTTATCTAGTTCCCAGTTTCAACTACAATATATGGAACAGAGATCATATGATAACACCCAACCCCCTCTGGGTCAAAGTTTTGATTATATATATATATATATATATATATATATATATATATATATATAGAGAGAGAGAGAGAGAGAGAGAGAGAGAGAGAGAGAGAGACTATGTTAAAGGATAATATCTGAACATGATGATTTGGAGAATGTGTGATGGCAATATCATATATAATATAAATATATTGCACTGAAGTAGAAACAAAAAAGACAAAGAGGTGCATAATGCATAATGAGTTCTTCGGCACTTACAGTTCCACAGCTGTGAAGTCATGAAGAATCAAAGAAGAAAAAATGATAAACGAGGAGTCTAATGAGAGCTGGAATTTTTCATTATATGTGATGAACCACAACTCTGAGGTGTTTGAATGAAACACCTAAACACAATTCAATTACCAGCACAATTCTTCTAAACAAATGCTCCCCATCCTGAAAGAATATTTTTCCTTATTGATCTTAGATTTTAATAAATCCAACTTAGATTTAATAAATCCAACTCCCTTAAACAAAAAAACAATAATTATAATGGCTGTTGGCATTCAGATTGGTGAGGTCGGGAACACAAAACTGGTGTGAGGAAGATAGTACACGAAGCAGAGAGCTGTCTGAGCCTTACTCATAATTGGGCAAGCTCACAATCTCAGTATGACATAATGAGCGTTCCTATCTCTGCTTTGATTATGTCATCCCTTGAGTTTTGGTCTAGCTTTGGTATGGAATCATTTTTGAGAATTGCATTCTTGACTATTACTCAAGGTAGACTCAGTTTGTTAGAACCCACTAAACACCGTCTAATTTGAGCTGGAAGTTCAATATAACACCAAACTAAATAAGATGATAGAATTGACAGAATAAGAGATTATGCTTAAGAATAATGTAAGTAAAAGTAGAAAGTAGAAATTTTTTAATAAAGTGTAAATGTTTACATAAGCCAAACTGATTTAATATTTTCCTTGATACAGCTCATTTGCATTTCCTGACACCCACACAACACCATAAAAGTTCAAGCGTAAAGAGGGAAACACAACATGATTAATAATGGGGAAAGAAAAGGCAGAAAGGCAGAAGTGGTAGTTTAACATCTCTTTCCTTATAAGAGAGATGTGCACTACATCTTCCATCAGCTGAGACATTTGATTACAGCTTACAGCTACTGTATGTGCAGACAGACCGGCCCATCCTCCACATATACGGCAGCATTTCTTTTGTCATAATTAAATGACTAGTTTTATTTGTCTTCATTTATGGGTTTGAGTTGGCATGCTTTCTTAATTTTTTTTTTCATATTATTTAATTAATACCAATAATATAACATTTTTCTTGACGATATTCGAAGTCCCTGAACTAATGAACTAGTATGAGGGTGTGTTTTTGGTAGAGACTACAAAGCACTTCTACACTGTAAGTTGCAGTAAAAAGAAGCAATTTAAACGTGACAGCATAAACCATATATAAGTGCATTCCATGCAAATTTTATGATTTGAAGTCGATCATTTTAGATATACATCTGTTGCGTAAATTTACAAACACCCAGGCTCATGAGTAGGATGTTAACGGTTTTCCGTAATGACAGGATTTCATGAATGCCAAATTTCTTGTGTAAATGCTCGTACAAACAATTTACAATCAAATATGTTCTGATCCAGTTTGATAAATGCCAAAATCTCCAGCTAGAGTCAAAATCTTACTCATTAAAAGTGGAAGGATCGAGTGAACAAGGTGCTACTTAAACGTACTCAAGTATTAAAAATAAATGTTTTAACTGGTGAAATTAATTTAATGTCATTTCATGTGTAAGATATATGACACATTAAATATGATCTAAAACTGTTACAACGTTAAGACAGTTAATTTTAAAGCAACTACTCTTTAACATAAAACATAATTAAGTTTTCTGGTCATATGCATGAATAACACTACATAGTTTGCTAATTCATTAATAATAAGTAATATCAAGTAAATAACCAATATTTACCATTAGCTAGAATATGACTTGCTGTCTAGACAATTTATTTTAGCTACTGGAATCAATACTAGTCTAAACTGGCATTAGCAAAGAAAATAGGACAATTTAGTTGACTGAGTCCCTCAGATGTCCTCAGTGTGAAAAGATGGCTCTCAACATCACATAGCCGCTGTTGGAAAGAGGTCAAATATGCAGGAGATGCTGGAAAAGCAAAGAATGTGCAGGACCTGGAGGTTTTTTTTCTGAAGGACAGTGGGCAGTTTAACGGCTCAGGACAAACAAGGGACTCATGAACAACACTCACAAAACATAAAAACAGTCGTTGATCATCCAGGTAACAACACACAATGTTAATAATCAAGGGTATGTAAACTTGTGAACTAGCTTATTCAGGACAGAACTAAATAAAAAATAACATGGGATTGTAATGATTGATCTTGTTTTGTTAACAGTATTAATATTTAGTAGATTCTGCAAGGGGTATTCAAAGTTTTGGGCACAACTGCAAATATATATATATATATATATATATATATATATATATATATATATATATATATATATATATATAGCCATTACACATTCTCTACTTTTTATCCTCTGTCCTGAATGGAATGGAAGTGCTAATTGGGACTTCTCGCTATGACACTATGAAAACAAAAAATAAAATAAAATAATAACTTTTTGAATAGAGATAATTGGTTCAACAGATACTATCATGAGATATTATCATGACCAGACGTCAAGCCTTTAGATTAAAATTTTCAAAAGAAAACATCTAAATTAGGAGTTGGGTAACTTCAGTTCACTACAGACCAAATATGATGTTAGAAATAGCAAATAACACACAAATACAAAACAAACACACTCTGCACTGAAATCAATCAAATGATCTTCTCCAGCCTTAAAATCAGGGGAAAGTAACTACGTACGTTATAGTATTTGGGTACATAGTTTACTTTAATGGTACTTCTTGAGTATAAATAAAGTATTATCATACTACTTTAACTTTTACTTGATTTTTAATTATACAATATTCAACTTCACTACATTTATTTTAGATCATCATTACAGCGTAAAAAAAATAATGCAGTTAACCTTGGAAAACTATAAGCCAATCAAAATCTAGTATGTGCAAATTCTTTAAAACTTTAATTTGAGACCCAACCAAAATAAAGCGGTTTCCTGCCTAAAGTCTATACTTCAGGTACCAAATGTTTATTCGATATGTTTACTGCTCAGGATATGTGTAATAGGATATGTGTGGCATCCACTAGATATCTAACTGTGTAGCTAGAAACATGTATGAATTAATATAAACTAGCTAACAAACCTGGCAAGCTACTGAAACCCCAGATTATCCATCCATCCATTTTCCATACCGCTTATCCTACACAGGGTCACGTGGGAGACAGGAACCTATACCAGGGAAGATTAGGGGCACGCTGTGGGAGGACATCCTGGACAGAGTGCCAACCCATCGCAGGGCAAAATCACACACACATTCACACACCCATTCACACACTATGGTGAATTTGAGAATGCCAATCAGCCTAAAACGCATGTCTTTGGATCGGGGGAGAAAACCCGGAGTACCCGGAGGATAACCCTGAAGCAAGGAGAGTACATGCATACTCTGCACACACAAGGCAGAGGCGGGCTAACTTGATTAGTAGTACATAAATGGTCAAAAATGCATCCTCAGATACAGACCAAGTTCGGATTACAGTAGTTGTGCCAAATCAAGAATTTACTCCAATTGTTTTTCAACACATATTTACTTTTACTCATTTTTGATTATGCTTTTACTCCTTTCATTCACTCCATGTATTCTTTCTACCACTGCTTACAATGATAATCTGTTGTAGTTTCATAGGACAAGTGAAAATACATGTCTGTGTTGTTGTGAGACAAACACACCCATGCTTGAAGGTGGGAATGCGGTGGTCATATCTCCGGAAGTGTTTTGTGAAAGTATGGCACCGATTACACTCCTACATCATAGTGGTGATTCATAAGAACCTTATGAATAACACTGAACACACACTCTACACGCACTAGGATGCTACAGGAATGGAGAGCAGAAAGGGCCACAAGCATGATGTGAAAACAAAAGGCATGAATCTGAAAAAAAAAAAAAAGGAGCAGAAAATGTGCTGCAAATCTCTTTGAATGACCTTTTATCCTAGTGTCCAGACTAATAATAATAATAATGATGGTGCCGGCTCATAGGGTCTGACCACACATTCCATCTCATGGTGAAAAGAAAAGAAGAGCAATAGCCAGTAGAAGGGAAAACACTACTGACCACACCAAAGAGGCCATGGCATCAAATGTGTTATAGTGTTACGCATCAATAGCAATGCACTTAGGCTTGGCTTCAACACAATCTAAGCCAGATCCTGATGCTGCCCTAAAGAGCACCTGCTCGCTCTCGCTCTCTCTCTCTCTCTCTCTCTCTCTCTCTCTCTCTCTCTCTCTCTATCTCTGTCTGTGGAGTGGTTCTGCATGATATTGCCAGCTAGCACATCATCCCATTAAAGCAGCAGTTAAATCATCCAGACTAACATGTTCACTCTATCAATAAAACATAGCTTCTTCTGAAGATTAAAAATATAAGCAATCAACAAATCAACTTCAGATAGACTCTCTTCGGTGGCATTTAAATCCTTAAATCCTCACTAAAACCCTCATACCAGCTCTGCTGGAAAAAAAAACCCCACTCTGACATCATTGTTACTGTAATTATAAAGCAGTGGGAAGGAAGGTTGGCTGGAACAGATTTTCTCATGTCTACAGGTTAAGTGGCACTTCATGCAAGCTGTAGTAGAGAAAAACAAAACCTCGGACTGTGAGACAGAGTCTAGCCAAAACAGTCCAATGACAGGCTACCAGTCATCCAGGAAAATCTATACATGATGCACAAACAGTAAACCCACCCATCCACCTTGCCTGAATCCACTGAAAGAACGTGCTGCAATACATTTCATAATTCCACTTGAAGATTCATGGCAAGGTGTGTGTTTCCGGAAATCCCATATTCTCTAGTGAGGAGGTGAGGGGTCAGGGTGGGGTGTCTGAGCAGGCATCATTATTGATTGACTTGCCATTACTGGCCTTCCATTATCACCCTGCGATGCTTTCAGTCACTGCAGGTACACAGGGAGGAGCAAATCTGATCCAGCTCTGATCAGAGCATGGCCACCAACACGGCTTATTGTTCCACCACTCAGACACCAAGCTAAAGAGATAGCTTTAAATCATTGCACTGGAAATATACAGGGATTAAGTCTTATGCAGTGTGTAAACTGACATTTTCAAAACGTGATTAAGGCTGAGTGGCTCTTCTTAGATGCTTTAAATGAATCGAATGAGAAACAAACACACAGATAAGTGATGGTAACCTGAGAAAATCACTATGAAGGGTCACCTATGCTCCAGCCTGCTATTTGAGCCCTGCAGGGCTTAAAAGATCATATAAATGTTACATAAATGAATATGCAGCATCTACATAGCTACAGAAACATAAAAACATGCACAAGGACGGACGCCAGCACTAGTACAGAGTGGTGCTGGTGAGGAAACTTACTTTTTTTCCCCCCTTTATATATAATTTTTTGTCAAATTGAGATGAACTGATACGTCTCCAGCTGGCTGATGCTCTTATTTACATACATAGATATCCGTGTGATCCTGACATGCCCGAATGGATCACACCGGATTCCGCACAAAGCACAAAGAGTCCGCAACACGTCCTTCTGAAGGAATCAGCTACATCTGGCATCCATTCCGCAAAATCTCTAAGAATACGACAAAACGCCCAAAAACCAAAACAGGCATGACAGTCATGAAGACTGGGAAGGACGCGTCGACATAACAGTCATTCATCAGAGCAGAAGTTACATTCCGGTCAGCTGGCTGCAAGGCAATCTGTCATTTCAATCTTCTGTAAACAAGTCTGCCGGAGGACAGGCGCGTTCACTTCCGTTTCCCGCATCAGCATCCACACAGGATCGGTACCGCAGCAGTCCAGTATACAGCGCGGGAAATCAGTGTCCTGACACTCTAGTAGCTGTATACGCTACGGATGCGAGCAGCAGGTCGTCTGATGCCAAACGATCCCAGTGTTGCATGAGTGAGTGCAGATGTGAAAGGATCCAGATGTGCAGGCCGGTTTGTGCTCAGGCCTGTCGGCGAGGTGGTGTAGAAGGGGATGAAGCATGCGTGTGGGGTGGGGTGGGGGTTTGGAGGAGAAGTCATCTCTGCAGAAAGCTCAGAGGGAGGGTTGGCGCTGTGCCATATGCGGTCACGGGACAGGTGGGGATCTCGAGTTTCCCCACGGCTGTCCAGGATGCTCCATCATGTGCTCTGCTCGTCTGAAATGCCATTACTGTGCATTTGGGTATTTCGGCAGGTAACTGGACCCTGGAATATGACAACGTATATCCTCGACATGACATCATGCGATCTGTGATGAGTATGTGCTCCAGCGCACAGATACAGGCTTATATGAGTGTTTTGTAAAATTGTAGGCTATCTGTAGGGGCGGGGAATCCGGCGGATCCACGTTTTTAGACATGGGATCCGGATGGCCGCAACTAAATAAGTATGGGATAAAGTTGCATGTGCAGAACGTATACCCGAATGTGTACCTTGTTGCAAAATTACTGACCACATAGGCTACTTTCTCTTTAGTCCTAACACAATTGGTCAAAATATGTCCATTTTTATAAAGAAATAAAGTAAAATAATTAAAATAAATAAATAAATAGGCGCCTTGGAGTCTATAGTAGGCTATTGCAAGAGAGCTGTATAGTCTATGATGGCTCATCTACATATAAAGTTCAGCAACTTACACTCATTGACGTAAAGAAACAGGCGCTGTGCCTTTAAAGAGCGCAGCTGCGCATGCGCTGGTGCTGATGCTGCAGTGCTCGGGTTATTTTCGGTGACTCGTCCGAGGTTACTCGCGTTCAAACGACGCCCTACATCACCCGTGCACAGAAACCGAAATACACCACAAAGGTGCAACGCATACTTTTCCTCTCCAGATCTGTCCTGCAAAAAAAAAAAAGAAGGAAAAAATCATGTTCAGGCAGTTCCACACCTTCATCTGAATATTATTAGAAGGTGCTGAAAAAGTCTCCTCTTTCCTCAGGCTTACATTTATATGCGTAAAGGGTGCTAGTAACTAGGCTTCATCAGTACTCTAGGACTGCATTGGTGTAATAAAGACCACAGTGCTTTACAGTTTATTCACTCTATAAGTATATTGAGCAATACTGGACCTTTCCATGTAGCTGGGGTGGAACCTCTATTACCTGTTGTACTTTTTGCATGTATCGTTTACCTAGAAGGATGCATGAAGTGTACCTTTAAATCTTCACATAAAAACTAAATAACTAAATACAGGACAGAACACATTTTGGGTTAAATTAAACCATCCAGTTGGGTTGTTAATTTTAACTCAGCAAATGGGTTGTTTTTCAACCCAAAGGACAGTTTAATTTTTATAAAAAGGCTGGGTTGATTTTATTTCATAAATGGGTTCATATTTTCAGGGTTATTTTTAGCCTTTGAAAATGTCAAATCTACCACATTATAAACAAATATGTCAGCATGGTTTCTCCTTTATTTATACACAAGAAGGTGTTCAGAAATGTATTGCTAGAGCTGCTAAAGTGGTGTTTATATATAGACTTTGAAGTAAACGACTCAAATAAGTCATATATTTAAGATGAAAACGTGAGATTTTGACCAAAGAGATGTTTAAAACATCCAAAAAACTGAGTAACCAACTTGCAATCCAGTGGGCATTACAAACAAGTAATCCAAATGTAATGAAGACAGCAGTGCATTTAAGGTCATATAAACTGGACTGTTATCGCACATTTTTGCTTTTTCTAGTGTACAGTAATGGTTTTATGGATAAATATATTGATATGAACCTTCACTCAATCATGTGTTAATTTTTACCACACCTGCATGTCTAGTTAAGGATAACACATTTTGTCACAATAATTGTGTTAGTACATTTAACACATGCTGCATGTTAAACATCTCCACACAAAGATGTTAAAAATAACACGCAGATAACACAGAGATGTGTTTATACTTTTTCCCCCAAAATTATTTTAAAATGCAATTTGTTTGTATGCTAAAATTCTGCTAAAAAGCTAACAAAATAAACAAACAATTGCATGAAATTTAGGTGACATTTATTAAAATCATTAAAACATTTGACAGATGTAAGAATTGGAGTTGATGCATCTTCGTACAAATCTCTTGGCCATCTGGGAAGACAAGAGTCCCACTCCCTTCCATTTGAAAAGCTGTAAAAGAGCAAAGAGAGTGCTGGTTAGTCACTAGCTACAAAATATGGACAAGTGTCTTTGAGCTTCAACTGAGAAATTGTGTTACAATGTGACCTTCACTCTCCTAATGAACAAAATGGCGCTGTAGACTCACCAGGAAAAACTTGAGAATATTTATTTTCCAGCCTTTAGCACCTCACCGACATTTTTTTTTTTTTTTTTTTGCACAACCTAATTATGTGAACCAACATTACAGAGATACTGGAAAGCATTATAACCTAAACCTCATCCTCTCTTTTTGTCACGTTAACCTTGTGAAGAACATTTTGGCCTGAACATTACTGAGTTAGCTAAGTTCAATTAGCCACTGACTGTGTGCACCTGTTAACCAGTATTTACATTCACCGAATACATGAAGAAACATGGCCCTAACCCATCCTCCTAATGCTAATTACTATAGCTTGCCTTGTCCAAAACACTGGCTAAATCTAAGTGACATTAACCCACTATCTGTATTACATCATGGTGAATAGCTGTAATGCTACATTATTGTTAACTCTCAGAAAGGGAATGGGAATAACTAACATTACCGTGAGCTGTATGCTAAAGTAATGTTATTCCCTCAGGTGTGTCTAGGTTAGCATCACTCATCCCTATTGGTGACAGCATCCAGCTAGCTAACCCTAACTCGGCACCTCAGATCAGATACAGACCCAGAGATTTATAGACTAACCTCAGTCCATATTTCACAGCCAACAAAAACACATGACACTAGCAGTGTAACACCAACACTGAGGAAGCAGTACATGACATTCACTTCTGAAGCTGTAGCGATAGGTAAAGTTAATTATCACTCACCGAGTTACTGTTCTCCAGTGAATACATTTTCAAGAGCTCCCTGCCTAAATATCACAAACTAAGCCCGGCATTTCCAGCAGTAAAAAAAGCATTTAAGTTTGACCCAAGGAGTTGGGCTGAGACGTCAGGGGGTGGGGGGGGGGGGGGGTGGATGCATTGATTCAACTGTCAGTGAAAATGTCCCAACTAATGACCCAATGGTTGGGTTACACAAAACTACCCAAAAACTGGGTAGAGACTGATAAAATAACCCAATTAAGTGACCCAAACGGCTTAACCCAACGTTTGGGTAGAAAAAATAACCCAACATTTTTTAGAGTGTACCAGGAGAAGTCCTCTGTAAGAATTTGAAACTGGGGACTCTCTCAACAGCCTCGCCATTTATGAGCACAGGACTAAGGGATTTTCTCCTTGTCTTCCTGATGTCCACCACAATCTTCTTTGTCTTCCTGGTGTTGTCAGAGCACCAGGCTGTCAGATTTAAGCAACAAATGAGCAAACAAATAGCACCAAAGCAAAGCATCAACAGAATTTTCACAGTGTATAATTTCACTTTTGGGTATACAATTAATTACAACAAGGATTATCAAAAACCAGTAATGTATAAATAATAAGCCACTGTGTTAACCCTGTGGTCAATGTTTTGACAATTGTGTCATAAAAAGTGTACAAAAATAGAACATTAAAAATATATCTACTATCTTCTATATATCTTCTTTCTGGCTTCGCTCATGTGACCAATTACGCTACCCGCATAAAAATATTCATGTATCAAGACCACATATAATTTAGTTTATATATTACAATCTAGTTTATAGAGTAAAATGAGTCTTGATAGAAAGAAAGGCAGACAAGAAAAGAAAAAAAACAACCACAGAAGCCCATGTCAACCATTTATTTGATAGTTTATATCGCATATCTAACAGAGGCCATCCTAGTGGTCATCCAAGTGTCACAAGTATTCCTCAGTCATTGTCAGGGGCTTGGGCTCCATTTATACAAAGGGGAAATCCACCAAACAAAGGATATGTTTGAGCCAAAAAGAATATCATGAGGATAACAAATGTATTAATGAGGCAAAAAAACAGGCGGTAAAGGCATGTACGGTTAAAAGAGAACGTTAACCAAAGCTTTATACATGATTAGAGACTATAGGTGAGTAATGAGTGCTCCTGCACCATAAAAGACTGGAGTGTCAAGAGTGTGCATTTATTTAGGAAATAAAGAAAAATTAATCTAGCCAGAACTTACATTGTTTGTCATATCCTACCATTTGTAATTTAACACCAAACAGCCCCACCTCAACCACCAGTGGTGGCTTGGCGGATAAGACTCTGGGTTACTGATTGGAAGGTCGGGGGTTCAAGCTCCAGCACTGCGAAGCTGCCACTGTTGGGCCCTTGAGCAAGGCCGCTAACCCTTTCTACTCCAGGGACACTGTATCATGGATGACCCCAACTTCCTGGCATGCTGGGGTATGCGAAGAAATATCACTGTGCTGTAGTGTATATGTGACCAATAAAGACTCATTATCATAACACAAAAAAAGTAGCACATCATCCTAAACTATAACATTTCTCCTGATTTTTAAAAACTTTAACACATTTTTCAAAAAATTACAGAGAGGTTTAAATTGGTGCAACCCTGACCACAGCTTACAGTATTGCATGGTGGAAATAGAACAGTTCTGTTATGTAAGTACTGTGATTAAGAGTTCAACGCCATAGCAAGTAAAGGCCAGGTCAGTAAGATTAATCCTTGCCAGGAGGAGGGACCAGATTTTAAAGCAAGTGTTGGCCATTAAAATTGTATAAAAATTGTATATATAAACTGCATACCCATAATCACCCATTTACCACAAACTGCATAGAATTGTTCAGTATTCTTATGTAGATATCATATGAAGTACTGTTAGCTAGAAAAAAGTGACAAAACTATGTTACACATCTTTAAATGGCAAGTTATTTTCCATCTCAACATATAGTTTGGTGTTATTTGGGTAGACGGTGTGGCCCAAAGACTGAAGGCAGAATTATACATTAGAAGTTATTTTGGAAGGCACTATAGCGCCATATTTGCCTCCTTTACTTTTATATAAACTTATTCTACTGTTTTATGAAACTGTTTAAGGTCTCAGAGTTTCAAAATGGCTTTAAGTTTACATGGTCTGCAGCCAGGAAGCCATTTTTAGTGAATAAGGTTGTTTTGATTGTCTCTTTCAAAAGTGTGTTTGTTGTGTAGTCATTGTAGAGATCACTTTGAGGTAACCTCCTTTATAGATGTCATCCAACAGTCTTATCGTGGAATGAGTTCTGTTTCAGTGATTTGTGTGGACGTATTTACCACTCACAGGATGAAGTCAAAATTAAAGCGAAGGGACCAAAAGGAAGTCCCCTATCCTGCTGACGCTGAAGAAGAAGATCAAATAAATATTTCAACTAAAAGACATCTTAATTTGAGCATAAAATATTTCTGGTGACCTAAGTTAGACAAGGTTAGTGTTGATAAGACTTCATAAAATTGATGGTGTGTGTCAGACTTACCACAAGGAATGAAGCAATCACATTCGCAGTGGGTGCAGCGCGTAAACCAGTGTTTCCAGCCTGAGTCTTTGATCCTGCAGTGGTCTATGAAACTACAGCCGTGCTTGATGGACACTAAGTATTTTGATGGGCAGGTGGAGGTGCACGCTTCATCAATGTCTCGCTCATTGATTTCTACCTGGCCCTTACGACACACTCCTGTCAAACACACCCAGAGCATGAGATTTATGAGATTTATTATGAAAGGAATGATTATAGGAATTAAATACAGAATCTAATGTATGGATTGTCTGGGATTCGGTAAGTGAATCGTGAATGTCTAGTGAGAGACATACTCACTGAGGCATGATGGCTTAGCAGTCCATTTTCCATTAGGCTGACAGGTGCTTGTTGGTTCTCCAACCAGAATAAATCCCGACCTGCATTCATGCCGCACCATCGAGCCCACCCACCAGTCATTCCCATACACCACCCCATTAAAGTCCACGTCTGGCAGACCACAGTTTACTAGCATGCAGCAGAAGAGAACACAGGACAGAAACATGCGAAGATAAAACTAATGCAGTATGAGCCATGAAATTGTAATAACATTAAAAATCACTGACTCTGAGAACCATGGGTATAGAGTATATGTTTCATATTCAGTAATGCTCATATTATTCATGCAACTGAGCCAGGCATGCAAGCTTCACAGTGATACAAGAACCTTTCGCTGCAGAACTTAAAGTAAACGGGGGTGGAGTCGGACCTGATCCAGCTTCTTAACTGGGCAAGGTCTAACCAAATATCTAGATGGTGGAGACAACTCAGTGTGTTTCTGGTTGGATAAGTGTTCTTTAGAGGATCTTGGGTTAAGGTTAGGAGTTAGCTCCAACCCCTGGACTTTTGGTTTTCAGAAATCCCATGGTTAGTCCATCCATCCAGTTTTTGTACTGCTTATCCTACACAGGGTGCCATCGCAAGGCACAATCACACACACACACACACACACACACACACACACACTACAGACAAATTGGAGATGCCAATTCGCCTGGGGGAGGAAGCTGGAGTACCTGGAGGAAACCCTCCAAGCACTGGAAGAACATGCAAGCTAAGCGCACACAGGGCGGAGGCGAGAATCGGATCCCCAACCCCGGAGGTGCAAGGCAAACGTGCTAACCACTAAGCCACCATACCTTATTCTATGGTTACAAAAATAAGAAATATTGTTATATTTGACTAGGTATTTGGAGCTTATACAGTGGCACAAAAGTAGTACTGCAAACTATAGTGCAGAGGAAATCACTTATTAATCATTCATGGATGCTCAGCACAGCATCTGGAAATCTACCATGCTGCCAGCACTAATCTAACACATCTGAGTGCACTAATTAAAGAAGTAATTTGTCATTTTTAAGGCCACTGCTGCTTGTGAGGCAACGTTAACATGCGTTCTCGTCCCACCAACTGACCCTGCAACCTCTGTTAGAAATACGTATGCCTTCTGAATTGTTTGTTAATGAAAAGTGGCAGAGCAGCTTTGTACCGATGGGGATGGACTCTACATTCTAGATTGAAAAAATAGAAAAAGAAGCCTAAAATGGAGAAATTAGTCAGATTTTGCATTGGCAAAAATGTAAATGACATTCTGAAATGTTTTTCCAAAATATCTTAGAAATTATAGGCATTTATATATAATTATTAAAGAGTGAAACATTGTACATTTTATTTATTTATAGTTACATGCAATGTTGTCACATATCCACAAAATAAGCTAGTTCTTACATTAGAAACAGATATGAACAGTCTCCCTCACCAGCCAATAAGACAAAAAATGCAGCTTTTTGTGTTACCAAGCAACTGGAAAGTCTTCTACAGTGGGGCTCAAAAGTTTGTGAACCCTTTAGAATTTTCTATATATCTGTTGAAATCCCTATATAGCTGCTAAAATTCCTATATATCTGCCAAAATTTCTATATATATCTGTTAAAATCCCTATATATATATATATATATATATATATATATATATATATCTGTTAAAATTCCTATTTATCTATTAAAATTCCTATATATCTGCTAAAATTCCTATATATCTGTTAATATTCCTATCTATCTATCTATCTATCTATATATATATATCTATATATATATCTATATCTATATATATATATATATATATATATATATATATATATATATATATATATATATATATATATATGTTAAAATTCCTCTATATCTGCTAAAATTCCTATATATCTGTAAAAAAAAATTCCTCCAAGCTGTGCAGAACTGATCAACAGTTACCGGAACCATTTAGTTGCAGTTATTGCTGCACAAGGGGGTCACACCAGATACTGAAAGCATAGGTTCGCATACTTTTGCCATTGACAGATATGTAATATTCGATCATTTGGATTGGATCATTGGATCATTTTCCTCAGTAAATAAATGACAGAGAATAATATTTCTGTCTCATTTGTTTAATTGGGTTCTCTTCATCTACTTTTAGGACTTCAACATCAGAAACTTCTAAAGGGTTCACAAACTTTCAAGCACCACTGTAAAAGACATTGCAATGTTGTAAAACTTAAAGTTAGTTGTACTTTTGAGTGTTACAAAGAGCTGATGCTGTAGACTAGCTTCCAAAAATTTGCATAAACAGCTCACACAAAACTTCTATGTATGTGGAGCATCTTCCTGACAAGTCCCAGTGTGAACTTTTACTATGGAAACAATAAGCATACAATCAGAATATAGATTTCAACGGTGCTTTGGTATAAAACAGTAATACATACCCCTGCAGAGAGACTTGTAACCCAGCCAGCAGCAACTTGAATCTCCACACGCGTCCTTCTTGAGCTCCCGGTGTCGTCCCTTACATCCTCCGAAACAAAAAGGCGCTGTCCCAGACCAGTATATTTCTGTCAGCTCATCTTCGAGTAATCCTGGTCCACATTAATATACTGTACATTAAAAACCTCAGCCATCATTTGAAAGGTCAACTATTCTAAAGGAACGCTATGTGCTGAATTAGATGCCTGTTTGTTTGAAAAATGAACATCATCCTAACATAAAATGTTTTACCGCTCCCTTGGTCTTCATCCATTGATGTCATTCCTGTTGTCATTTCCGTTGATGTTATTTCATTCACTTCCACAGCTGGACGTAAGGTGGACATCCCAGACGCTGACCCCAGAAAGAGCAAAAGTAAAAATGCTCTAGGTCTCATGATCAGAAGAGTGTGAATGAGTGATAACAGATATCCTCTGCCTTTGCACTGAGAACTCTATCCCTCTCTATCCAAATTTACTCCGCTCATTCTTTGCACCACTCTCTGCAATCCAGGTAGCTAATCCTTCTTTCCTGTCAATCTGTACCCAAATGTGGTAATATATTGATCAGAAAGGAGCTTAAGATGCTATGAGCTAATGGTTTCTACCCACTCTCTGGAACCTGCAGAGTAAGAACTAGAGCATGACTAAGAGCCAATTAGGCTACACTAAGCTCTGTGAGCACACTAATCTTTATCACACAAATCTTTATCATACAAATCTTTATCAAAAAGGCTACTCAAGTTTGGGAATAGTATATAATAATAACTGTAATGTATATAATCACCTAAATATAAAAAAAAAAATTAGGTCCCATATAAGCTTACTACACAAAAAGTAACCTCATTTGACCTCTATGCTCTAGTCAACAGTGTGTCTTTCGTGACATGAAGAACTTAAGGACAGAACGGATTATCTGCCACATGGGCTTACAAAGACTTCCAAGTGCTCTCTAAACCATACACTATATTTCTTTCTTTACTTCCTTAATTTTTTCTATTAAAATAAAGCGATCTCGACTGCCATGTTCCCTCCGCTGGCTATCTGTAGCTGTCGACATTTAAAGCTGTGATTCCAAATATAAACCAGCCTTCGCTACTATATGGAGAAGGTCAAATCCTACACCCTACAAAGAGACAAGAATTTGAACAGCCTTCTGTGTCTTAATAAGTGAATTCCAAATATAATCATTGAAGCCAAATCATTGAACCTTTAAATGCAAACAGATTCCGTCCAGTGTTCACACTATTCAAAGTCATGCCCTAAACAAGGCTAAAAAGCCTGAATGCTAGTGTAAATGTTCTAAACTGTCAGGCAACATAACATATATACAGGGAAATAGTGACACTGTCTTGGACTGATTGGATGGATGTTCATGGTTTTGATTTGTTTTTGAATTGTTTCTCCTGTTTACAGAGCCTGAGCCAGACGTCAGCATTTCTTTTCTGAGAAGATACTTTTTGAGATTGTCAAAACAAAAGGGAAACCTTTCAAAAATCTAAAACGTAATCTGAATTTAAAATCACTGACCACACCTTTAATGTAAACTAATGTACAGTAAGTGTAAAAGTCATGGGTACCTGTTAATTCTTTTATAACTATTGCCTCAAATGTTTGTTTTTACGGTTTATGTATACACGGATCAGCCATAACATTGTCATTGAAGTGAATAACACTGATCTTGTTACTCTGGTACCTGGCAAGGGGTGGGATATATTAGATAACAAGTGAATAGTCAGTTCTCAAAGTTGATGTGTTGAAAGCAGGAAAAATGAGCAAGCGTAAGAATCTGAGCAACTTTGACAAGGGTCAAATTGTGATGGCTAGACGACTGGGTCAGAGCATCTCCACAACTTCAGGTCTTGTGAAGGTCATGGGCACCCAAGGCTCATTGATGCGTGTGGGGAACGTAGGCTATCCCGTCTGGTCTGATCCCATAGAAGAGCTACTGTAGCATAAATTGGTGAAAAAGTTCATGTTGGCTACAACAGAAAGGTGTCAGAACAGGCAGCTTTTGTTTATGGAGCTGTGCAGCTACAGACTGCCCATGCTGACCCCTGCCCACCAACAAAAGTGGCTAAAATGGGCACATGAGCACAGGACTAGACCATGGAGCAATGGAAGAAGGTGGCCTGGTCTGCTGAACCACACTTTCTTTTACATCATGTGAGTCACTTACCTGGGGAAAAGATGGCACCAGAATGCACTATGGAAAGAAGGCAACCTTGGGTCCTGGCATTCATGTGGATGTTACTTTGACACATATCACCTACCTAAACACTGTTGCAGACCAAGTACACCTCATCATGGCAGCGGTATTCCCTAATGGCAATGGTCTCTTTCAGCAGGATAATGCGCCGTGACACACTGCAAAAATTGTTCAGGAATGGTTTGAGGAACATGACAAAGAGTTCAAAGTGTTGACTTGGCCTCCAAATTCCCCAGATCTCAATCCGATCGAGCATCTGTGGGATGTGCAGGAGGACCCACCTCACAACTTACAGGACTTAAAGGAACTGCTGCGAACATCTTGGTGCCAGACACTGCAGCACACCTTCGGAAGTCTTGTGGAGCCCACGCCTTGACGGATCAGAGCTGTTTTGGTGGCACAAGGAAGACCTACACAATATTAGGCAGGTGTTTTTTATGTTGCAGAAGGTCGGTGCAAATGTGTCAGTGGAGAAATGTAAGATTTTAAATGTCCAAACATTTCTTTTTCAAAAATTAATTTTACTGAGAAAATATTTGTACGTCATTAAAGAAAGGAGGCTATTAAGTAAGAGAAGACTCTTCATGTAAAAACATAATCAGAGCTGTGTGTGAGACAAAGCTCCCAGTAGTGCAGCGGGTTCTCCAAGATGCTTTAAACTCTGCTTGGCCGATTTTCCATAAAAGAAAAGAACTGAGAGAACTGAAGCAGGGTGATCACACCAAATATTGAGCCGATTTAGATTTTTTTTTTTTTACTGCTAGTTATAGACATTTATTTTGATGTATAGAAACTTTATATTTCATTATGTTAAAAGCATCTACGTTTTACAGATTTTTATTTTTTATTTTATTTTTTACATTTGCTGTCTATTTACATTGACTTCTGATGTGTGTCTTATGCATCCTTAGACTGTAGACAATAAAGCACTTCTGTTTCTCTGGATAAAAGCATTTATGAAATGTAAATAAAATAAGATGGATTAGTAAAGCAGCCAGGAAACACACTTGATTCACGAATCATTGTGATTTACTACGAATCACATGAAACCAGTATCCTCTGAAAACTACTAAATCCAAATTCTGAGCTAGAAATGTAACTGGTATCTCAAAATTTGCTGTATAGTGAAACTTGTAGTGATTCAGCCCGTGTGTTACCGTAAACTCATTACTGTATAAAATGCTCCAGAATTGACCCAAATGAGAATGTCATGCGTTAAATTTAGAATGCTTGATATTCAGGTTTTAGTTTCGAGCAATTAGACTGTGCCAAGGCCTTGGTGATATAAACAAGCCAAAGGGGAGGTTGGTTTTTTTTCTTCACTAAATCAAATGTCATGTGCAAGTTTTACATACCAACAGCATCTCAATTTAAAACATAACATTAAAAAAAAAAAAAACATTTATGAGAGACAATGATTAAAAGCCAATTATCCAACAAGATGAATATCTGAAACTTACCAAAGCATAAAATAAAAGTGTGAAATCTTTAAAATAATAAATAAGAACAAGGGTTTGGATACCATATACACTGTGCTTTTCCACCTAACAAATAACAAATGCATAATCAGTCTGTGTACATCGCGTTCATTAATTTTTTTTTTAATGAAAATAGGAAACAGATTTTTTTTGTGTTGTTTTGACTCATTGCAAAGTATTCTTTTTTCCAAAATTGTTAAAAACTTGCTTCACCACAGAGTCTAGAAATGAAATATTAATGAAGCCAAATACAGAAAGGGGGGGGGGGGGGGGGCTGACTGCAGTACACTTCAGCGTAAACAGAGCCAACCTGGAGGAACAAGTTAGCTATTCTACATGCTGTGTTCTCTGGTTAAGATGTCTACTCTGGAACCTTGTTTCATAAAATATATGGAAAAATGGGAGCAACATATTCAGAAATAAATTTTGGAAGATTATAATATTCTTAGAATTGTAGCACCTGAAAAATCCTGATGACATATTTTAGCCGCCATGTTGTCGTTTACAGTCACCCTTTTGCTATATTTTAAAAAGTAAATAAATAAAAAGGAAAAAAAAAGAACACAGTAATCATTACATCAGTAATTTACTCTCTTCTTGATACTAGCTACCTAGTAGTTGCTGATGCACATCTTGGTCATTGAAGAGTTTAGCCCCAAAATGAAATAATGTAAAAGAAGCAAAAGAGAAATGTGAGTGCTTTCTTGTAATAGATATTATTTTAAAGCCATAAATCCATTTACATGTGATATCTTTTCCATTTCAATACAAACGAATGAAAGCAATTTAATAAACAGAAAGTCATTATATACATTGTCATATGAGTGATCCCATAACTAAATATATGTGAAGAATTTGCTTACTCTACTTGTCACAGTACCAGTGGCACCAGAAAGGGCATATCGGTGAAGCAGATCATCAATAGGTCAAATGTAATTCTTACTCAAGTCAGATAACCACCATTTTGAAATAACACTACCTAGCTAGACTTTCTTTTCCCAATGAACAGTACGGGACAACTTTAGTAGTGTCCTCATTCCCAAAGAGCAAGTAAGCCAGACCTTGTTTAAGTACCATTACCTTTGTGTGGAGAATGACATCACCACCCCATAATCTCCAGAGAACACGTTCCCCCCTACATATCAGAGATAATGCTATGTGATGGGAACAGTCACCAGGGTAGAAATAGCTCTGAATTCAGATTAGCAACTGCTCCCTGCCGTACTGCACTGTCTGCCGAAAAGGTGTTATTGGAGTTAATCAGTAGTATGCTTCCAATTAAAGGAGCAGTTTGTAACTTTTATAGTGGCGTGCGAGTTGAACTGCAATTGTTTCTTCAACCAAACGACCTGCGCTTGAAGGTCAACAAAAGCCTGAAACAAAAATATTTTTAAAAATTACACTTTTAATGAACGGATATCATAATTATGGGAATCTCTAAGGTCCTTCTGAAACTATTTGATCACTGTATGTCCAGAAACACTGTACAAACGACACCTTTAATATCAAACCAAAACCAACTATTGTGCTAAACTGTACAGTGTGCTGAACGGGATCCAGAAACGAATCGTCCAAACTGCCTCAGGCCTGAGATAAAATTAAATAATAATAAAAAAGTAAGTTTCTTCAATCTCTCACTCACTCACACACTCTCGCTTCATACTCCAAGACGTTTCTTCTAAGAAATCCACTCAATTTGTTCTACTAGTGCATAAGACATAAGCAATGGACCTGTGCTTTTGACTAAGTTCTTTCTATTTAATGGACTTCGTTTCATTTCATTTGGGGCCGGGGTGTGTGTGTGTGTGTGTGTGTGTGTGTGTGTGTGTGTGTGTGGGAGGGGTGGGGTTAGACCACCTCCATGCCCAGCTTCTGAGCGGTGTCCTGTAACTGTCGCATCACAGACTCTTCCCTATTCGAATCCACCTCTGAGGAAGAAGCGCCACTTGTGAGGTCCGGCAACACATTCTCTCGAACTTCTTGCATTCTGCAGTCTCTTTCTCGATCCCTTCTTGTGACCACTTTGGTGTTCTCATCTGCGGTTACAGGGAGCTCAGTTTCCCCTGACTCTGTTTGAGGAACAGATTCACTGCTGTCTCCATCGCCCTGTCGCTCCTGCATCAGCTGCTCAGTCAACTCTACGCTTTCGTAGCGGATCAGCTGCAGCCGCATGAAGCCGTCCTCATGCTCCTTATATCTAAAGGACAGACAAATAGAACACACACACACACACACACACACAGATTCGAGTCTTCCTGTGGTAAAATCTGATATTTAAAAATGTAGAAATTAGAAATAGTTGTAAGAGAAAGGTAGTGTTTATACCTGAACCTGGGATGCCCTGAAGGCCATTTGAACTGGTGTTTCTTGCGTAGGTGTGCAGTGAGGTTATTCCCTCTAGTGAAACACTGCTCACACACATGACACTTATACCGTGGAGTGTAATCTCCCTAAACAATGCAACACAACCGATTTATTGAGTGTGTGTACATGCACACAAACAAACCAATCATTACCTTTTAAACAGTAAACTCTAACAAATGATTAAACAAATGATCAAGGGTTTTAAAAGCTGCCATACTACTATCTGCTATGAAGTTGCTATCCAGACAGCCTGCCTTGTTACTGGCCACTTTACCATACACAATTACCTGTTTTAGTCCACCTTGCAGATGTATAGCTAGAGCCCTGGCTGTACATGTAGATCATTTTGTTTGATAGATTGTTCCATAGGGCTATTCTAAAAAGACCTATAGTGGCTGCTTCTATACAACCAGCTCAAGTCGTGTATGCTCCTGTAGGTTTCTGAGTGGCTCACCTCATGTACACGTTTGTAGTGGTTTTTGATAGAGTGCATGGAGCGGGTGGAGTAGTCACAATCAGCAAAGTCACAGTGATAGGCTGGTTCGCTGCTGTGCGTTTCCAGATGCTTTCGCAAATCTATCAAGTTCTTACAGCTGAAGAAACATGCACAAAGCACACAGATGAGCTCATACTAATGTAGAACTACACTATATGGCCAAAAGTACAGTATGTGTTTGCCCCTACTAAGTGTTTCAGCCACACCCATTGCTACCAGGTCCATGAAATCAAGCACATGCCATGCAATCGCCATAGACAAACACTGGCTTTAGAATGAGTCGTACTGAAGAGCTCAGTGACTATAAATGTGGCACTGTCATAGGGTGCCACAAGTCAGGTCATGATCTTTGCTCAATCTTTGCTCTCCTAGGTCTGCCCCGGTCAACTGTAAACTCTATTATTGTGTATCATCTGCATCTAGGAGCAACAATAGATCAGCCACAGAGCAGGCTGGCTGAGTGTTGAAGCTCGTAGCGTATAAAAAGCACCTATCCTCTGTCTCCACCTATCCAAACTGCCTCTGGAAGCAACATCAGCACAAGAACTCTGTGTCTGGAGCATCAAGAAATGGGTTTCCATGGCTGAGCAGATGTACACTCGGCTGCAGTGGAGTAAAGCACGCCATCATTGGACTCTAGAGCTGTGGGAATGTGTGCCCTGGAGTGATGAATCATGCGTCACCATCTGGCAGTCCGACAGGCGTATTTTGCTTTGGCAGATGCCTGGAGAATGCTAATGCCAACAGTAAAGTTTGGGGGAGGAAGGATAATGGTCTGGGGTTGTTGTTCAGGGTTTGGTCAACGCCCCTTAGTTCCAGTGAAGGATCATATTAATGCCACAACATTTTAGACAATTTTATACTTCCAACATTGTGACAAACATTTTGGGGAAGTCCAAAAGGTCACAGCATGACTGTGCACCTGTGCATAAAGTGAGGTAATGGTTTGGTCATAAAGACATGGTTTTTACATGTCTGGTGTGGAAAACCTCCAGTGACCTGCACAGAACCCTGAGCGCAACCCCCCTGAACACCTTTGGCATGAACTGGAACATTACAGAAATTCTAAGGGTTTCCACTACAGATACCATTATAAACCATCAGCTGTTAAACATTAAAACCACTACCAAATGGTTTCTTTTAAATGGTAGAACATATTAGGGTCATCGGTCCTTAATGGTACATAACTTGCCACCAATAGAAGGCCACAAATTACCAGTAGAGACCCATAGGGACCATTACAGTCTCCATTAAAACCAATACTATTCCCATTATAATCATTAAAACCATTACAAATTCTATGAGGGTTTCTATTGTTTATTTCAGCAGGGAGGCTTCCTCGCCCGATATCATTGCCATAGCTCACAAATGCTCTTTTGACTAAATGGGCAAAAATTCCCATAGACACACTCCAAAATCTCATAGAAAACCTGGTCAGGCATCCACATTCTTTTTGCCACATAGTGTATCTTACATAGACAATAAATTGGATTATACCAATACATTTAAACATACCAATACATTCAAAACATACTGCTGAGTCCATGACGTGACATGAATAACTTTCGGCCTGCGTCACTTTCAGTGCCATGCTTAGTTTTATTTAGAGTACTCAGAATGCTCAGAGCATACAAGAACAGAGTTGCTATCACAATACTGGATATAAAGCCTTGCCAAAAGATACAACCACAATAAAACTATCAAGCATTCTTTTTCATTATTGTTTTTTTACCAACAGAGCCCTAACCCACTGTGTTACTGGAAGCAGGCTGGCGCTTGTTAATAGAGAGGCCACAAGTCATTTTGTTACCTGTACTCGCAGTAGTCACAGCTGTAAGGTTTCTCGTTGCTGTGGCGAAATTTGATGTGGTTCCTCAAAGAGGATGGCGAGGGGCATGTCATGTCACACAGCGGACACTTATAATGGTTTACTGTTCAGAGAGAGAACACATCCCATGAGCAGCAAACTAGGCCTGATGTATAAACACTGAATTTGCAAACAAAAGTGTGTATGCCAATTCACAAAATGAGATTAATCTTGTTAATCTTGAGTAAAAAAAAAAAACGTTTAATAAAGCGAAGGGTGAATTTAAATACAGATAAATGCACAACTGTCCTCCAGAATTATTGGCACCCTTCATCGAATGAGCGATAAAATAAAAGTGTATAAAATAAACTGTACACATAATAATTCAGATTTTACACTCAAACAATAGGAGAAACTATTTATCTTTGGTTTAACAAGAAAAAAAAAATCTCATTAGAACTACTTTTTTAACAAGATAGAACTAGATTCTCTCAAAAACACATGTCCCAAAATTATTTGCGCCCCTAAGGATAAGTCTAAATAAATGCCAACTTTACTCTCAGTCCCCAAAAAATGGGGGACTGATTAAACAATAATCATGTCATGACATATCGCTTTGCGTGTATTTCCTCATTTGTAAGTCGCTTTGGATAAAAGCGTCTGCTAAATGAATAAATGTAAATGTTGCTTCCCACGTTCTGTTTCTCTGGGGCAAAAAAAAACAACTTTATCATTTCTAAATGCAGGGGTGCCAATCATTTACTTCAGTTAAGTTGATGTATTGTCAGTGCGAGATTAAGCTAATTAACTAAAAGCACATTTTTCCAACTTATCTTTACCAAGGGTGCCAATAATTCTGGAGCTGATGAAGTCTATGCACACACAGCAGAGACATACCATGATTCCTCATGTGGTCTCTCAGCAGCCTCTCAGTGGCAAAGCGCTTTGAGCAGTGAGAGCACTGAAACCTTTGTCCTACGCAGAGACCAGCGTGCAGGAATAAAGAGAAGAGATAAAGCGATAAAAGGCAATGTTAATATTTCCATCATCAATGATTTCATTTTATTTATTTATTCTTTAGAATCTATAACATTGAGTATAAAGGTAGCTCGTGACAAGAGAGTCCAAATTAAGATTTATCAACACATTAAGAAACAAATATGCATAAATCACCTAACACCACCATAAAATGCTTGTTAATTACATAAACATTACTATATTTGTTGCTACCTTACACATATGACATCCCGTCGCATCCCTTACCCTCTATGGAGATCTGTCGTCGGATGTGGTCGAAGAACTTGGTGTTGTTGGCAAACATTCCACCGCAGGTTGGACACGCCACCAGCTTCTCCTGAGTGTGACTCCGCATGTGCTCCCGCAATTTAAACCGGCCCTTAAACGAGGCCTCGCAATCTTAAAAAGAAAAGAAACAAACAAAAAAAACGACAAACAGCTGTCACATCAGAGCAAAAAAGATTGTTTATATTGAATATACTAAACTGTCAGTTCAGATAATCACCTGGATTTGTCAGAACCTTTCAATCTCATTAAAGGTTGGTGTATAGCAGAATCATCAGATAAGTAGGAATATTTGTTACTACTTGCTTAATTGTAATGTTTGTGTTATAAAACATCAATTATGGACGTATCCTAAATTGGTGACTGTGATTAAGAATAAATACATAGAATAAATACAAAATAAATACAGTTCAAGACACAGAATAGAACAGATAAAGTTCAAGAGATTGAGTTAATGTTTGCTTCTTTTTGTCGGTGCCAGATGGGCTGGGTTGAGTATTTCAGATACTGCTGACTTCCTGTACATTTTCATTTGTACAGAATGGTATGAAAAACAAAACAAAAAGTAATCATCGACTGAGCATCTCAGAAAGCATGGCTTTTCAAGCCTTGAGGCAGATCTGCTGAAGCAGAAGACCCCATCAGATTCCACTCCTGTCAGACAAGAACACAAATCTGAAGCTTCAGTGGGCACAGGCTCACTGAAACTAGACAGTTGAAAAGATTGAGAAAACCCCCCCAAAAAAAAACAGTGGCTGGTCTTCTTCCGATCTCCAGTTCCGTCCGACTGTAACCTCAGATTCCTGTTCTTGGTTCACAGACATGGAACCTAGAGGAATTCTCCTCTGACCTCTCTCATCAACAAGGTGTTTCTGCCAGCAGAACTGTCTCTTACTGGTTGTTTTTTTGTTTCACACCATTCTATGTAAAGGCTAGAGGTGTGCGTGAAAATCCCAGGAGATCAGCAGTTTCTAAAATACTCAAATCTGGTACAAACATCCCTACCACGGTCAAAGTCATTGACTATCAAGATGAGTGGCAGATCAGACCTGCAGTCTCTGACAGTGGAGTGTTAATGTATGCTCACTGGAATATTAGGCCTCACCTGGTCTGAACTGATCTGTGCAGGATTTTACACACATTTCTTTGCTTTGTTTTTTTTTTTTATTATTAAAACTTTGATGTATATATAATATGACACTCAACATCCAAACACTTATATTTCACACTGTATTGATTAGGATTATTTACCTTTCCAGCCACAGAACAGAATGTTCTCCTTATTGACTTGTAGGCAATGTGCATGCATCTCCACGTGCCTGTAGAACCACTCGGGGTTATCCATGTTTGTCTGTGAAGATCAAAAAACACAACATGCAATCATCCAGTAGAATAATGTTGTTGGTTTTTTCCATAGTTTAAATAAGCACCTGCAACAGCACTATCTTTTCTCTATACAAACATACAGTACACACACACACACACACACACACACACACACACACACACACAAACAGCACACAGTCTTAAAATACACTTTTGAAAGTGTGCACTTTGAAAAGTGTTGAAATTCTTGCCTGTGGTAAATGGACTGTACTTACATAGTACTTCTATCCAAAGCGCTTTATACTGGTTCTCATTCACTCACACACACACACACACCAATGGTAGCAGAGCTGCCATGCAAGGCGCTAACTTGCCATCGGGAGCAACTTGGGGTTCAATGTCTTGCCCAAGGACACTTTGGCATGTGGAGTCACGTGGGCCAGGAATCGAATCGCCAACCCTACGATTAGTGGACGACCCGCTCTACCACCTGAGCCACAGCCAATGTGGTAATTGTGGTAACTTTGGTAATCACACATATGCTACAGGTATTATAAGTTTGATTGTTTTTTAAACACAAAAGCGCACTCTCTCTCACATCACAATGCTCCCACAGGCAGAGGAAGCTCTCCTGGACCTCAGGCACGATGTTGCGGTTCTGGAGACCCACTGAACAGTCACCCATGTCCGGATGAGCCTTGAGCATAGCCAACCCCCATTGCTTCAACTTGGCGTGGTAGCAGTGAAAGAGCATGTGCCTCAGCATCTCCCCATCAGACTCCACTGAGCAGAAGCCACAGTCCTGCCACAGGCAGCTGTGCACGTCCTCTGGAAAAGAAAATAAACCACTCCGTCTCAGGTGATCTGAACACAAATATGTCTTGAATTTGTCACTGAATCCTAAATGGCACTCTGCTATAAGTCGGTGTAACTTGAGATGTTTCTTCATTAGATACTTTTGAACGAGAAAGAAGAAACGCATGGAAAGAAACTACTGTGACAGGTAGTGTGTAACACGATGCTTTCTCGATAGAATGAGCGAGCAGGATGGCTACTGTGATTAATGTGCTGTGCTCCACATCTGCAGTAAGCAACATAAATATTTTAAAAATGTGGTAGCACTGTGCTGCTGCCTTTAAAAGGTCTCTCCAGTAGCTTGAGGTCATGGTGGTCAAACTCCCAACCTACATTAAACAGCAACAATAAGTAAAATAATGATGGGTTCCTATCCCAAATGTGTGTTCGCACTGAAACAGTGCAAACTGGATTCCTTTGTAGTCTTGCCGATGCTGAAACCTATCAAAGATTGTCTTTCACCAAGCTTATGTAAACACAGTCTGTGCATTGTAATGTTATTAAATGCAAATGTATTCTGTGGTTCAGCAGAGTTAACAGAAATGACATGAATTACAACAAAAAGACATGAGCTGAAACTAAACAGTTCTTTTTTCCACACGTTCTTTAGTGTCACTTAGTCAGCCATGCTCTTCTAACCATACCCGTCGTTGCTTTGCAAATGTGAATGTGAGACTTGGTAAGACTGATATTGACTATGTTAAAAACATCACTGATCTTTAAATTCAAATGCAGCACTTCAGCTTGCAGTGTGAAAGTACCCACAGAGCACTGATCAGCCATAACATTAAAACCACCCGCCTAATATTGTGTAGGTCCCCCCTTGTGCCACCAAAACAGCTCCGACCCATCAACCTGACCTCTGACCTCTAAAGGTGTGCTGTGGTGTAGGTCACCAAGATGTTATCAGCAGATCCTTTAAGTCCTGTAAGTTGCGAGGTAGGGCCTCTATGGATCGGACTTGTTTGTCCAGTACATCCCACAGATGCATGATCGGATTGAGATCTGAGGAATTTGGAGGACAAGTCAACAGCTTGAACTCACTGTCATCTTCCTCAAATAATTCCTGAACAATTTTGCAGTGTGGAAGGGTACATTATCCTGCTGAAAGATCTAATATCTGCCATTAGAGAGTAGCTCTTCTGTGGGATCGGACCAGACGGGCTAGCCTTTGCTCCCCACGCGCATCAATGAGCCTTGGCCTGCCATGACCCTGTAAAAATATTAGAATAAAGAATTTATAATACAGAAATGTCGACCTTCTGAAAAGTATGTTAATTTATGCACTCAATACTTGGTCTGGGCTTTAATCCTTTTGCATGAATTGCTGCATCGGTGCGGTGTTGCATGGAGGCAATCAGCCTGTGGCACTGCTGAGGTGTTCTGGAAGCCCAGGGTGCTTTGATAGCGGCCTTCAGCTCGTCTGTATTGTTGGGTCTAGAGTCTCTCAGATTCTCTATGGGGTTCAGGTCAGGCAAGATGGCTGGCCAATCAAGCACAGTAACACCAAGGCCAGTAAACCAGTTACTAGTAGTTTTGGCACTGTGGGCAGGTGCCAAGTCCTACTGTGGAAACTTCACACTGGACTTGGCTTCTGTGCCTCTCCACTCTTCCTCCAGACTCTGGGACCATGATTTCCAAATGAAATGCAACATTTACTTTCATCTGGAAAAGAAGACTTTGGACCACTGAGCAAAGGTCCAGTTCTTTTTCTCCTTAGCCCAGGTAACACACTCCTGTCTCTGGTTCAGGAGTGGCTTGACAATAGGAATGCCACACTGCGACATTTCTGTATTATAACTTCTTTATTCTAATATTTTGATTTCCATGAGCTGTAAGCCGTTATAATCAAGGTTAAAACCAAAAAAAAAAAAAAAAAAAAAACGCTTGAAATATTTCACTTAATGTGTAACGAATCCAGAACATATGAAAGTTCCACTTTTTGAATTAAATTATGGAAAAAAAAAAGAATAACTTTTCCACGATATTCTAATTTTTTGAGACACACCTGTATATCCCACCCCTTGAAAGATGCCACTGTAATGAGATAATCAATATTATTCACTTCACGTGTACATACCTGGTATATCCGGGTCCTCGCTCTCTGCAGCGAGGTCTTGGTAATGAGTTTCCACATGCTGACAGAACTCCTCCATCCCACCGAACGTCTCCTGGCACGAGCCCCACTCACAAGCTAGCTCGAGCACAAACTCCTCTCTACGGAGGGCGCGCTTGCCTGCTGGAGCCATCACTTAGTGACTAGCTAGACGTTAACCTTGCCCAAGCATCTGGAACACACAAAGTACTTCAATGTGAACTATGACGATATGCTATCGAAATCACCGCTCAACAACAGCTTTTCTGAAATATCACAGGAATCGTCGGTACACGTTAATAATTTGGCCTACCTTATCAAACTGTCCAACCATGATGTGCTTTTATACTGTAGGTCTTCATAAAACAGTAGCCCACAAATATAATGATAATGAGTCTTCATTGATCACATATACATATGCACAGTGAAATTCTTTTCTTTGCATACTCCAGCATGTTAGGAAGCTGGGGCTAGAGCGCAGGGTCAGTCATTATACAGCGCCCCTGGAGCAGAGAGGGTTAAGGGCCCAACAGTGGCAGCTTGGCAGGGCTGGGGCTTTAACCCCCGACCCCCTATATCAGTAACCCCGAGACCTTAGCCAAGCCACCACAAATGTGAAAATGAGAAATTTCTTCTTTGAAAATGTCAATAAAAACTAGAGGTAGCATATTTTTGGTATTTAATATGATCTCGTGATCAGAAGAAGAAGAAAACAAAAACAAACAAACAAACAATCCAGCATGCAATAAATAAAGAAGTGTGAATTTAATGTGCGTGTAAAACTTAACCGCGCATGCGCAGAAACACCGGTTCCATTCCGCCTCACAGTAACACGAGGCTGATTGGAGGTTAAATCGTTTAATACACATACAGTACGTGGAAGTTAAACGTAAATAACATTAAAGTCGATTCTCTGCTGATACAAGACACAAAATGATGTATTGCAACAGTTGTAACACAGCATTTCTGCTATATCACCCACCTCTAATGTGAACTAATGTACAGTACTATGCAGTTAATCTGGTAATAGTGCTTACTGCGACATACATACAGTATACAAAGATTATCTACAAACCAAATCATTTCACCTAGACCAAGAACGCCTTATAGATCATGTGTAAATATAACCGATTTGTTTCTAAATACAAAAAAAAATAAAAAATAAGGTTACGCCCTGCAGTATTCTATTGCCGTAATACAAAACGAGCTAGCAGGCTAGTTCGCACAAACATGGTCAGGTGGCTCTATTGTAGGGGATTTTGTGTTTACGCCCTGATTATAAATGAAGCGAGACACTTCCCGCTGTATTATTTATGTGGTTAATCGTTTTAATATTGTCCAACTGTGCAAAAACAGCTCACCTCATACCACTACTTTGGACATTTCCTTTCTGCATCCCATAACAAACAAACGAATCACACACATCCCCGCCCCTTGATATCCGAGCCAATCGGACTGGCTTGCTCAGTCCGCTAAAAATATTCTTCCCCTGCGTAAACGCGTCGTCTAAAGCGTTCCGTTTCTCATGAGGCGAGTTACACAACATAATGGACGCGGCTTTACGCTCGGTTTGAACTGTGATGTGTTAAATAACAATACGTTTTTAAATCCTTTTTTTTTTAAATTATTATTAATAACATTCGATCATGTGGAACATCATACAAGTCCATGTGAATGAGTTGTTGCTATGGAAACAATAAAATATTAGAATGAGCACATTAATATTAATCAGTGGTTTTCTTTGCAGTCAGCACTGTTATTATAGGAAATTAATCAACAACCTTTGTCACATTGGCGATTTCAACAGCACTAGGGTATGCATAATATTACGTGGGGGCACAGTGGCCTCACATCTCTAGGGTTGGGGGTTCGATTACCGCCGCGGCCATGAACAGTGGAATAGCCGTAGGGGTCGCCACGCGGGATTCCTGGCCGCCATCTTGCTCAGTGCTTCATAGAGGTTTATACCCATTCACCACGGACACTTTAGACACGCCAATCAGCCTACCATGCATGTCTTTGGACTGGGGGAGGAAACCGGAGAAGAACACGGGGAGAACATGCAAACTCCGCACACACAGAGCCGCTGGAATCGAACCCCCAACCCTGGCGGTGTGAGGCGAACGTGCTAACGACTAAGCCACCGTGTGCACCATGGAGGTTTAATCTGCAGAATTTCTAATTTCTAGAATTTCTAATTTCAGAATTTCTAATCAAGCAGTCTCTTGACCATTCAAATAATATGTACATATAATAAACATTATCAATATATGCATAAATATACATCTGTATTTATACATACTGTTACTAATGTGCATATTATTAAATTATTCATTACTGATATGATTTGTCATGATTTGCATGACAATGTCTAACATTTGAAAATGGAGGGCAAAAATTATTACAGAATGTCTGTATATACTTCAAGGACCTCAGAAAAGAGACTAACTTATGTAATACAAGCCATCAGGGTTGGTTAATAAGCAATAGATTCAAAACATTCAGACAAAAATCCCACACATTTCTCAGTCACTACCTTGTGATACAACCTTCCAAGTGACTTTACAGACTAAATTTAGCTATTGTATTCATCACATTTTTATTTTCATGTTCATATTGTTAAATGAAACCAAGCTGTATTGTGATATTCATCTGATCAGTACTCACATGCAAAAATGGATGTAAAACCCGTCATTTAAATTAGTGTATATATAGTTCACTGTCCTAGAAAGATAACAGTCCTATTCAGGGTCTGTCTCACTGATTGATTTAATCCAAGGTTCTGAAGTCGGGCAATGTGATAATGTCTTAGAGTGCAGAATATTTCTACCAGAAGCCTGATCAGGTAGATGGTATGATTGTCAATGCCATCTTGAGTTTCAGCAGCATGGTCTGCCATGCCAATTCCAAACACACGCCTGGCTCCAATATCTGACAAGACTCTGTATTGGACATGGGAGAAGACACTCTTCCTTGGTAGGATCCTTGCTGGATCCTGCCTGTACCAGGTCTGTATCACCAAAGGATGTGCAGTTCCCTGATGATCCTGGGGCTAGGGCCCAACAGCTTGTGCTCAGATGTTTAAATGGCTTTGAAATGTGCAGCAGTGGGATTGTTACACCAGCCTCTTAGAAATTATGATTCAGGTTATAGGTTCATGTATTATATGTATGTTAAATATATATCTGTATTTTTCTACATTTTTAAAATTGAAAATCATTATGTATGATGTACATAACCAATTATCACCAATGAATTATAAAACTAAAATTCAGGATATTTTCAAGTACTGTTAATAAATTAGACTATACCACCTCTTATAACAGTGTCTCTCCTTTGTAAATGTTTATTGTTATCAATGACACTTATCATTACAGTTTTAGTATCTTATGGTTATACTTACGTTATTATACTGCAGATATCCTCCTTTGTGTATATATATGTATATATACCATTCATCAATATAGCAACTTAAATCAAAGATCAAATGTTAAAATAACAACAATTGAAATTCTAAATCTAAGTTCCAAATTCAACTTTAAACAAATAAACATGGAATATATGAAATTATAATAATTTGCTTACCACAACTTCATACCGCATTGAAAAATAATTCAATGTGATCTTGGCTAAATTTGTACATAAGGATATATCTCAAGGTTCAGGTCTGTAACAGATCTCGTATCAGGCCCCGAACAACCTCAATTCCTGACATGAGACCAGCTGTACACACACGACTGCAAAAAAGTGTACTATTTCAATAAATTCCATCCTACTACTACTTAAGCAGCTTATCTATATGTTGTATACAATGGCTGTGGGATTAACTGCAGAATACTACATCTGTATTCTGTATGTACACCTTTGTTTGGGAAACTGAAAATATGGAAACTACCTAAGTTAAGAACCAATTTCATTTAAAATATCGTAGATTTGTGTACTGTAGTAAAAACTGACCAAACAAAGTGAAGATCATAGAAACTGCCTATGTCAATGTGACGTGTCTGATGTCCATGCAAATACACTGTGTCTGTGGTACTGTGTTGCCTTTTGGACAGGATTTACAACCTAATATGACACAATACTCATGTATGAAATGTAATGCCGCGTTCTTTGGCTTGCTGATTGCGATAATTATAGCAATTCACGTCAAAACACTGTGCCCCTTGGCTCAGTTTGGGCTTTTTCCTTGGGTACATGTGATCTGACGCCATCCTGCCAGTAACTATGGACTCCATGTAGCACTGAGCAAGATGGTGGCCAGAGATCTCGCCTCGTTATCACTAGTTGTGCTATGATTGGCCATTCCAGTGTATTTCTATTTCAGTGGCCCTGTGTGTGTGTCTTCCCGTGCTGCGGGGGTTTCCTCCGGGTACTCTGGTTTCCTGGGGCTCCAGGTTCCCTGTGACCCAGTAGAATAACCAGTATAAAAGATGGATGGATGGATAATATTACGTTATTGTGAGGGTAGTGTGTTGACATCCAGTATTGGACTGATTTGTCACCCTTCAGACAGCTGCCAGGTGTTTAAACATCTGCCTACACAAGAAACACCATATAAACCAGTTAGTTAGTCTGCCTAATTAATGTGACATGAAAAACCCATCCATTTTCCATACCACTTATCCTACACAGGGTCACAGGGGAGCCTGGAGCCTATCCCTGGACAGGGTGCCAGCACAGTACAATCACACACTACAGACAATTAGGAAATACCAATCAGCCTACAGCCCATGTCTTTGGACTGAGTACCTGGAGGAAACCTCCGAAGCAAGCTTCATGCACACAGGTCAGTGGTGGGATTCAAACCCCCAACTCCAGAGTGCTAACCACTAAGACATCATGCACCCAGATTAAGAAAACACTCCAGTATAATAAACCCCAAAACTCCTTCAGAAGAAACACTATTGCTGGTCCTGATCAGAACGTTTAGCTTGACAGAAAAAATCCCAGTACATTTAGTACAATGTGGTGTGTAATTCTTAAACGTGCTGTATGCAATCAACTGCCTTTGAATTTTACTCAGAATAACCTCCAAGTTCCTAATCAGTCTGGCAGAGAAACTGCCCTTCTGACCATTATTGAGAAGCTTCATGCGCTAGGTTAGACTCTCCTGTCCATCCTCATGAGTCTTGGAATTCCTGGTACAGCATGGCATTGGTTTGCTTCTTACCTGGAGGTATGCTCATAGAGGGTGACATTGAGGGGATCCACATCTGCTCCATGCAGACACTCCACTGGCGTCCCACAAGGATTAGAGCTGGGTCCTTTTCGGTTGGTGAGGGCAGATGCTGCTGCTTCTGAGTTTTTAACACCACTGTTATGCCATTCAGATTCCCTCAGACACTCTGCAACCTTGGACAGTTCTGGACAACCAACAAACTGTCCTTCTAACTTCACAGCACCAAAGTGACTCAGTCATCCAGGGGGATGTGGGAATTTCTATACATAAAGGCCACTCAGCTGCTTGTTCAGTCTCGTCATTTTAAGGCGACTACAGCAACTCGTCTCTGCGCACTATCCGATCTGTGCAACTGATCCAGAACCTTCCCAAGTTCTCCCATATCACCATTATGTAGTTGTCAGCATCAGATTTAAAACTGATGCTTGCCTAGCAAGCCAAACATGGATAAGTGCCAACCAAACACTTATCATATCCTGCTCTGCACCACACTGTCTCTAGCATGGCTTCTTTGGATCCACCATCTTTCAGGATGAAAGGAAGACATGCATCAATGCTGTTTTCTGTCCTGGCACCCAGGTGGTTGAATGAACTTCCTCTAAATGCCAAAAAGCTGAGTCACTGGCTGTCATCAAACAGAGGCTGAAGACCTACCTCACCACTAAACACTTGAATTAGCACTCTGTTTATCTATTAACTATTTGTTTGTCTCTTTTTTGGTTTCCTTCATCTTGTACTTATCTCCTCCAACAGTGTTTTAGCTCAATGCTACTATTAGTCCCTGGTGTGTGCTGCAACTCAAACTGACTGACAGCACAGAGTAAGTGTAGTCATGGTTTAAATATAACAAACTATTTCTAGAATTGTACCGAACACAGACAAGTGGAGTCATACAAACCGTGAAATGCACCATTGCTGTTATAATAAATATCAGCACTCTTGAAAACCTGCTTGTCCAAACAAATTAGTGGACTGGAACTAGTCGTATAAAAAGAAGAACTAAAGTTATGCTTGCGCACGTAGACCCTGTTACTACAGAGACACTCGTATACATATACAAACATACACAGCAAAATCCCCAGTGTTGAATTAACACCTAGCGTGTTTAATTAACTCATTCAGTTTTCATGTGTGTCCAATTGGACATGAATAAACACTGGAGGTGTTAATTCAACACTGGATTTTACTATGTACACTAATATACAGTGCTCTGCTGTGAATTTTTTTTTTTTTTTTGACTAATGTCAGAATTTAACAGTGCCATGGAATAATAATTAGAACAATTTGATAGAAAACTGATTTTTTTTTTTTTAATATGTAATCAGTACATACATAGGCTATAATGAATATGTGAATTAACAGGCAGCAATAAAGCAATGTAACTAGCAGGAAATGCATATGAAGTGAAATTTGTGTGATATGTATGCGCATATCACATACATTCAATCTCATTTCATTCATTAATAAATCTATCAGGACCGCTGAAGGAACTATTTAAGGAAATATATCTGTAAAATTTGAAATGAATATTATTTAATGTTAATGATTAAAACACAGGGCATTTGTTACTATTATTGTCCTTGGGTAATACACAGCTATGCATGGAATTGAGAGGATAGATTTTATTTCTGACATCTGCTATTTTGGGGTGCTTTGGTCACACTGATTTGTTCCCCCTATGTATGTATGTATGTATGTATGTATGTATGTATGTATGTATGTATGTATGTATATGTTGCACAGACAGCTGGCAAAAATCAACCAACATAAGAAAACACCACATAAACCAGTTAGTATCTCTTCCTAATTAATGTGATGCAATGTAGTTAATAAAATCACAATTTAGTATATTTATAATATGATCTATATTATGATATATTTCAATATCATTAAAAAATCTACATAACTCAAATTTCTACATGACCACCTCCTCAACAGATTACTGATGCTTTATCCTGATCAGAACTTTCAGCTTGACATAACAACTCCCAATACATTTAGTGCAATTCGATGTTTTCTCAAATCGCTGGAATTGAAACCTTGATAACAGACATGTTATGTAAAAACTGGCAATATTTTAATCCAAACTGGGTGCAAAAGTGCGATGTCAGTCATTAAAATGGGGAAATAAAAAAATAATTCATGGGGGGAAATGACCTCACCGTGCAATCCCACCACAAAATAAGCCCTGACCATGAAATATAATCTGTTGATTAAATCCCATGCTCAAAAGTGCCACCATATAAAATAGTAATAAGCACAGTCACATGTTAAAACAAATCTGCAAACAAACTTGTTTTAAAACTCTTTAATTTGAAATCAACCTCTCTATTAGGCGAGTATATAAATCATTTCTGATACATACATCACCCCGTAGCAAACATATGCATGTCCATCGAAGGTTCAGTGTTACTTTATATAAAGAAAAATAGAGATATGCATATAATAGCTTAGTATTCACCATGTTTTACACCAGAAAGAGTAAAGAACATCTTCACTTAACCACCATACCATATTTAGGTTTCTGCTGCTCAGCATTTCATTTACAACACTGGAGCGCAAAGAATCAAAACCCAAAGAATTCAAATTTCAAAACTTCACCATAATGATTCGGTCATAGAAGGTAACTGGTATGAAGGCTTACTTCTACCTTCTTTTTAAAAGTTGCATGTTTGGACAATTCGAGTGCAAAAATAATGAATTTAGTATCCTTCTTCCAGTTAAGCCAAAGAAATTATTGCAGAAATATCAATGTAAAGACTGAGTTATTTGCTTCAGTGACTTAAACTTCACACCCCTTTTCCTTAATCTGATTAGCAATGTTTCTATTGAGTACATTCTTGCAGTGTCCTTTCCCTGAAAGCCAGACGGACTTTTCCCGAAAGCGTTTAGACAGAATTTATTCCACTGTATAACATCAGAACCAAGACACTGATTCTACAATGGACCAGTGAACCTGTAGTAAGAGTAAGTGGATTGTAAACACATCCCTGTGTAAGTGGGAATAGAAGCAGACTTTTAATCCACCATGACTGTTAATGTTTTTTGGTTTGTTTTCTCTTAAAAAAAAACAAAAACAAAAAAAAAACAAGGAAGTAGAAGCTGTTTTCTTGTTCCTATGCAGTCTCTTGGCTTACTGCTAGACATCGTAGAAGAGCCGAACCAAATGATACCGAATTCCAAAAGCAATCACGCTCCCAAAAACCTGTGCGAAAGAGTAAAGTGTGAGACAATTAACCCTTATCAATGGTTAAAATAATAAAGCACAACATATTACACGTAATGTAATAGACAAAGAAAACAATATAGAAAAATAATCAACAATAGGCTGACGTGATACGATACAGCACAAAGCTGTTATTGTTACTGCTTTGAGACAGATTTTTTTCCAATAACAGCACTTCCCCAAGTGTTTTATTCCTCTTAGACCACAATAACTGGGCAACGAAAGAACTACAAGTCATCCATTTATAGTTACACTTGTGAAAAAAGTTAGTCCGTGTTATCACTTGTGTTATACTGCTATAAACAGTTCCCTCACCAGCCTCTCTTTTTCTCTCATAACAACTCTCTTAAGTTAATAAAACAAATAATGCAGCTTGTCAAGTTACTAAGAAACTGGAGAGTGCAAACTCCCCTGCCTTGAAAACTCTCCTGTGTGGAAAACATAACCGACTGTTACGATCACTGACAGTTCAAATCCTTCTAGAAATGTTATATAAAATAAACGTCTCCTAACAGAAACCTTCCCCAAATCAATGCTTTTTTTTTTTTTGCTAAATAGCACATTTTAATTCATTTATTGACCACCATATACAGTCAGGCCCATAAATATTTGGACATTGAGAAAGTGATTGCTATTTTAGCTGTCTACCAGGGTATACAGGAGTCAAAATGAAGTAATCCAAGTGCAGACTTTCAGCTTTAATTAAAAGGTATTTACATCCAAATCAGGTGAACGGTGTAGGAATTCTACCACTCTATATGTGGTCCCCCCTTAGGAAGGGACCAAAAGTAATTGGCTGCCCAGCTGTTTCATGACCAGGTGTGTGTTATTCCCTTATTATTTCACTTACAAGTAAGCAGCTAAAAGGTCTAGAGTTGATTTCAAGTGTATCATTTGCATCCGTTACCGTTAACTCTCAATATGAAGTCTAAAGAGCTTTCACTATCAGTGAAGCAAGTCATCATTAGACTGGAAAATCTAAACAACCCCATCAGAGAGGTGGCAAAACCATTAGGTGTGGCCAAATCAACTATGTGGTACATTCTTAAAAAGAAAGAACGCACTGGTTAGTTCAGGAACACCAAACGGTTGGCGTATCTGTATCAAAGTCAACGATAAAGAGAAGATTTCACCAGAGTAAATACAGAGGGTTTACAACAAAATGTGATCCACTCCTCAGCCTTAAAAACAAGAAGACCAAATTAGAGTTGGCTACAAAAAATGTAAATAAATACATAAAATAAAAAATAAAAAAAAGTCTGTACATTTCTCGAACATCATCCTATAGACAAATGAGACAAATATCGACTTGTACCAGAACGATGGATAGAGAAGAATATGGAGAAAGGAAGGAACTGCTCATGTTCCAAAGCAGACCACGTCATCTGATGGCATGGGTATGTACACATGAGCCAGTGGAACTGGTTCCCTTGTATTTACTGATGATGTGACTGCTGACAAAAGCAGCCAGATGAATTCTGTGCACAGAGCTACAACAGGAGGTCACCAACCCTCTTCCTTGAGATCCACCTTCCTGCAGGTTTCATCTCCAACCAAAATCTAACACACACGTTTTAGTTGATCAAGAACTTCTTAAGGCAATGATTAGATGGTCAGGTGGGCACGACTATGGTTGGAGTTAAAGTCTTCAGGAAGGTAGATCTCCAGGAACAGGGTTGGTGACCACTGGGCTACATGATCGGCTCAGATTCAGCCACATGCTTCAAAGCTCATTGGATCTCACTTCACTGTGTTTTTGTTCAAAAACAACCCAAGACTTTTTAAAGGCAAGGAAGTGGAATGTTCTGCAATGGCCAAGTCAATCACATGACCTAAATCCAACTGAGCATGCATTTCGCTTGCTGAAGACAAAACACCCCAAGAACAAGCAGGAACTGAAGACAACTTCAGTTGGCAAAGCATCAACCACAAACCCAGTATCTGGTGACGTCCATGGGCTCCAGACGTCAGGCAGTCATTACGTGCAAAAGGATTTTCAACCAAGTATTATAAATGATTAAAAATTATAATGTAATTTATGTTGGGGGGGGGGGGGGACATACAAAAAGTGCATTAATTCCTACACTGTTCACCGAATTTGGATGCTAATAGCATTCATTTAAACATCTTCTGACCAATCAGATTCAAGACTTCCAACAGCGCTGTAGTATAACCAACAATAAAGGAGATGAAATGAGAACAACAGCACCCTAAGGTGATACAGAGCCATCGGACTTTCACCCTCACCTGTATTAACAGCATAATGGCTGTGAGGTTTCTCTCATGGGTGGGCCCGAGTATCTTCAGCACTAGATTAATCAGGGTCATGTTGTTGCACTCGATAAACTCATCGTCTCCTTCCTGACCCCTGCGCACATCCAGCAGCCATAATGTTTCTGCCACCTGCAGGACAAGAAAAAAAACTGCATCCTCATTTTTAATTCATTTTATTCACGGGTCAACAAACTGTATGACAACAGAGCTTGGATGCCGAGTTCATATACAGACGATTGTGTACAGTGCCTTACCTTCAGTATGAGCCGTCCTAACCTGCCAAGGTCCTTCTGTTTAAACTTCGAGTAGCTCATCCCGAGTTTTCCGCTGTCCTGCTGCAACCTGCGGCAAATTCGTAAAGCCCTCGTTTTACTGATCAGCTCGAATAAAACAAATTTACATGAAATTAAATTGAAGGAAGAAAGACTGTCCTGCATTCAGCATTAGTGGAATAAACTAGCAAAAAAATATCTACTTGATACAAGTCATGGAAGTGTATCTTGACCAAAATATTTCCTATAAATAAATGCCTCCAACCTCATCTAGTTGTTTAGTAATGTCAAACAGACTTGATGATGTGGCTTAAGACACAGTGTGACGTACTGTAATCTATAAACATGAACAAAACTTCACAGTGTAGCTGAATGCTGGAGCAATATGGGCAGCCATCTTGGACACTATTTTTCCTCAGCGCAGGCCGCTATTATTCTGCACACACGGTAGGAGGAATTGAACCGGAAAGTGGAAAGTATTTAAGATGATTGTGCGGTTACACTTTTAAATGCGGCCCTTAGGAGCTTAACAATGTAATCAGAACCAAAAAGTACATGATTTGAGCATGTACATGTTGCATTTTCAGTTGAATCTGGAGAAACCACTTGAAGCATTCGTTGTGTTGGACTATTTCAATTGCTTTTGGTTGATTTGTTCATTGCAAACAGCAGTGTTTGCCATGGGGGTTTAATCATTTTGATTGTAACTGTATTTATGGAGTACACTTTGGGTAAAAGAAACTTGCGTTATGTGTTAACCTTGTATTAACCTAGTCAGTCCAGTGCAAAACTAAAGACACCAAACATGTCTCTATTAAGAGACATACATTTGATTATGTAGCTTTAATGTGTTTGCTTGACATTTCCTGTAAAAACAGTGATGTTTATTCTTGACGAATTAAGCTTTGCAGCAGCAACGAATAAAAACGACTGCAGTACCTGGGCAGGCGATGTCTGGGACACGGAACTACATGGAAGAGCTGAGGCAAAGAGTAGATAAAGTTTATGACTTGAGGGATGAAGAAGAGCAGCATGGTTTTGCTGAAATGGCCGAGGATCCCAACCACAGCGAATGTCATCCCAGCAAAGTAACAGAACGTGTCCCCTACGAACACAGACGATGGGTACCTAACGGAAAGCAAAAACACAACAACGTTGAATGTAGGAGTAACGAGTAATAGTTGAGCTTCCTCTAATTGTTCTATACCACAATAAAATGTGTGCAGTTGTATGCGATGATGCAGGAAAAGACATCAAACTAACCAGTTGTGGTAGAAGAGAGCCAGCGTGGTGAAAAAGAACGGGATCATGAAGTACAAAGAGAAAACATGGTCATCTCTGTAGTCTCCTGTAATATAAAGTGCATGTTAGTTTTTTTTTTCTGTATAATATGTTTACACGTGGAAGCCATGAACAACAAGAGGAACACATCCTGCTGAGGTTTTATGATAGAACAATATGAAGATTAATAAAAACATATTTTTCAAAGAGTATGTTTTACCCATTGCAGGAGAGATTGCATGTGAAAAGATGGTTACAATTTAAATACTCTTTTACGCTAATACAATTTACCAATCTGTTTATTATTAGGCTGAGATTACATGGAGTATCAATCATCATCAAAAGTCACAAAATGATCTGTTACTTTAGGCAGGATTATGTTTTAGAATGAGCGCAGGTTTGTGCCAGTAACTGTGCGGACTTAAAATAAATAAATAAATAAATAAATAAATATTTAAAAAATGAAGAAATTTTTATTTCCACAGTGTTTACTCACATAGCAATAATTACAACAATAATAATAATAGCACATTCTTATCAAAACTGTAAGTTCAAATAAACCGTAAAGCATACATTTTCAAGTTAACTTGTCTTACCTGTCAGAAAACTAATACTAAATCAAATAAACATTACTGATCACGTTTGTTTAACATTGAAAGGCCATGGGTGCGTCTCAATTAGCTCCCTAGGTCGTGAATCGGTGTACATGAGGTGGGGCACTGGTAAGGACCCTGGCTCGATACACACTGGGACACTGACGACTCAATTTCCGGTGACATGACTACGTACTCGTGTTGTAAAACTTTACCACTGGTGTTTCTCAACAACAGGCAGGACCGATATCTTTCTGACATTATGTATCACATAAATTTGTTGGCTTAATCACATGTGTGTGTGTCTTGGTATTTCAATCAGGATCACACACTAGGTAGTGGATTTAAAAAAAAAAATCATTAAACACTTAAAAGTCATTAGACTCAGACAAACCGTATATAGAACGTCAAATAAAGTTAAAAATTCACTAACGTACTGCAAGTAATCATTTGAGAGCAATAACGACAATAACAAGCTACCTTGTGTCCCCCCGTTTTTTTTTTTAAGCTGAGAGGCTTCAGAAAATATGACATCATTTCCAGTAAGGGAGCATATTGATGCTCCCTGGTTTTTGCGGTGCATTGTGGGATTTTTTACGGAGCGAACGTTTCAGTGCACTGGAAGGATTTTTTCCCCCGTATAATGGCCGACACCCTGATCAGTGTCCTGATTACTGAACTAGGAAGCTGATTGAGATGCACCCGAAGTCTCTTTTACTTTAATTGATTTGAGCATTCCTTGATGAGTGAGGAGATAGGAAGTGCTCAGTGCTCGCCGAACCGAAGTGCTCTAACATGCGACAGTTTCTCTGCAAACTTACTTCACTACTTCAGGCTCGTAAGTACCTTTGTGTGTGCAGCAGCTTCTGCTTATTTTTAATGATCATGCTCCAAATTTTTTTTAAAGGTTGACATAACCTAGGCTAGTTAAGACAATAGGATGCTTTTTGTATAGGTTAGGCATGATATCTATGACAATACGTTCTATTTACCTATAACTAGGTGCTCAATAATCAAATGATTTTCCTCCGTCTCTACTCTCGTACAGTAATTCCCAGTACTTTACTATGATACACTATGGAGAATTATACTATTATTTATGTCGCAATGACACTACAACAGGTTTTCTATGGTATCTTATAGTAACTATGCTCATTATATTCTTGATGATGGCATTGTTATAGTTTTACTTCTCATGTTAATAGCTATATTAGTAATGAAACTAATGACAGACACACCATGGTTAGAACCGTGCTTTATAAACAATACTCATTTTTCTGATGGCTAGTTTGGTTGTTGCAATACAAAGACAGGGACTCACCATTGAGCTCCAGTACATTGAAGATGATGATGGAGCCAGAGATGAAGAGGGCCTGCCCGGACTCGATGCCATTGATCCCGGCCAGGATGTTGATGGCATTCGTGCAGAACACAGCCAGCATTCCCATATATACATAATACAGGATACCTGGTAGGGCAGGGCAAATGCAAATCCTTAATAAACCAGGATAACAAACATCGCTGCACTTTCAGAATATTAAACAGTGTAGACACACAAGACAAGGTGCAGCGGTTCTATGAGTTATACAGTATGATACACACTGAAGACATAGAAGTGTCAGCTAACCCAAGTCGAGGTGCATCCCCAGCAGGACTCGGAACGGTTTGGGAACCACTATGACGGTGTTGCCGAAGTTGGTGAAGTAGACCATGAGGAGAGGCAGTGAGGCCATAGTGGGCAGCAGCAGCTTGTGTCTCCATTGCAGGTTGAGCACATCGTCAGCAAAGCCGAGGAAGATCATGCAGCAGATGGCAAGCAGCGCACCTATCAGCTCCACAAACTTTAAACAATAGAACAATAGGAAAATCAACAATAGAACTGGAACAATGCTTTAGATTCTATGAGAACATTTGGTAAAAAGAGTAGCGATCGACCGATAATCGGTTTTCCCGATACTTAAGCGTTTTTCCATAATCGGTTATTGGTTTTGTAATATTGGCTCCACAGATAAATGGCGCCATCCTGTGGGTGTTTTGAAAATTGCGTGCAGGACCGCGATTGCAGCACTGAATCTGAGGAGAGACCAGTGTGCGCAGGTAAAGTATACTTCCTTTGCTTTAATTAATAAACTTTAATTAACATAACAGCCATTAATGTGTGTAATTAAATGTGTTACATAAATGCTTGATACGTAGTTTAAGCGGGTTGTTGCTAAGAAATCGAGATGTAGTCATGTAAAATCTGTTTACCTCATCAAAGCTTTTATTTAAAAAAAACAAAACAAACTAACTCTTTAATAACAGTGCACTTGAATTTTTTTTTTTTAATGCTCTTTCAGACCCCTCTATTTATTGCTGTATAAATAAGAGTTTTGTTTTGTACGCAAGGAGGAACTGAAATTGACAAAATTGTTATAAATATAACGGTCTGTTCAGTTCAGTGGTGTTGTTATCATTGTCAAAAACAGAAGTAAAACAAGAAATAAATATCGGTTCTGCATATCGGTTATCGGGCACATAAACATGCAAATAATCAGTATCGGTTATAACAAAATCAATATCGGTCGATCTCTAAAAAAAGAGTAATAAAAAAACCAAAGCGATTAAGTGTTCATTAGTTTGGTATCCTCAAATAACACTGTCAACAACTTTAATGTCAAGTCAAACGTATTTGAATACTTTATTTAGTTTCTTATGATTTATTTGATTTGTTGATTCACTGAGATATACAAAACAATCTCGAACTTTTTTCTCCTTTTATAAATGTGGTTCTCAGTGTACTGAAGTTTGTTTGTTTTTTTCCCCAATGTGCCATGTCTTTCAATAAAAATATTTTAAAAATAATAATAATAATCTGATTGGTCAGAAGGTGTTTCTATGACATCAGCTCGGTACAGCAGTCACAGGTTCATATTCACGCTCTGGGTTTAATATGCTATTATTTCAATAAAAACAACTACACGAAAATATTTTTTGAAGCATGGGGAAGTTTTGCGACATGGGAAATTGAGCAGGATGCATTTTTTTTGTCTTATTTACTTCAGGAGAGGGGGGAAAAAAAGAAAGAGAGGCTGGTGACTGATATTGCTGCTATAACATTCTTTATAACAGGAATGAACTTGTTTTGTGGATGTTCCACAACATTAAATGCAACTATTGATAAAAACTGAAAGAATGTGCATGTGTCCATCCATCCATCTTCTATACCACTTTATCCTTTTCAGGATGAAACCTGGAGCCTATGCCAGGGAGCATTGGGCACAAGGCGGGGTACACCCTGGACAGGATGCAAATCCATCGCAGGGCACAATCACATACACACTCACACACCCATTCATACACTATGGACGCTTTGGACATGATGATCAGCCTACCATGCATGTCTTTGGACTGGGGAGGAAACCAGAGGAAACCCCTGCAGCACAGGGAGAACATACAAACTCCGAGCACACACCACGGTGGGAATCAAACCCCCGACCCTGGAGGTGTGAGGCAAACGTGCTAACCTCCAAGCCACCGTGCGTCCACGTGCATGTGTTATAGAAAATAATCAACAATATTACTGATAATAGTGACTCCTAATCGTTTCGAATCACATAACACCACCCCATCTTGTTTTATTCATTTCTTATTCATGAGCAAACTAAGTAATACAGAATTGTAATTAAATAAGGAAAGTTAAATGTTTGTGGTCGATGCGTACCTGGGAGGATGTAAATCAATCATCTGTAATATTAATATAACGAGTGACACAGAATTATCTAGTGTGCGTGTTAATGACGAGATGACATCAGTGACGACAATTATTTGTAAAACAGTTCAATAACATTAAAAAAAAGTGGCACTAGAATAAATATAGCCTAAAATACAAATTGTACAATACCTATATCTATCTATTAAGGTAAACAGTTTAAGGACAACCCGGCTCTTTGTAACAGAATGTTTGCAGTTAAACATATTGTGCTTAAGCGTATGAATTCAGAAAAGAAGAAATGAGAAACTTTTTTTTTTCTTTTTATTAAATAAACAAAGTGGTTTCCAATTTGTTTTTTTCCTGCTCTCACCTCATTATGAGGGAAACGCTGACACTGCTCTCCCACAAAGCAGCTGAGGAAAGGCACGGGGATGAAGAGGAAAAGGATGATGAGGAAAACCGTGCCACTGATCACGCCTTGAGATTCGGGCCTGAAAGCACAGAAAACTGGGTTTAAAAAGGGTTTACAAGGATGCAGTACGTTTATCAAGGAGGAGGCAGTGATGCACCTGATATATTCAGGGTTAGTTTTGGTGATGTCTTTTCGCACATACAAGGAATTGGTTGTTGCTGTTGAACACAATGTATACATATGTACAGTCGGGTCCATAAGTATTTGGACAGTGACACAATTTTTGTAATTGTTCCATATACAGCTCCAGAATGGATATGAAATGAAGTAACCAAGATGTGATTGAAATGTAGACTTTCAGCTTTAATGAAAAAATATTGCATTAACTGTTTAGAAATTATAGACTTTTTTTTACATTTTCCATTTTTGGTGATTTTGGCCTTTTGGTGTTGCTGAGCTCGCCAGTGCATTCCTTCTTTTTAAGAATGTACCAAGTTGTTGATTTGGCCACTCTTAAAGTTTCTCCTCTCTCTCTGATAGGTCTGTTTAGTTTTTTCAGGCTAATGATGGCCCCCTTCAGTTGCATTGACACCACTTTGGACCGCATATTGAGAGTTCCCATGAACAGGTACCATCAACTTCAGACCTTTTACCTCCTTAATTGGTCATGAAATAACGAGGAAACTGCTTATCAGTCAGTTGTCCAATGACTTTTGACCCTGTGAAAACTGAGGAACTCTGTAAAAAACAAAAAAAATGGCTGTAATACCTAAACGGTTAATGCAATATTTTGTTAAACCCCTTGAATAAAGCTGAAAGTCTCCACTTCAGTCGCATCTTGATTGCTTCAACTCAAATGCATCGTGGTGTTGTACAGAGGCAAAATTATGCAAATTGTGTCACTGTCCAAATACATATGGACCTGACTGTAAACATTACAACAAGAGATGGACATTGACATTGTGTTTTAGAGGACACACTTCAACATCTTTAAATAGCATGACATTAGGTGGTTTTTTTACGATAACATTCTAACACAATTTTGATTCGGAAATAGTCCATAAACAGCTTTACAGGAATCCAGATGATTCAGATTTAGATATCTAACATCCAAACCAAATGTGACGGTGGCAAGGGAAGAATTACCCTTGGAACATATACATGTATCGCCTCGCTTGCTTCACATTCCACAGCGCACTAGGTAGGGGAGAGCATGACACGCCAGGCAAGTCATAGCAAAGATTACTAGTATAATTACAACCAGGTATAGTTTCGCTAAGGTCGTGCCCACCACGGACTGCAGACGTCAGATGTAACAGAGAGACAGCTGATATGACTCGTTAAAAGCATTAGCTAACGTGGCTGATGAATTATTCAACGGAAACGAGGTCCAGTGGTGCGTCCCGAGGTGATGACACACCCAACACGTATCACTGTGTATGTCAGAGAGATTTCGAGCTATTTCCGATGTGAAAGAACACGCCAAATTACCACCTCACTGCTGCGTTGGGGTGAACGCGCCGGCACGAAACCACGAATGCACTAATCACCGAGGCAAGAACTGGGATTCCTTCTAGTTGGGGCAGTGGTGGCTTGATGGTTAAGACTCTGGGTTACTGATCAGAAGGTCAGGGTTCAAGCCCCAGCACTGCCAAGCTGCCACATTTGGGCCCTTGAGCAAGGCTCTTAACCCTCTCTGCTCCAGGGGTGCTGTATCATGGATGACCCTGCACTCTGACCCCAGCTTCCTGACATACTGGGGTATGCAAAGAAAAGAATTTCACTGTCCAGTAGTGTATATGTGATCATTAAACACTTATTATCATTATGGGCTATATGTCAACTACTTTGTGTGACGACAGCTACATTCAGGACTGTGTCCGAACAGTCGACAGAGCCAGTGTCTAGACAGCTTCGGCTCGGCAGTTCGATCCTAAACTCCACTAAACTCCACCGTGGAGTGTTTCTCATGTTCTTCAATGTGGGTTTCCTTCTAGTTCTCAGGTTTCCTTCCACCTCCCAAAAACATGGTAGTAGCTGGTAACCGGTAACTCTAAGGTGTGAGTAAGTGTGTGTGTGTGTGTGTGTGTCTTCCTGTCTCATGCCCAGTGCTCCCAGGACAGGCTGTGGATCCACCATGACCCCAGTCAAGATAAAAGCAGTTACTGGATCAAAAGTAATATCGACTCACACTTCCTTTTTTGTGGTTTTGTTCAGATCCTTGCCATACAGCCTGGCAGCTATGAAGTGCTCCTTGAAGGCTGGGATGAGCTTGAGTGTTGCCACGCAGCCCAGAACAGACATGCAGCAGCTGATGATGAGGGGAAGGACAGGGACTGGAGACATTTCTGGAAACTCTTATTTACAGTAATGAACCTATGACGGATGGACAGATTTGAACGCTTCCCTGTGATACAATCAGCTCTGTCTATCACTACACGCATCCAGACTCAAGACATTCATGCTTCTCTCCGTTATCTTATTATTACTGCAGCTCTTATTTGTTCACACGACTCTTCTTTCATGTTGTTTCGCAAGTTCTAAGTGCAGGACACACCACACATCTGACCAATGAATGACAGCTCGAGCTAATTTAGCTAGCTAGCTAAACCTCAGCCCTTATCCTACAGCCCTAGCATTCTTTTTTTTTTTTTTTTTACAACAAAAACAAACAAAACAAAAAAAAAACAACAAAACAGCAAACCGTTCTAAACTTTTGCGATAAACATACTTAAAATCATTTCGAAACCGAGAAGCGGCTAAACCTGACAGACAATGTCAATGTTTCCAGCCGAGCCGCGACACAACCCGAAAACTACACGTCTACTTCCGTCAACAAGAGCGCTGCCCAGTAGAGCTGGCTGAGTCTCAAATGAGTACCCTACTCCCTACATGCGCACTACACAGGCCATACAATAATATACATTTTACATCCTAGATAGTACACTGTATAGACAATAGAGCGCATTTTAGTATTCCTCCATTCCCAGTGGTTTAACTTGAACCAATTTCTTGACACTGCTGCCTAAATGAGACGGGGAAAATAACAAACTGTTCTACATATTATGATTTGAGATGTACATTTATTTCATACAGGGACATTATTGAAAATATTTATTATATGTATAACATTTATTATTTTTTTATTTTTAATATTCTCTGTCGGACTTTTTAAGCTGAACTCACAACCGGAAGTCGAACAGCTAGGTGATTTGAGGTGCACACAACTACCGTAAACGTTCAATAAGGTTCACAAATACTTTCACTGTCACTCTTATTGAAGATTGTGGAATATTGTCTATTTCCGGTTTTCGTGACATGTTAATAATACGATGTTTATAATGCTGTTTGAACGGTTTGCGTATTTTCGTACAACAGCACCAAGTTAATGAAATAAAATGAGAATCTAAGTCACTTTATGTAGCCAAGCACGTGTGCATGTAAGAGGAAAGGCTTGGTACAAAGGTGTAGACATGCAGGAACAACAGTCCTGTAAACAGTTAAAAAGCAGAGTACACACACACAGGTAGAAAACCAAACTTACCTACAATTCATTCAGTGATCTGTTTTACCCTGGGTACACCACTGGGACACCATGGAACGGTACACCTTGAATTTATGCCAGGAATACTGGGTGCAAGGCTAAAATAATGGAGGGGACACAAGTCCATTGTAGGCTACTGTATATTCCTTTTGCAAAAAAAATTTTTTTTTAAAGTTTTTGATTGCCTTAAAGTCGTTTTGCATTGTACGGGTTGTATACCAGCAAGTATGGCATACTTTTAAGAGCATTTGAGTTTTACTACTAAGCTCTAACAATATTTCAGGTTGTAATTCAAATTACCAGTTTATATTAATGGGCTTCTTCTAATACCTTATCGTTTCTATAGTAACAACTCATCCACAAATCGCAGCATTATAAGAATAGTAAAAACACTTCGGGATGTGTGGTTACTGGCAAATAATCCACCTCTTGTTGGTACCTGCTTTCCATCTACACATTACACCACCCCAGCACTGATATTCCTGATACACTGATATATTCCTATTACAGTGCTCCCTGTTATATTGTGTTATCTTCCTTACATATCAAAAGCAATTTATTGATTTTTATTGTAACTCACATCACACACTATTCTTTAGGTAGAAATTTAAATACCTTAAAAACTCCACAATTTGTATGATTTTAGAGTTGGTAATTTTTTTTTTTAAAAAAGAGCTTGAGAAAAGGCTCGCTTGGAAAAGACTTACATACAGATTTAGGAGTTAACCTAGTATGTGTTTACATATATGTAAGACCTGACCATATCCAATACCGACTTTCCACAGGCAGCATCTTCTGTTGTTTCCACTGCAGTTATTGTGCTCTGTAGCCACTTTGTATTTTGCCTTAATACATTTTAATTTTGCATTGGCATTGGAGCCAGGACAGATTTTGTCTGAGAAATGTGCTCACAGGAAGCCTATAGCTACCTGTGAGCACATCTATAGCTACCCTATAAGGTTTTTGAGGAGAATATTTATTTTATCTGGACTCTACTGACTACCCTCCATAATTCACATGCATCGTCTTATGATGAATTTCGGCCTTGCCTATTGTTGCATTACAAAATTAACAGGAAAATCAGAT